>NC_065921.1:35528499-35856412 GCF_024586455.1 Bactrocera neohumeralis
TTTGATAATATTTTTTTTGTTTCCCAATGACAAAAAAAAAAAATAATAAAAAATTTGAACCCTTTCATTTAGTCGTAGGCCACCTTTTTTCCACATCCCCAAACGGTCAAAAACGAGTGCATGCTGCACGAATGTGAGTTTGGGGTTTTTTGGCCCATTCACGTACAATCCTTTCGGCGCATCCATACTGGTTTTTTTTAGCCCCACCTTGCTCTCTAAAAACCAGATGGAAAAGTCCATCGGATTTGCTTTGGGGGAATTAAAACCCATTTTACGAAATGAAGCGTGAAATGATTTTTAACCACTTTTGGGTTAATTCTCGCTTTATGTGAGGCGCGAGTCTTGGGGAACGCCCATTTTTTCCCGGGCCCAAAGGTTTACGTCCCCCGGCTCTAAAGCACCTTCCAAAATTTTTTCCCGATAATAAGTCGCATTTATTTTGACACCAGGCTCGATAAAGCTGGAGCCCCATCAGGGGTCAGGACCCATACCAT
The DNA here is from genome assembly GCF_024586455.1 of Bactrocera neohumeralis. Taxonomy (NCBI): domain Eukaryota; kingdom Metazoa; phylum Arthropoda; class Insecta; order Diptera; family Tephritidae; genus Bactrocera; species Bactrocera neohumeralis. The sequence goes on from NC_065921.1 coordinate 35,528,994, forward strand.
CACTTTGGGGAAATTATTTGGGGGCCATTCGTATTAATTTGTACGTGCCGGCGGAAACACGGTCATTTTGAGAGTTTAATTGCTCAATAGGAAATTCTTCTCATCAAAAAACACAATGTTGGGAAATCCCACGTTCGTGCAATTTAAAAACCCTTGCTTTTTCGAGTCTAATTTTTTTTTGCTGGGGTTTAAGATTTGCCCTTTTTTTGGAACGAAGGCTTGACCTTTGTATTTTTAAACAGTCGTTGCATTGAACTTTGCAAATTTTCAGCTCTTTATATTTGATTGCCATTTGACGTGGATTTTTTCAAGTCGAGCCTTCACTTTTCGAATCATCTCAGGTGATGTTGTGTTTCGACCACCTAGGCTTTTTTGGATGCTGCCAGTATCATTGTAACGATTTATAGTGCGATACACAAACATTTCTGTTCACTTTGAGATGTTTTAGCTGACGAGCAATTACTGCTGTGATTTTCAGCCAAATATAAAAGCAATCACACTAATACGTTTAAATTCCATCGCATATAACTTTTTCACGACACAGACTAAATGTTTTGTACAACATAAACAATGGGAATGATTTATTGTGGGTGTAAATTTAAGCGCTGTCATTAATGAGTGTGGTAGTTATAACTGATTTGATTTGGTTCGAGTGGGTAACCTGTAGGTCATCTATTGAAAACTATAGAATAGCAAAGTTGTCTCACAATACCTAAACTTTTTCGCTTATTATAACAGACGACATAACCTTCCGGATCTCTCCACTAATTTCTTGTCCTCAGCACGGTTTTCATAAAGGGAAATCAACAATAACAAATTTGCTCAAATTTGTATCACATGTATCGACGGGCTTCAGGGATAATACGAATACTGATGTTATATACACAGATTTTAGTAAAGCTTTTGATTAAGTAAACCATTCAATTCTTTTGAATAAACTTGATCTTCTTGGTTTTCAGCCAATATTTCTAAATGGGTTTAGCTTCTTATCATAGTAATAAATTCAAAAGTCATGTTTAAAGATACTTTTCTAAACATAATCAATGTTCCTTCGGAAGACGTTCCTCAAGAGTAGCCATCTTGGTCCCAATTCTGTTCTTATTATTTATTAACGACATATCATCTGTTGATAAGTTTTCCAAAAGTTTTATTATATGCTGACGATGTAAACTTTTTAAAACATATGCTTCAAACAGTGAAAGATGTCAGTTGCAAACGAACTTAAACAACCCTGGTTTCTTAGTGTGATGAGAAATGACATGCCATTGAACCAAAAATGTAAAACGATGTGCTTTCACGTAGACCTGTAGACCCTACCTCATACATAATACAAAACTTTAGGTTGGAGCAAGTATACACAGTTTATTCCAGTCTGGGAGTAACTATGGATTTAAACTCAATTTCCAATCTTTACGCAACCTCCACGGTTTTAAAGCTAAAGAGCGCTCTTAGCTTTGTTAAACGTTGGTCTAAAATTTAGAATCGCTTGCAAAAAAAAATTCTTTTTGCATCTCTGGTGAACCTATATTGGGTATGCTTCTTTGGTTTTAAGAACCCTAATTCCCTAAGTCCATTTCCGGATAAATTTAGAGTCGTTCAAAAATAATTTTTTTACTTTTTGCCTTAAATCATTTGCATTGGGATTCAGTTTAAATCTTCCCTTACATTAACCGTTTAAAACTTATAAATCTCCCGACGCACTCATTTAGTCGTAGAGAGATGCTTGGTATAATATTTCTTGTAAACTCATGAATGGGTCTGATCTGTGGCCATCTCTTATCTGATATTAATTTTAGCGTTCCCGCTCGCCCCTACCAGGCAGTTTGAATATTTACTTGCTAAATTTTCTAGAACAAATTTTGAGTTAAACAATTTCATTCCACCGTATATGTAGTAGTTTCAATTTTCATTCCAGCACGGTGATCTAACAGACTCCTCTTTACCATTAAAAAAAAAATTATTTATCTATTCTTAACAAGTAACATTTAAATTATAAACTTTAAATCTAATTCTTAATTTCGGCTGTTGAAAATTTGTTTCTGTAGCTGAGCAGCTTAAGATCAACGCTTAAAACTCTCTTGCCTTATAACTCGGCTAATTCCGCTCGTTCGCGGATTACTTCGCGTTAGTTGGGCGGAGGAGGCAATCGTTAAAAACGCCTGCAGATGAATCCTTGCGCGGCACGTAGAACAATATTCACATCGAAGGACTTAAGTGGTTTTTTTAAGTACCCAACTTGCCTGAGTATCTCAAAAAACTGAATTTTTGTGGGGAATTTAAGCAGGTTTTACTGCATATACAGAAATGGTGAAATCGACTTATCTCGTCACGCTGATCATTTGTAACATAGTATACATGTATATAATTCAAGGGTATCCTAATTTAATGTAGCCTCTTCAGGGCATAATGAGGAGTGATCCATGAGAACTCACTTCGTTGAAGCAAGAGCGTACCATTCATTGAGCCTGTGGAGCAAGCGTTCCTTTGTCAGAGGTTTGTAATTATTTTTAGAGCTAAAGGATACTTTTAAACAGTAGAAGTCTTGCGAGTATCTGTTGATTGATAGAAATATATGAATTATTTTCCTACAAACAGAACAAGTAGAACCAACGCAAAATGGGGGAAATGTTAGCAGTGATAAGGTCAAATAACGGGCGGCAGCAATGTGACACGTAAGAAAAGCACCAGCAACATTAGCAACAGATAAGAAAAGTCGCAGCAATGACATTAACGACGACGGGAATTAGCAACAACTACAAAAGGTACAGAAATCGGACTTAATGCCAGAGTGTAGAGCAAAAGGCATCCGAGCGTGGAGCGCTCATGTGCTAGACGTTGTAAATGAGGAAAATCCCGTGCCAACGGAGGCGTCACTGCCGGTTTAGATGTTGCCGCAAGCCCAGTCGTCAGTGTTATTGCTGTTGTTACCCAACTTATTCGGCCCACTCGGCTCGAGCTTGCCACGTCTACTGAATGCATTCATGCATGTGCCATAACCTCATTCTTCTTCTTCTACTTCTTCTAGCAAGTACTTCCCTCTGCTTGCCAGCCTTCGTGTCCATCTTGCAATGTACGCAACACTAGTCTCTTCTTCGCTTTCGAGCTGCCATGCGAAATAATCAACTTTTGCGTTTAAAGCTTCAAAATTGAAATTCCAGTATAAAAGGATTTTGCGTTAAGGCATGTTGAAAGCAGCATTGACGAAGCTAACCAATCGCTACAACGACAACAACAACTGCGTACGAGTACAAAAAGAGCCAAAGCAACGGCAACATAAAGGCAAAGCATTAACAGTCAGTCGGCAATCTTGCCAACAGCTGTCGCCAAACAAAATGGGTGGCAAGGTGCAGGGGTGTGGTGGCGTGCGGTAAGACGCATTTGAATTTAAATTGTAATGATGAAAAGTTTGCTGCTGCCGCCGAGGCTGTTGCCGTAAAAGGAGTAAAGGCCTTAAATGGTGAAACACAATGCTGCCTGACGTTAGCGCCAGCGAGGAGGGTTGAGGTGAGCGGCGGCGTGTGCCAACCAGCTGCGTCGTGGGTGGGCGAACAGACATGCTCCGATGATAATTCCCGTTCAGTTCGCTTCTTTGCCTCTTCGGCTTTAGTTTTTCGCTTTTTTCAGCAACTTGCTATTAGATATTTACATAGACAACTTTTTTCGCAACTCTTTCTTGTTTTAGATTGCGTGCGTATGTTTCTAAGCGAGTTGCATGCCACTGAAAACGTATCGCCGTTACTGTGCACGAAGAACGCAATGCATAAAGGCTGTTTTCTGGAATTCAAGATTTTGATATTTCACAAGGTTGCCAAGGTCAAAATAAAAGGTTGTCAAAAAAGTCTTGCGGTATTTTCGCTAGTTGGCGCTGAAAGCGCGTAGTTCTAGTTTTATTCGTCGCATCGGGTCATGCTACACCTTTTTGGAAAGCTCATTTCACGCGCTAACACGAGTTTTATTGATTGTCGTTTCTTTTAAGTCGTTCGTGTGTTATAGCGTCGCAAACATGGAGCAAAATAAAGAGAAAATACGGTATATTTTACAGTACTACTACGATAAGGGCAAAAATGCATCTCAAGCCGCCAATAAAATTTGTGCAGTTTATGGACCCGATGCAGTTTCCATTTCCATCGCACAACGATGGTTTCAACGTTTTCGTTCTGGTGTAGAGGTGGTCGAAGATGTGCCACCCTCCGGAAGGCCTGTCGTCGAAAATTGCGATAAAATCGCTGAATTGGTCGAAAGAGACCGTTATAGTAGCAGCCGTAGCATCGGTCAAGAGCTGGGCATGAGTCATTAAAAATTCATTTCAATTTCAATAAAAAAAAAAATTCAATAAAAATACCGCAAGACTTTTTTGAAAACCCATTATTAGTATCTTTAAATTTAAATTAATAAAAAATGCTAATTTATTCATTGTTGTGAGGGATACAAGGGGATTTTACGGGATGGTGACCGGTATGGGCCTATTGCATTTAATAACAATAGTGATCTAGATCTTGTTATTAATCTAGAGGCGATTATCTTCGGTAAAATATCAATATGTGTTAAGAATTTTAGAGTTTTAACAATCGAAAAATATTTCTTATAAGGACTTGAATCGGTTTGTATTGGAATAACTGAAGCTATATGCTGTGGTGATGTAGTCTATATTCTTTTAAGATTTATCCTTAAACGGCCAAATTTTGTGAAGATACCTTGTCATATGAAAAGGTTTACCATACAATCACTTGATTCCGATCATTTAGTAGCAGCTTTACCCCACACTGGTTCTTTATAGAATGAGCGGCTTCTTAAGGAGAAAAGGACGTGTGCAGAATTTCAGATTGATATTTCAGAAGGACTAAGGGACTAGTCTGCGAAAATCAGCAGGGATATAAGTCAAGCACCAACCCGTCAGACCCTCCTAGAAAAGGTGATGAATACGATTTTCCTAACGCAAGAGCCCCATTCGATCAGAACGATACCGATACGATGCTGGAAGCCTCAACAGTCGCTGATAAGCAGGTAATAGTAGTGGTGGAGAGATTTGGCAACGCAAAGGCACTAGGACTTGTAGGACTTGATGTCATCCCGAACAAGGCACTTAAAATCGCCATCAATCATAGCAAGAACGTTTTCGTCGATTTTTATGCTTTCAACTCAACATGCTTACCACATTTTCTGAGAGCCTTAGATGCAATGAATACCCCGGAGTTACTGCTAAGAGCAATTAGCAGCTATTTGTCTGGCAGACTATTGCTGAACGATGCCGATGCAGGTCCAAAAAGCTACATGACAACATGTGGGGTACCATAAGGCTACGTTTTGGACCTAAGGATTGTGCTGTACGAAGGGTCATTACGACAACCGCTGCCAAAAGAAGCACAGATAATTGATTGAAAATTAAAGACTGAAAAAACAGAGGCATTGCCTATCACGTGCAGAAAAAGGCATAGAAACGTTTACCCTGAACATTGATGGCTGTAACGTCGTAACGCAAGTTTCATTGAGATACCTAGGCGATTGCAAACATTGGTAACCCAAGCCAAAATAGGAAGCTCTGCTAGCTAAAATTAGCCAGTCAATACTTATGCACGCAAGAATTAAGAATGAAAGAACGGCAGCGGAGAAACATTATACAAAAATAATGTTTAAAAATTATTCAATTTTATTATTAAAATAATCATTTTGGAATCATCGGTCCGTACTTCTTTTGAAATTAAGCTGGTGACACCGTTACTGTTAATGGAGACCGCTATATATTGACGATAATCAACTTTTTATGACCGCAATTGAAAGAAGTTGATCTTGACAACAAATGGTTCCAATAAGACGGAGTTACATGAGACACAGCACGTGCAACGCCCTAATTATTTCGAGAAAAGTTTGCGATTATTTCACGAAATTGTGACATTGAGTGGCCTCCAAGAAGTTGCGACTTAACACCGTTAGACTACTTCTTGTGCAATAAAGCAGACTTTTTTCAAGGTTTAGGCGTGTGCTATTCACGACATTCGACTTGATTTAGTGGAAAAAGGACTCAAAAATTGGGTTCATCGAATTCGTTCCTGAAGGGCATGGAGGTCATTTGAATTATATAATTAATTAATATAAATTCAGAACTTAATTGTATCGATTGTACTTGACATTAAATAAAAAACATTTGAATTTCCTTAACAATTAGTATGTTTTTTAAAACCATAACACTCTTATTGGAAACCCCTCTAAATTTCCATGGTAGTTTTTGCCCTTTCCAGCTATTAAGCTACTTTCTGTTAGTTTCTTAAGTTCCAATATAGAATTCGATCATTAATTATCATAGAATTTTGATCGTTAATTATCATACGCAAAGCCTTATGAGTTGCATGGTGTGTTAGTTTCCACGGTTATTCTTCCAATATATTGGGTTTTTGGTAGCCGTGACTTGTTGGGTATGTTTACTATACGTCGACAGCAGGTTTGAAATCAATCTCTTTAAGAAATTCATTACATTTGTGCAATTTGTGGTGTTTACCTCAAGTTTATAAGCATCTAATTCAAACTTGAGAGGATTTGAAAAAATTTATTAAACTGTTACCTCTGATTGATCTAAAGTAAAATATGGACGCCCGACCAAAGATGAATAAAAAAGTAACAGCGAGTTCACACCTAAATTTTAAACAAAATACCTTACCTGTAACATGCCACATACTAAAAACCTAATCATATAGAGTAAAGTAAAGTATGTTAGAAAATTCTGATATTAGTTATATTGGGGTTAGGTGCAAAGTATGAAGAATCAAATGGAATTTAAAACAGTGTTAAATGGGAGGTAGGCGTGATTGTAGTCCGGTTTCATCCATTTTTGAACTGTGACACATGATAAGAATGCTACATACTAAATTTAGTTAAATCGGTCGCTCCGGTCCCGAGATATGTGATTTCACCAAAAAATGGGTAGTGCCACGGCCATGGTCCAATTTTCACAGAGGCTCCCATAAAACCTGCTCATACCATCGCGGAGATAAAGTTTTATATCGCTGGTGTATTTGTGCTGGGTAAATTTAGTTGTTCCTTAGTAGTTTAGGAGATATGTTCATTATACTTATTACAGGGCGGGGCCTTTTTTCTTTAATTTTTTGTCCAAAAGCGCCCCGCATGGCAGTGGTCCGATTACGCCCATCTAAGAACACAACCTTTTTTTTTGCTATGGAAGGCGCATACCAATTTCATACATATATCTAAATTTTTACCCAAGTTACAGCTTACACGGACCGTCGGTCGAGCGGACAGACAGACAGACAGACGGAATTTAACTTGTCTCGTTATCCTGAGCATTTATATATATATATATCGGGTGATTTTTTAAGAGCTTGATAACTTTTTTTTTTAAAAAAAAACGCATAAAATTTGCAAAATCTCATCGGTTCTTTATTTGAAACGTTAGATTGGTTCATGACATTTACTTTTTGAAGATAATTTCTTTAAATGTTGACCGCGGCTGCGTCTTGCCCAATTTTGGGCAACTTTTTCGAGCATTTCGGCCGGAATAGCCCGAATTTCTTCGGAAATGTTGTCTTCCAAAGCTGGAATAGTTGCTGGCTTATTTCTGTAGACTTTAGACTTGACGTAGCCCCACAAAAAATAGTCTAAAGGCGTTAAATCGCATGATCTTGGTGGCCAACTTACGGGTCCATTTCTTGAGATGAATTGTTCTCCGAAGTTTTCCCTCAAAATGGCCATAGAATCGCGAGCTGTGTGGCATGTAGCGCCATCTTGTTGAAACCACATGAGTCAACATTTAAATGAAATTATCTTCAAAAAGTAAATGTCATGAACCAATCTAACGTTTCAAATAAAGAACCGATGAGATTTTGCAAATTTTATGCGTTTTTTTTTTTAAAAAAAGTTATCAAGCTCTTAAAAAATCACCCGATATACAACAAGCGTAAGGTGAACAAAACTATTATACTCTGTAGCAACATGTTGCAAGAGTATACAAATTTTAACTCACCACCACCGTGACTCTGTGCTAGTTACCTTATGGTTTATGAGTTGACATTCGTTATTAAAATGATATTCGATATATTTTTTTCATTTGCTCTATATACATACATACTTATTCACCCAAGAAACATTATTTGGAACTTCTATTAGAAATATCCAGGGCCAACATAAACCCACTTAAATTGAAGGAAGGCTAGGCAATGTTAACAATATCTTACCACTTTTTATACCCTGAACAGGGTATATTAAGTTTGTCACGAAATTTGTAACACCCAGAAGGAAGCGTCGGATACCCCATAAAGTATATATATAAAATATCAGTATGTTGAGCTAAGTCGATTTAGCCATGTCCGTCTGTATGTCTATCCGTCTGTATATATGTATTCGAACTAGTCCCTCAGTTTTTAAGATATCGTTTTGAAATTTTGAAAACGTCATTTTCTCTTCAATAAGCTGCTCATTTATCGGAACGGCCGATATCGGACCTCTATAACATATAGCTGCCATACAAACTGAACGATCGGAATCAAGTTCTTGTATGGAAAACTTTCACATTTGACAAGATATAGTCACGGAATTTGGTATAGATTATTTTTTAAGGCAACAATGTAATCTTCGAAGAAATTGTTCAGATCGGATTACTATAGCATATAGCTGCCATACAAACTGATTGATCGGAATCAAATGCTTGCATGGGAAACTTCCTTATTTGATGACATATCTTCACGAAATTTGGTATGAGTTATTGTTTATAGAAATAATGTAATATCAGAAGAAATTGTTCAGATCGGATTACTATAGCATATAGCTGCCATACAAACCGAACGATCGGAATCAAGTTCTTGTATGGAAAACTTTCGCATTTAACATGGTATCTTCAGGAAATTTGGCATGGATTACTGCTTAAGGTAACAATATAATCTCCAAAAAAATTGTTCAGAACGAATTACTATAGCATATAGCTTCCATACAAACTGGACACATAGGTACTAAAATAAATGCATCTGTGAAGGGTATATTAGTTTCGATGCAGCCGAAGTTAACATTTTTTCTTGTTCCATTTATCAGTTATATAAACTGCTGCTCAGCACATGACCCTGCGCTTCCTTACTCTTTGTACTTGCTCTTTTTGTATAACATCAAACGGTCGTGCGTGGCCTGAAAGTGTTAGACGCCGCATTATGTCTTCCAAACTCGCTATTTATACCAAAGCTAATATTCTTCAAAGTCATTTGGTATGCAATCGACAGCAAAGAGGGTCGCTGCGCAAAGTAAAGAATCTCGAACGAGTCTCCTCTGACGAAATGCATTATTTTAAATGCCCGACATAGGCGACATAGATTAAAGCAGCAAAGAAAAGCTCATAAATAATTCCTTTGACGTTGGATGCGCAAAACTCTGCTTATTTAAGTAACTGCATTGGCATATGGAGCGCATTGAGAGTCAGGAATTGAGCGCAAATTACCAATATCAGCCTGCTGAAAGTCTGTTCACTTTGCAACCATATGGCAACACGACGCAGACAGAATATTTTCAATCGAACCGTGGCAAATAATGATAGTACTTTTAAATTATTATTTTTAGCTGAATTTTCAAATGAAATTTGTCGCTGTTGCATGCACCTTGCGTCACATCTGAAAAACAGGGGATTTTGATACGCCTTGATAGGCGCTGAAATTGTCGCCGCGGCCACACCGCCACTGCTATGCCTCGGTAATTGGTGCTGCCGTATTTTCTGCCGTCGCGTGAAACTGGAAAACGAAAATCACCAGCGTCAGCGTCCGCGTATCCAATTCAAGCGTGAAAAGTGCAACGTCAGCGCTGTGCATTGAACGCACTTGCCGCAGCCAGCAGTGTGCTCGCCACATGCAACAAGCGGCAAGCACCAAGTAACAACATAAAGCAAAGTGAACCATGCATATACACATACATATATGTATATACATATGCATGTATGTATGTATATGGGCCCGGTGCGATGCTGTGCGTGCACTCGTTGCCGCCGCTGCATTCGTTACACCGTCGTCGTCGTTGCGAAGGGGAGCGAACAGCTTGCTTGGCGGATGCACGAGAAATTTTAAAAGAAAAATTACTTTTAATGAAACATTTGCACAATTTTCAATGCATCACAAAATTTGCAGGGAAATTTGTGCGAAATAACATATTCCAGCGTGCTAACCTTACATTTCTACACACACACACACACACAGGCACACGTGTTTTGGTTTTGAATTCGTGATTGAGCGTTTTGCTTGGCGGTTCAGTAGAAAAATACCCAGATTTTCAGTTGCGCATCGCTGCTTTCTAATGGATTAATTATATTTCTGTGCTGTGGTACAAATTTCACTATGTAAATTGTTGTTTTTATTTTAAATTTCTTGTTAAAAATGTGTTTTACACAAAAGTGGCAATCCCATTGATTTGCGTGCAATAATCCCGGAAAGCTCAAGAAATTTTTGATATTTGAGATACAACCATATTTTCCAGACTATCAATCTCTTTTTTATTGTTTGCTTTCGAAGGTTGGAATATTTCAGATTCGCAAAGATCGCATCCGACTGAAATTGTCACCTGGAACTGTTCTAATTTTCAGTGCTTCACTCAAAGTTCAGCTACGACAGGCAGGTCTCTGTCACTGAGATTTCCATCAAGTTGCGTCCACTCCAAAATCCAATACATTGAAAGACTTTTTATGTTTCATTTCACGTACTACGGCTACTTTTGATAATATTTTGTGGCATATATTCAGAAAACTTTTCCTTATAAAGTTTAATCAGTTCCGAGGTTATTAAAAAAACACAGAAACTTCATATTTAATGGTTAGTGCTTATTATCAACAACATTTTTTGCCATTTATTTTTGGAGATTATCTTTTTCAAATGTTGGCCACGGCTAGGTCCATCCGTTGAGTCCAATTCTTCAGTTCTTTAACAAGCTGTATTTTGTACACTTTAAATTTAAGGTCTCGACGTAAATTGCGACAAGTCTTTCCATACGTCAGTTCGAGTTGCTGCGAACGGCACCGAATCGACTCTCCACAGTCTTCGTGAATACTCTCAACTACGTTTGCTATATTTTCTTACTGTCGGTCGAATATTATCCAATGCAGGGTCTCAAGATGGGTGACAATATTCAGTAGGCTCAGTAGGCTGATTATGTTTTCATAATTTTATCGAAGCGCGCGAAATACATTTTTACAGAAAGTTGAACGATTTATAAACGTTGTTCAGGCATAAGTCTTTACATGATGAAATGTCCGACAATATTGAATAAAAATAACATGACAGCTTGACACGACTTACGCGTGATCTGTCAAAAAAGGCTTTTGAAAAAAATACCTCTACATCTTTTAAATCTGTGGAGCAAAAAGCGGTGGTTACATTTCTAATTTAAATTACACGTAAAAAAGACACCCTCTGGGTCGCCTTATCACGATGTATGTTGAGTAAAGATAATTGGCTTATGACCTTCTCAGCGTGTTAAAGTCCTTTACGCACAATGAGCTCTGGTTTGTTTGTACGATCACTAATTAAGTCATAGTTTCCGATTTTGTTGAAACATGGGCTTGGGGTTGACACTTTCCATTATGTATCTAAGTATGCTGGGGTCAGATCTTTGAGGAATGTATCCTCTACTAGCACCTAAACCAACATTATAATAAAACTGTATTCGTAAAATTTTCTAAGAGACACAGGTTGAAAGACCTAGAAAAGATGTCGACCGGGGCTAGTGAGTTAGTTTATTATTTGGTACCGCGTGTAGTGAGTGAACAGATTTTATTATAGTGCAATCCTTCTCTCTCCACGTATGACTGAAAAAGTGCCTAAAGGTTATATCGGAAACATTAATATTACTAAAGGTAGACCTTAAGTTATGGCTATGAGGGAAATGTCCTTCGAGTCTCCTATTGGACGCAGTATGGAAAGCGGATCGCCAATCGCAAGATGCTGCTTCAATATATAATAGTTATTCAACTAAGAACGACCAGACTGCGATGTCTCATCTCTAGTTATCTTTGCGACAGAACTATCGTGGTGGAGTGAAATAATGCTCAGGTACTTTGGAGGGTAAATATGGGTGTCTCGCTAGATGATGGTCGTTCCAAGAGTTTCATAGAGATTTTTTTAGAAAAATCACATAAATACAAATTTACTTCTTTATATTTGACTGGGATAAACGATGGAAGTTGCATTAGATCATGACAGATCGTGACGAAGTCGGAGATAAAACGATTGATATTGTATGTAACTTCGGCTAGGTCTAAGCGGAGATGTGAAATAATTTCGGTCACAGAAATCGTTTGGTATTTCGTGGTTGTTTTGTTTTGGATTATGTGACTAAAAATACAAACATGCTCTCGGAGAGGCAGACTTATCTAAATTAAATTTTGTCTCCACTGAAGTGATTCTTTAAAGTATCATCATCCCTTAAAGTCATTCCATATGTGCATTCTTTGTGGACGTTTCGCATTCTCAAATATGGTATATATACATACATACATATGTACATGTGAATTGGTCGCGCAATGCACAAAGCATGCATGTGTCAGTTGTAATTTTGTGTGATATTTATTGCATTTGATCAGGTGCCATGGTCATATTTGTGAATGAGATTGTATGTGGGTTGACTGCTTCGCAGCAGTTACTTTAACACCCAGAAACAACTTTTGCAAATGAAATATAAAATTTCAATCCAAAAATTGTGCACTGGCTGACCAAAGTTGCTTCGAATAAAAGCTGAGACAAATTATCAAAGGTAAAATATAAAATGAAGACCGCAGCGATCCTTTGTCTTACCACTCAATGATAAATTAATGTTAAAAAAAAACAAAGTTAATACGAATATTTTTTTTCGATTTGTAAAACTTAAGACCTGAACTAAAATATAAGTGTTTATATAATAAGGTAGCTCAAAGCCAAAATTTAATAAAATATTATTTTACGTCAGGGGATGTTTTAAGCCAGGATTGCATCGCAACAACTAGTGTGTTCGTTACAGTTATTATGGTCTAGTAAAAAGTAATCTATTATTTCGAGGAGCCCTACATTTTTAAAGAAAAAACACAAAAACTTCAAATTTAGTGGGGAATGTTTATTATTATTCTAAAGAACATTCTTTGACATTTATTTTTTGAAGATTCCTGGCTTGGCCTCACCGCGATTCCACCACGACCTTCTATACTTAAGGGGGTATTCTAGTCTAGAATTTTGAAAAAATCGATGTTTTTTGCATATTCTTAAAGACTGGACTCCCCAAAGGAATTTTTAAAACTCCTATTATTTACCGACTTATAGCTATTTTAGTGACGCAGCGTGCAAACCGGCTCTATGTAAGTACAGACTGCCTGCAGTAAGACTCAAATCTTTAATTGCGTTTTTCTCGAAACTACTATTTTCAACACTTCTGACATGATTTCTCAAGTTCTAATGAACCGAATAACTCTTTTTATTTATACTAGTTCAGACGATAGCGGCATTTGTACTGATTAAAATTTTTTTTTTTTTAGATCACCCAAAGTGTTGGAATCGTGTCAGGAAGGGCGCACCCTTATTTTCAACCCCCGCCACGCCACCACGCCGCAATTAATCAAATTATCACAAATTTTTTTTTTATTTTTTTTGTATTCTTAAAATATCAATAAATATCTGATAAAAAATTGGATAGTAAAAATGTTCTTAGTTTTTTTTTATTGGACTTTAAAAAATGCCGTTAAATAGCATTTCTAGACTAGAATACCCCCTTAAGTGACCCACTTTTCATCATCTATAACCATTCGGTTCAGAAATGGATCAATTTTGGTGGGACTCAGCAGTGATTTGCAAATGGGAATGGTCCGTGCTAGGTTTTTTGCATTGCAGCACTCATAAATCGAGCTTCTTATTGTATCCAGCCTTATTTAAATTGAAACCAATCGAAACAGTGCTTTCATGATGGCCGTTTTCGACAATTTCCATTATTTTATAGATATTTTCGACAACTGAGCTTCCAGATCGGGATACATACTTGACATCAAAACCTGGATCTCGTATGATTGGTTGCTACAGTCTCAGGAACATAAACACTATTCACATTTTAAGCCGTCTGACTTGCGTTTACGTTTTTATTTATCGAAGAAAAACTGTAAAATATAGTGTATTATATTTTCGCTTTGGTGAACAGACAGACATAAATCTTTGCGACGTGCTGAAGCAATACTGAGTCAATCAGTCCCGAATCTGTCTGAAAAATTTTAGTGGTACGACACCTTATCTCTCCAAAGTTTCATAGCGCAATCTGGTCGCATTTATGCAACGCGGGGTTCTTATTATCTATCCATCAATTGGAAAAATAATGGATTTCTTTTTACTGCACCCATATTGTACATTAAAATTTCAAAAATATTTTATCGAGCATTTTTCAATCGCAACATTGTCTTCCTTACTTGGTATATTTGTTATGCTTGTTGTTGTACCTATTGCCGTCATCATGCTTTTTGCTTTATTAACAGTATTCTCATAGTTGCTGGTCAACAATTGTTGTTATCGCCTCAGGTGTTTGTTGGCTTGTTGCTATTTTTGTTGTACTCATATATTTGCGCTGAATAAAATCATATAATTTGGATTACATGAAATTGTGCAAGTGTTGCATAAAATGCAACATGCAATTCTTAGATAGACCCATACATATACATTTTAATGCTTGTATGCACTTATATATATACATATGTGTATATATAATACATCACAAGCATACCTACGTCTACTCCTGTGTACATAGAAACTTGTATGAAAACTCGATGAATATTTATATATATAACTATATATGCATGTGGCTGTGTGGCTGCATAAAATTATAAAGAAATACATATGTACATATGCACATAAAATAAATTATACTTATGTACATGGTCGTGTGTATATAGTATACTAACCAGAGCTGCTTATGCAACGGTTCACCCTCAATTATTGGCCACGTCGGCCAGTCTAAGTCAGTCAAAGTGAGCTTGTTCATATCGGTATATGCTTTTATACACATATACATACATATACACACATATGATATGATATGTACTCCTATGTATAATTAGTTTGTGCACTTGCGTTGTGACGGCTGAGCTGCAACACGTTGTGCAACTTGACGACATGCCTTGGCTTCATTGCTGACCGGCTGGCCGCCTCTATAATTCGTAGCGACCGAGCGCCTTGTCTAGCTTACGGTCTTACTATGCGACGCTATGCAAAGTGCCCGTAGTTCTCCCCAACCAAATCAGAGACTCAGCGAACAAGTTTCCAAGTTTGATGAAAAATTCTACGGATTTAATTTGAATTTATAAATAATATTTACATACATACATAAGTATGTTATTTAATACTTAGTTAATATATATTCGTTAGTTAAAAAAATATTGACTGTTTCTGTTTTCACCACCAAAATTCCAACACGCGATGTCACATCTTCTTAAAGTATATCTACGCCGATTTTCAACGGCAGCTCATGAATCATCCATCCATCCATCAATCATCAGAGGTGCGTTTAAACTTATTGGACCCTCCATTTATCAGATATTACCAAGGACTTGTAGCAGAAATTCGACTGACGAGTATTAAATAATGTCGAGACTACAAAAATTGTAACTTTATTACATTTAGCTAGCTAATTAAGATAAAACCTAAACTTCGGTTACACCGAAGCTGTAATACCCTCATAACCCTTTCAGACCTAGGGATATTTTTCTTAATAATTTTGCATTAGACCTTGGAATACAATTTCTTTTTGTTAATACATGCCAAAAATAACCTGAAAAACGCTTCCAAAGTGTCCTTTTTTAAAAACAGGACATCGCACATTTGTGGTATCTAGGTTATAAGCTGTAAAATATTCCCTCAAAAGTAATACAGGATCATTCTTCCAATTTTTTATTTAACTCAAAAATTTTCAAATACTTCACTGTTTTATAAAAATAATTTCAACTTTAATTGTTTGAATAAAAGAAAAGAAAGTTAGGTTACTAAGAAATAGAATGCAATTTTATATACTTTAGTCAGTTACGTGTATGGTGTTTTTCAAAACAGTCCTTATTTTTTGCCAGACAAAGGGTAACCTTACATTTTTGGCATCTTCCTCTTGATCGACTTTCGCAATTATTGCGGTAAACCCTCGGCGGATCATCTGAAATTGAAGGCCAGTGGTCATAGCGATCATAACGTAAGTATGTCATCAGGTGCATCATGAGCTCGATATTTAGTTCCGTAAAAGTCTTCAGGCAATTTAAAGGGTTCAACCTGATCAGGAGCTTCGAAGTAAGCTGCTAGTACAGTTCCAAGCTCCATTTTGAATGTTAAAAATGACTTGACTTTCGACTTTGGTAGTCCGGAAATCTTGCAGTCTCCTCTGTATTCCATCCATGAATTATAGATTGCCAGATCAAGAAAGTGGAAAAACACCTTGACAGTACATTTCTTTGTCTTCATTTTAATTCTGTAATATTCGAGCATTTGATCACACAAATCAACCCCTCCCATAAACATGTTATAGTTTTCAATTACTGAAGGTATTTCAACGGGCAACCGGTGTTTCAGATTTCTATTCCACCTCTCAACTTCACCAACGGGGTTCTTTCCACATTTACTTGAAGCAACTATAACCATTCTTGTATCTTTCCATTTCACAAGAGCTACTTTATTATTATTTATAAACTGGCATATATCACATCGATTCATATCTTTATCCAGAGGGAATTTAACACATTTAGGTATCCTGTTTGCCATTATTGTACCTGTTGCAGGATAATCCAATTGGTAAAGCGATTCTACGAATGGTATTGTAGTAAAAAACCTGTCGAAATATATTTGGCTGCCTTTCGGTAAGTTTTTTATTAGTCACATAACTATAGATGGCCCATGTCCAAGACCGCAGTCTTCAAATGAATGAGAAGTAGCCCTTTTTAATCCAATAGGCCCCTTTGAAGATCTTCAAAATATACTACTTTGTGATATCAGTTGCCAATTCATTGCAGCGCTCCCTAATCATGTCTATGATGGGTTGAACTCTCCAAAATTTGTTAGTGGAATCTGGAACAGAAAAGTCTACAAAGTGTATGTCTGACCGTAGTTGGAGAAATTTGTCTCGAGACATTGAATTAAATATGGCAGGAATTTTGCATTCATTTGACCAGTACATTCTTATAGCAGGGTAGCGAAGGCAGCCCATTATGATTGCACACCCGTAAAATCGTTTTATATCGGCTGTTGCATAACGACCACGATTAGCCAAGACGAACTTTTTGGTAAATTTCACCACATTCTCATAGTGGTATTCCGGAAAATAATTCTTTAAGTATTCTAAAGGTGCCTTCACCCTTATTTGATTTTGGCAACCATAACTTATAGAAAGCTGTGTGTTCGGAAAGGGTGCATTTTTCCAAATTTCTCTCCTGGGGGGTGGTTTAGGTATAGCGTTCGATGACGGTTGTATGACCGCTGGACCCGCGAAGTTTGATTGTTGAGCTTCTAGATCCCCTTCATCGTCATCTATACTTTCTCCACCAGCGTTTACATTAAACGGAGTCCAAGTTTCATCTACATTGTCATCATCATCACTGAAGTCTATATCAGATTGATCTAAAATGTCTAGGACTGCTTCAACGTCATCGCTGCTACCCAAATCGAAAAATCTTCTTAGAAATTGGGAAGATAACATATTTGTGATATCTGTGTTTTACTGCCCTCCAATTAATAATAACTATCAGCAAATTAATTCAAATTAGCCCAATCACTTGAGAAATTTTATGGTAACTTCAATCACTATCATAACTTTATTTTTGTATGTTTAAGTCCTGTCTAAGTTTGCTAAATTACTATTTGAAACTAAAGCCTGTGTACCGCTATTTACCTTTTAAATGTTTTTTTTTTTGCAGTTCTATCACTGCTTACAGGTTAACGCATGAAAAATAAATTTTTTAGATAGTTTCCTGTAGTTAAAACCAGATCTCACAATTGTTGTAGCTAGGTCTGAAAGGGATAAATGCATTTCTTATAGTATAAAACGAAATAAAAAATTTTTATCATCTTTATGATATCTTTTGATCAGTCAGTTTGTTTGGCAGGAGGATATATTTGATCCGATCTAAACAATTTCATTAGTTATTGTAATGTTGTCGTGCATAATAATCTACATATGCCAAACCTTGTGAAGATTTCTCGTCAAATAAGTGTGTGACAGCTACAGTGGCGGACAAAAGTCTACATACACCTCCTGTTTTCGGGGTTCTGAAAATACAAAAGCCTTCTAGAAAAATGTGTTGGTACAGTTTTATTCTAGCCTTCTTCTAATCATATTAAAAATTGCGTTGACAAAAGTTTACATACAATACAAAGGTCATACTAACGGGTGATCCAAGTAGAGGCACTTTTTTCAATAGCCGTGCTTTGAAAGATCGCGTGTGAGTTGTGTCAAGATGTCTTGTTATTTTTGTACAGTCGTCGCACTCGCGACTTTGCTCTCACGTCACTGTTGACAGTCATAACTTTGAAGTCGTAGATTATTTCGTCTATCTTGGAACCAGTATTAACACCACCAACAATGTCAGCCTAGAAATCCAACGCAGGATTGCTCTTGTCAACAGGTGCTACTTCGGACTGAGTAGGCAATTGAAAAGTAAAGTCCTCTCTCGACGAACAAAAACCAAACTCTATAAGTCGCTCATAATTCCCGTCCTGCTATATGGTGCAGAGGCTTGGACGATGACAACAACCGATGAGTCGATGTTACGAGTTTTCGAGAGAAAGGTTCTGCGAAAGATTTATGGATTTATCGCATTCGATGGAACGATGAGCTGTACGAGCTGTAAAAGACAGCGGCTACGCTGGCTAGGTCATGTTGTCCGCATGGACGAAAACACTCCAGCTCTGAAAGTATTCGACGCAGTGCCCGTCGGGGGAAGCAGAGGAAGAGGAAGACCTCCACTCCGTTGGAAGGACCAAGTGGAGAAGGACCTGGCTTCGCTATTCCAATTGGCGCCACGTAGCGAAAAGAAGAAACGACTGGCGCGCTGTTGTTAACTCGGCTATAATCGCGTAAGCGGTGTCTGCGCCAGTAAAGAAGAAGAAAGAATAGGAGCGGAGTTGAAATATTAGTCTTTATTTAGGGTAATATGAGGAAAACATAAATTGTTACCATTGTTGGATAATTTGGACCTCGGTCTCAGTTGAATCTTCCAACAAGATAAGGAGCCGAAGCGAAGATTATAAATTATTAACGATTGGCAGCTTTATTATGGTCCCAGACAATTAGACATACCTCTTAAAATACCTTGGAAGAATATTACATCTGCAGAGTTGCCGAATCTAGTAGAATAGATGTCAAGGCAGGTCAAAGCAGTTGCAAATGTACGGAGGTCCAACTTAATCATACAATGCAATAATACTTAGAATTAAGTAAAGTTATCGCAACAACATATGTATGCATTTCTAGAGTTTTTTCCATAACTGTGTAAGTTTTATGTTAAAATATGATTTTTATTAGTTAATTGTGATTGGAAATAAAATTGTGTCAACACATTTTTCTAAAAGGTTTTTTTTTTTTTATTTACAGAACCACGGAAACATGAAGTCGACTTTTGTCTGCGATTGTATACGCTATAATGGTTCGGTCTGAACAGTATCTTTGGAGAATTTCGGAAATCGAAAGAGTGCAATAACCTTTCAAAATTTCGAGAAATTATCTTGTGAAGTAAAAAAAGGTCTTCATACAAGAATTTCATTTTAATCGTTCAGTTTGTACCTGCATACTATGTGCTATAGTGGTCCCATATAAGCGGTTTCGATAAATGAACAGCTTTTTGGGTTGAAAAAGGCGTAAACAAAAACTCAGGCTAATACCCGAGGGATTACTTCGCCTATATCATATACAGACGGACATGGCTAAACCGAATCAGCTTACCGACAAGAACGCCGTGATATTAAAAGGAAATAAAACAGTTAAATTTAAAGTTACACATTGTCTTCTTAGAAATTGAGATCGTCTGCGTTGATTTCATCAAAAAATTTCCGATTTCCCAAAAAAAGTTTGTCAACATCGTGTTAAACCGATCGCTATTGATGATAACGGCATTTCCAGCCTCATTTCGATAGAAATAACTCCAGATGATTCCACCACAGCGAAAATTTTGTTTGTCGACGAAACCATTAATCTAGAAATAATAATACCTACCGGAACTACTTGAATTTGGGTATTAATCTTAGAAAGTCTCCAGGCGTTATACCAAAGAGAAACGTGAAATGATGAAATGGCAAACTTTACTGAACACATCGACAATATTTTAGACAAATCCTTAAACAAACTGGACGGCCACGAGCTGTCAAAATCACATCATTTGGTAGACGCTGTATATACTTTGTAGGGTCACCTCTGGGGGTTCTACAAGAATATGCTCCGGTCTTGAAACCTTATGTTTCTGTTAGTCGCCCTGCGGCCAGCTTGTCAAGCTCTTCGTACTCACGCATTTCGGCCTCTCTCTTTTTCTGTCTGAAAATGCGTCCCGCTTCCCTGTTTAGCTCTCCGTATCTATCCCATCCTGCACGTGTTGTGATCGACCGTAACGTTTGCGAGATAATAAGTATGTTTTCTCTCCGCTGCGACACGGCACTCCTCGTCGTACCAGCTGTTCTTTTGCCTTTTCCGAAAACCAATGATTTCGGTTGCAGCTGCATGAAAGGAGCTTGAAATGCCGTCCCGCAGTTCCCTTATACCGAGTTGTTGGCGAGTGCTCTCAGAGAGCAGAAGTGCAAGTCGAGTAGAAGATCGGTCGGCTATCTTTTGTGATCGTAGCTTCTCGACGTCGAACCTTCCTTGTGTTTGTTGACGTGCGTTTTTTGCGGCACAGAGGCGGGTGCGTATCTTGGCTGTAACAAGATAGTGGTACGAGTCGATGTTAGGAACTCGGAGCGTACGCACGTCTAAAACACTAAAGACGTGTCCTCCGTCTATCACAACATAATCAATCTGGTTGGTGGCTTTTCGATCCGGTGTTAGCTAGGTAGCTTGGGGAATTTTTCTATGCTGAAATCTAGTACTACAGATAACCATTTTTCGGGCCCCTGCGTAGTCGATCAGCCTCAACCCATTTGGGGATGTTTCCTCGTGGAGGCTGAATTTACCGGGTGTTGTATCAAAGATACCTTCCTTGGCCATTTTGGGGTAAAAGTCGCCAAACACGATTTTGAGATGGTGGAGGGAGCAGCTCTCATAGGTGCGTTCCAAGCATCTTTGGTCACACAATTTCACTCCCACCACGAATCCCCCACCGAATTCGCGCTCCTTTATATAACGTCCCGTTGGACGTGGTATCATCAAAAGTGGGGTCTCTCATCCGAGGCTGTTTGTGCTTTTTCATTGGGGGCGTTTTTTACGTGGCGGATCCCAAACCCAGCGCACAACCCTGCGGAGGGGATGTTTCGCCTTCTCGCTTTAACTCGCCTTCAAACGGATGTTCTTTGTTTAGGACCGGAAGTCGTGAGAATCGTTTCTGGCCACTCCCAAGTGAATGGCAATCAGAAAACTTTCCTCACTGGCGTGAACTTTTACACATGACTCCATCCGCCTCCCACAAAATATATTATACCAAAAAACATAACACGACACGACAGTTTTTTCTTTCTACTATAGCATATGTTTCTTAAAATAGAATTTCATTACTTTCGCATTTTTGACTTTCATATAAGGTTAAGTAAGACTTCGTAGCTGATCTACCTAGGCGATGCTACTTGGATAATTCTAACGCCAAACCTTTCTGACGGCAAAAACGCCTACGTATAGAACAAGATACTATCTTTAACTGGTTTCTTACTTCAATAGAATTCTTGTGTCGTGCTTTGGGCTGATGTATAGGTATACAACCCTCGGAATTACTTTCCATAGCCATATATGACATGGACACATACTATGTACATATACGATGCATTTATTCAGAGAAGGTATGTGGCATAGGTAAACATGTTTCAAGCGTGCTAAGCTTACAAGCGTATACCATATACATATGTATGTATAGTATGTACCATATATGTATGTATATGAACGAATCAGCACAAAATTATTATAAAACTTGTATAGAAGCATGGAAGTGCAAAGAGAATTTACGCAATGTAAAATATCATCAAAACATATCGATAGGTCAATATCAGAAATAATAATACACACATATGCATATAATATGTACACATATATAAAATGACTGCACTATACCATATACGTACTATGTATCGCAAAGTTCCATACACACATATTTGGTTGTCAAATATTTATTTTCACCCAGCTGGAATTAAGTCTTATAGGCTCAATTGTTTCTAGATTGGATAAATACCACACAAATTTTGCGTTGACAACAAATCTAAAATATAGAAAATTAAAACATCTGATGTAATTATGAATCCGATTATATGTTTAGTATATGCATAATTATGGTACGACAATCTTAACCCAAAAAATCATATGTGACCACCAACTTAATGCTCTCAAATTGGTTACATCAGAAGAGCGTGCTGTATTGAGATTCAAAAAACGAACTAAACTACAATAACAACTCATCAAATTGAAGCGAGTGATTGTCGAAAAACGGTCTGAATTTGAGACTGAACACGAAGAAATAATTTTCAATCACAAAAATGCTCGGCATCATGTTGCAATGGCGGCTAAAAACGATGCGAAGTTGTTCTTCACCCGCTTTATGATGGCCGCAGACTGGGTAAGCTTAAAGCCGAATTTTACCATTTACGCAGCACGTGCATTTACGCTCGGTGGGCACCTTTACAGACCAGATCTTGCTCCTCCTGATTATAATTCTTTATCGGTCGCTCTAACTGGAATACGGTTCAAATCAGAACAGTCTTCAAAAATGTTTTTATACCCTGAACATATACCCTGTTGTCACGATGTTTGTAACACACAGAAAGAAGCGTCGGAGACCCTATAAAGTATATATATAAATGATCAGTATGTTGAGCTGAGTCGATTTAGCCATGTCCGTCTGTCTGTCTGTCCGTCCGTTCGTCCGTCTGTATATATACGAACTGGTCCCTCAGTTTTTAAGATATCCTTTTGAAATTTTGCAAACGGCATTTTCTATTCAAGAAGCTGCTCATTTGTCGGAACGGCTGATACCGGACCACTATAACATATAGCTGCCATATAAACTGGACGATCGGAATCAAGTTCTGGTATGGAAAACTTTCGCATTTGATAATGTATCTTCACCAAATTTGGTACAGATTATTTTCTAAGGCAACAATGTAATCTCCGAAAAAATTGTTCAGATCGGATTACTATAGCATATAGCTTCCATACAAACTGAACACATAGTTACTAAAAGAGATGCACCTATGAAGGGTATATTAGCTTCGGTGCAGCCGAAGGTAACGTTTTTTCTTGTTCTTAAATAATATTAATTAATAATCTTAATAATTTGGAGAAGATAAATAAAACGCACTAACATTGTTATAGATCCAACTTATTTATCAACTTATACTCACCTCACTTCAATATCATTCTTCCAAATCTTAATAAAGTACTTTATTGTCGGACATGTCATAATTTTAATTTTCATTCAAATTCATTTTTTAATGAATCAAACTCACTTTTAGCAGTAAGGAGAAGTATTGAGAGTTCTTCTCATTAAAGTAATGAAGAAGAACTCCTCGCAAAAATAGTTTTCAGACACACAACAATGACACATTTGAGTAAAAAACAAGTAGGACCAATATGTAAAGGTGACTATTATGTTAAGCCTGCGTTAAGAGAAGCTTAAGTTTATATTTTGTTATAATTATTTCTGACATTTTATATACAATTTCGACAAAATATTAACGTAGCAACTGAGCTGATGGTGTACACGGAGACCGTGGAGAGTCAATTCGGCGTCGTTCGCAGCAACTCGGACTGATGTACGGAACGACTTGTCGTATTTTACGTCGAGATCTTTAGTTGAAAGTGTACAATATACAGCGTACGCTCTTGAAAATATCCGACGTTTGCGAGTTAATATTGTTCAGCGATGAGATTTATTTCTTGCTCAACGGGTATGTAAACAAGCAAAATTGCCGCATTTGGAACGAAGAGCAACCTGAAGAGATCCAAGAGTTGCCATTTCATCCAGAAAAAACAACGATTTTGTATGGTTTGTAGGTCGGTGGAAACATCGGTCCATTTTTCTTCAAAACTGATGCCGGTGAGAGCGTTACCGTCAATGGAAACCGATATCGCGCCATGGTAACCGACTATTTGATGCCTGAAATTGAAGCTCGTGATCTCAGCGATATTTGGTTTTAATAAGACGACGCAACTTCCCACACAATCATAATACTCGGCCTACTGGGCGTACTATTTACAACACCATCACCCATCCTCAAACCCAGCATTCATTATTGGATAATATTCGACCGAATAGACCACGTCCGGCACGCAGTTAGAAATTATAGCAACTGAGCTGATAGTGTACACTAAGACCGTGAAGAGTCGATTCGGCGCAAAGGCGCATTCTTTCAAGAGTTATGGCATTGTCCTATGATCTCTTGAAAAGTTCCAAGAAGATCCGACGTTTTCGAGCCAAATTTTGTTCAGCGATGAGGCCCATTTCTGGTTCAATTGGTATGCAGACAAGCCAAATTGCCACATTTGCGACGAAGATATATGTTCATATGTATTTCTTCAAAAATGATGCCGGTGATAACGTAACCGTCAATTGCGACCGTCATCGCGCCACGATAACCGACTATTTGCACAATCGCAACAATCAATGGATTTATTGAGAGAACACTTCGGTGAGCAGAAAATTTCACGTTTTGGGCCGGTCGATTGGCCACCAAAATCGTGTGATATCACACCGTTTCACTTTTTCCTGTGGCGATATCTAAAATCTAAATTCTGTGTGAATAATTTCGCTTCGATTCATCGCCAATTACTCGAAATGCTGAAACGAGTAATCGATAATTGGACTCAAGGGAATGACCATCTGAGACATGGCCAACTTTTGAAAGAGATAATCTTCAAAAAATAAATGTCAAAGAATGTTATTTCGTATCATAATAAACGTTCCCTATTAAATTTCAAGTTTCTGCATTTATTCTTTAAAAAAGTAGGGAACCTCGAAATGGATCACCCTTTATTTATTTGTCTAAGGGATGCTATAGAGACTGAAAGATGTACATATTTTGCCAGAACAAGCCGATATCAAAATTAGGACTTATGCTAACTCCGATGCTGTCGACTCAAATTTTGCAAACTTTGCTCAATTTCTCAGTGGGGTTTGTGCAAATACTCGTAATATGCACTTACACATGCATAAATATGTACCTGTGTATGTGTGCTTTATTTACTTAGGATGTATTTTATGGTTTCGCTATGTCAAATGTAAATATCCAAGCGGGAATTTTACATAATGAGAGCATAATGTTATCCTTGTATATATGTACAAATGTAAGTACATATGTATAATGGTTACCACGTAAGAAAGAGTTAATGTAGACACGCATGCGAACATATATGTAGGTAAATATATATGCATATACTACATATGTATGTATATGTATGCGGAAGTACATATTCAATGCAATTTTATGTCAAAACTTATTTATTGCAAAATGCCTAATTATATACACGCATGTCCTTTGATGTATGTATGTAGGTTCGTTTAATTACAACGAATATTAGAAATCTGCATCAAACTAAAAACAGTTACATTATACTCCTACATTCAGTTTTACAAAATTTATGTTTAACTACATAGTTAATGTATATATGTATATATAATATATATAATTTCTAAAATATAAATGAAATAACACATAGCAATTCACACATACATATAAATATTTAAGTATAGTATGTGAGGAATTATTTAATAAATTTTATAATTTTAATACAGATGCACCAAAGTACGTATTTAAGCACTTTTATTATATAAGAGTTCATATGTACATATATCGGTATATAACGTATTTACCATAGTTCTAGGAAAGCGTAAATTTTAATGTTGGCTCAATATATACAAACAAATCATAATTAAATACATGTATATATATTTGATTACCTAAAATTCTCATAATTTATTTTATGACATATTGCAAAAAAATCTACATACATGTAACTACTACTATGAACAAAAAATAGTAAGACTTTGCTCACAGTTTTAAAAATCTTAGTTTATTCTACAAAATTTATGTCGTCCCATCGTATTAATCTCAATCAACGTTTTTTCCAATCCTTGAAACAGTTGTTAATGTCTTCAGTTGACTCAAAACGGTTTCCCCGGAGAGGTCGTTTGAGCTTGCTGAGTAGCCAGAAGTCACACGCGGCTAAATCAGGCGAATACGTAGGTTGCGGCATGAAATTGGTTGAAAATATGCCGAAAAACTCGCGAAGAATCAATGCAACATGCGTCAGTGCATTATCGTGGTGCAAAAACCAAGAACTGTTGGCGATTCCGACCTCTTTTTATATTCTCGCAACAGAGTTGCTAAGGAGAGTATTATAGTTTTGTTCACATAACGTTTGTTTGTAAGTCCTAAAACTAAAAGTGTCAGATATAGGGTTATATATACCAAAGTGGTCAGGGTGACGAGTAGAGTTGAAATTCGGATGTCTGTCTGTCCGTAACTTGAGTAAAAATTGAGATATCATGATGAAACTTGGTACACGTATTCCTTGGCTCCATAAGAAGGTTAAGTTCGAAGATGGGCAAAATCGGCCAACTGCCACGCCCACAAAATGGCGAAAACCGAAAACCTATAAAGTGTCATAACTAAACCATAAATAAAGATATTAAAGTGAAATTTGGCACAAAGGATCGCATTAGGGAGGGGCATATTTGATAAAAAATATAATAAAACGCTATAACGAAGAAAATCGAATTGCAAATAAACCAAAACATCTTGGTAAGAAAGTGCTAAATGAACGTAAAAAGTAAAATTAAATCCACGTCTAAGTGCTCCAAACCTTCGAGATATGTTAGCTGAACAATTTAATACAAAATCCAGTGCAACAACTATCAGAAGGGTTCTTCACAAGGCTGGTTTACATGGAAGAATAGCTCGGAAAAAACCATTCGTTAGTGAGAAAAACAAGAAAAATCGTTTAGAGTACGCTCACAACTACCACATGAAAGATTTTGAGTTCTGGAAAAACGTAGTATTTGTGGACGAATCTAAATTTAACTTATTTGGATCAGACGGGAGAGTAAACGTATGGCGAAGACCGAATGAAGAGCTGGATCCGAAACATCTTCGACCTACATTGAGACATGGGGGTGGACATGTGATGGTGTGGGGTGCTTGTTCGGCTGCAGGAGTTGGAAATTTTTGCTTCGTGGAAGGGAATATGGACAAATTCCAGTATTTACAAATTTTGCGAGAAAATCTAAAGCAAAGTGCAAATAAACTGGGTATAGAGAGTACATTTCACTTGTATCAAGACAATGATCCGAAGCATTCGGCCCATATCATGAGAGAATGGTTATTTTATAACTGCCCTAAAGTCTTAAAAACACCCCCGCAATCTCCTGATTTAAACATAATTGAGAACTTATGGCATAAATTGGAAATTGAAATCCGGAAGCGCGCAATATCAAATCAAAATGATCTCAAGACTGCACTAATGGAAGAGTGTGGAAAAATATCTCCCGACTACACAAACAAATTGGTGGAATCTATTCCTAATAGGTTAAAATCAGTTATCAATCAAAGAATTATCCCACAAAGTACAAGTTTAAATTTATTTAATTATATTTTTATGAGTTTTCTTAAATTTAAATAAGTGGGCCATTTCATTTGGCTCATATAATTCGATATGAATTTCTTGTTTTGCGTAAATATTGAAAGTATTATTTTATCAATGAATATTTTTAAGTTTTTTTTTGTTGGCTATTGTCTAAAAGTTAAGAAAAATAAAAAAAAATAAAAAAGAAAAACTAAGCTTTAGTGTTTATAACACGTTTTATTAACTTCTCATGGGCCATTTTGAGTGGCAACCAAACTCTATGGAGTCGTTTCCTTCAGGCATTTCCATATACAGTTCAAAAATGGAAGAAATCGGATAATAACCACACCCACCTCCCATACAAAGGTTATGTTCAAAATCACTAAAAGTGCGTTAACCGACTAACAAAAAACGTCAAAAACACTAAATTTTACGGAAGAAATGGCAGAAGGAAGCTGCACCCAGGCTTTTTTTTTAAATTGAAAATGGGCGTGGCGTCGCCCACTTATGGACCAAAAACCATATCTCAGGAACTACTAATCTAATTAATTTTACAGCAAAATAAAAAAAATATCTAAATGACGGATAATGAAATCTCGATTATCACTTTATCATGCGAGAGTATAAAATGTTCGGTGACACCCGAACTTAGCCCTTCCTTACTTGTTACGAATAGCTTCGCGCAAACGACGCATAACACTCACATATTATTCTTTGTTGAGTGCGCAACTACACTTCGATAATCCAAGAAAACTGTGAGCATAATCTTGATTTTTGACCGTCTTCCGTTTCCGAAGAAACACGTCAAACATTGGGTGTTTTTGTAACCAATACTGCTTTCACTTTTTTTAAAATGATATTACATGATCATCAGTTGATGTTGTTCTCAACCCTATTTGAATAATTTGTACCAATCAAAAACACTTGCTCGCGACAAGCAATCATCACCGAAGGCATTTTCATCTGAACATTTCGGCACCAGAAATTTTATTCCCCACACTCAATTTAATTGGAACTACTTTGTTAAATAGTTTCACTCATCGTAAAATTCGCCGGATGTACTTTATGTACTTTAAAAAGACAAGCGTACACCAAACACGAATGGTTATTGTAAAAAGTCTTACTAGTTTTTGCCAACATTATTATATGTGTATAGATAAGTTGATAACACACCCATTTAACCAAGTGTGAGCTTCATCGCTGAACACAATTTTCTTGTGAAAACTGGCGAACCATTATTTTGGCAACAGATTTGCATGATTTGAAAATTTTGTTCCGGAGTAAGCCCATTTACTATAAAATTGCAATTTAAATTGAAGAAACAGCTGTCAAAGGGACCAACTCTGAAAACGTATTGCCTCATTGATCACTACACATCTAAAAAAAAACATTATTAAGGCTTTTCTATATAATCTAGACCACAAAATATTTTGCTTTAAAAATGAACGACAGCATTGTCCGCACACCCAAGCAGTAATCGTAAGATCCCTTGCGTTGTCCCACATTCGCTTTGACCTTCCCACCATAAAATAAAGAATTGGCACAAGCTAGCACGTCCAGCTTAAGCTCCAGCTTAAGTCTACGAACACAATTTTCACTGATCTTAGAATTCTTTGATATTTCTAAGTCCCTAATTGATGTAGAGTGGTATTAATCGACTTTCCTTTAACATACGAATGCTGCCTGACTGTCAAGCATTTGTTATTTGATAAGATAAAAAAATGTATTAAAAAATACATAGTACTAGATTTCCTCAGAGCTGCATACTAGCACAAGATCGCTGGGTAAGATCGTCGTCAACCATTACCGCGCTTTTTCAGCGGCAAAGATGTTGAACGGTTCGGTCTATACAACTTAGACATTCTTCTTTTAATATTAACTATGCTAAAATTGTTTAATGTCTCGATTTCCGAAAGAACCCAATATTTGGCTCCATCAGATTAAGATTTTTAATGTATGTCTGTCTACCTTTGAGAGCCCCCAAACCATTTCTTGTTAAATATCTATGTGCGTTTACTTTTGAAATGAGAAAGGATAACCATATTTTAGTGTTAACAGATTGTAGAAGTTTACCACAATTTTGGAATTTATTTTTATTTCACTATCGGCGGTCACTGGACAATGCGATTGACAGAAATTATACTCTATAGATTGAAACGGTTCCAGTGACACGAAGTCAACGGTTATGAAAGTACATTTTAACAGGTAAAGAAGGTTTTCGTAAGAAAAATTACAAAATTTACGCAAAACTTCCAAAGATGCAAAACATGTTGTTCCAAGGGTACAATATGGTGATCATATCCAGCTATTGTAATAGTTGGTGAGGGGTCTCCTGTAGAGTAATGTAAAGAGAAACTATACCCACAAGATTCTTTAGAGGGCGCAGCAAAGCAGTTAAGTAATACTCTCTTCGATGGATCTTCCAGCACGATTGCTCCAGCATATAGGGAAAAAACCACCCAGCGGTGGCTAATGCAATATTCTTGGTTTCATAACTGGATGATATTAGCCGTATGAAAGTCTAGACTCAAATTAATTGGGCTAAAGTTCTCGACCTTCCATTGTAGTGTCAAAGAAGAAGAAGAGGAATACAATTTGTCGTTAGCCTGTCGTGTCGTGGCTTGTCGAATTCCCCATAGAAGTTTGTAGAGACCAAACATTTTTATTTCATAGCAGCCACCTCAAAATCAATAGAAACTATGCCTGTTGCTATTGTCAGATCCACTTAATATTTGCATTAATAAATAAAATTAACTATATTAAAAATTGTATTATGCTCTCGCAACATGTTACTACAAAATGTTCTATTAAAATCGAAAGTATGCATACATATATGTATATGTATATAAAAAATATTTGGTACGATGTTTCTCCGGGATAAACTCTTAAGCTACTGAACTAATTTTAATAAAATACATATAGCGCATTTTCTGCAGTTTGATCTACCTACCTACAAGTTTCATGAGGTGGTTCGAACAAAAGTGAATTTTTACAAAATATCTTCGATATTAAGTATATAAAATTTAGGAACTTGAAGCCACGCAAATTCTGAAGTTCCAAAATTCTCACAATACGGTTTTTGAGGAAATTGATAGTAAATTTACAAGACATCTTATTAAAAGCCATAGAAAAAACCCATTTTCGCCCTATATCTTGTACACTTTTGACACAATTTGTAGGAATTTTTGCCCGAATTGGAGTTTTTAAATACCAATTTTGAAAATTTGGAGAAATAAAAGTATTTATTACATTCAAAGCATAGGGTAACTCTGAGAGTGACACGTCGCTAGACAAAGCTAGAAAAGTGCATCTTTAAGTTCTATCACTATTTTTAAGAAAGATATAAGCCAAAATATATAAGACAAATTCAAAGACTGAAGAGTATTCGAGTAAAAATTAATATTTTTCATTGTTATTCCGATTATTACAATATGAGTGTACAACTCTTTATCTTTTTGTAAAAAAATTTGTGGAAGTATTTTTCTGAATATTAAAAAACAGCGAAGATCGTTTTGCCGCCCCCCAAGACGTTACGCTCGGGGCGACGGCCCCCTTCGCCCCCTCCTAGCTACGCAACTGTACAACAACAACAAACGGTGATGCTGTCTTACTACAGTTTAGTTATTTCCTACAAAAATTAACGGAAATCTCGTTTGGTCAACAGAAAGATTACCAGAATTATTCTTGAATCAACCATCTTGACTGAAAAGTTTAATAGATAAATGGTTCTCTTACAGTGTATTTCAATGATATCGTCGGAATCAACGTTAACTTCTTAAGGCCACAGTTTCCCATTCGTAAAACGTTCGCCATTTCTATATACATATGTATAAGCCTAAAAAAAATTCATTTAGGATTTGAAAATGCATCTTTTTTCGATTGGGCAAAAATTTATATAAATAATTTTCAAATCTCACCTCAAGTTCAATCACTTGTATTCTTATACTGGTAACACTGTTTTCGCTTTTATTCTTAAAAAAAAACGTTTACATGCATTGCAGCAACGCGGGCCGGATCTTTTAGTAGTATGTACATATATAGTACGAGTATAATATAGCCTATAGAGTAAGTACATATAAGTCTCTTTAAATGTTTGGCCACACGCAAGCTACGGCTGCTTACGAGAATTGCATAAGCTTTAGATAAGCCAAAGCCGCATTATCGATAAAGTGCTAACATTTCCTTGGGTTGGTTTGATGTGAGGCAAGCACAAGCCGGCGCTAACTTTTCTACCGAAACGAACTCCTGCAATCCAAACTGCTTTTGGCGGATACCAAACCGGCTACCACCTAAACACCATTGCCACGCCGCAGCCACACACAATACAAGCATGTGCGCAGTCCAACCATGAACCATGTGCCACTATTTGGCTTGTGGGCATAAAGGTAACAGCCGCACAATCAGTGGCTTTTTTCGCATTAGCGTGCAACAGTTTGCCGCATTTCGCCACATCAACTTACCGACATGGTCGGTGTGTTTGTTGTAGATTTTATTGGTGTTGGTGCTGTCATCATTGCTGTCGTCGGTGGATTTCAGTGTGATAACACGTAAACGCGTGCAGCCGCAGACATACAACCGAGCTCACAAAAGCTCCGGTAGGTGCTGTCCAAACGCACGTTTCCAACCGTTTGCCTTAATCTATTCAAATATCTGTAAACGGTGAATTTTGACGTTGCGTATGCCGTTAATGGCTACCTCCGTCTAATATATAATAATTACAAGCTAAATCGACTCAGCTCGTCATGCTGAGATAAATAAGTATTTCAAAGGGTCTCCGATGTTTCGTCTTCCGGGCAAGCTTAATATACCTTGTTCAGGATATAGGAAGTGGTCAGTTGGTATTCAAAATTCACGTTCGATATTTGTACGAAGTTCATCAATTGTCGCTGTCTTGTTGGCATAGACCATAGACTTGACGTAGCCCCACAGAAAATAGTTTAACGGCGTCAACGGCGGAACGTTCACCAAACTTGGTCAATAAATCGATTCTGACATTCGCTGCTTGACTTTTGGCGCCGTCTTGTTGGAACCACATATTGTCCAAGTTCATATCATTCAATTCGGTTATCATTGAGCGGTAGCGATTAGCATTCATAGTAACGTTTCGGTCTTGATCATCACAGAAGAAATACGGCCTAATGACTCCGCCGGCCTATAAACCGCACCAAACCGTAAATTTTTCGGGACTCATGAAGTACATACGAATGTTCTTTCACAGAAATAGAGAATTTCACTGATATACCAAACCGTTTATGTTTTATTTAAAAAAACTTTTGTAGCGCTCTTATTGAAAACCCGCTCTTAAGGTTGAGGTCACTGACCTACTACACTTTCGGTAGCAAATTTTAATGATTTCGACTCGTTGTTGGATCGTATATCTATCCGTGATGAAATGACAAACCTTCCTGAAGAGAAATGTCAAAAGAGCGAAAAAAATGTCGTCGTTTGCTGGCACTATCGGTCAACTCTACCCTCCTCTGATATGAAAAACTCCTCTAATAAGAAGCAGCTGGAATAGGATATTGTCACCAAAGATTTATTATGTGTATACCTAAGTAAGTACGAGTACATTAATTAGTAAAATAGGGTCATTGGTGTTAGAAATAAGCTAACGGAGTTCTATACCTAAGTATCCATTCATTAAAATTTCCGAGTGATATTTCTTCTTCTTCTTTATTGGCGTAGACACCGCTTACGCGATTATAGCCGAGTTAACAACAGCGCGCCTTTCGCTACGTGGCGCCAATTGGATATTCCAAGTTTAGCCAGGTCTTTCTCCACCTGGTCCTTCCAACGGAGTGGAGGTCTTTCTCTTCCTCTGCTTCCCTCGGCGGGTACTGCGTCGAATACTTTCAGAGCTGGAGTGTTTTCGTCCAGAACTTTCTCTCGAAAACTCGCAACATCGACTCATCAGTTGTTGTCATCGTCCAGGCCTCTGCACCATATAGCAGGACGGGAATTATGAGTGACTTATAGAGTTTGGTTTTTGTTCGTCGAGAGAGGACTTTGCTTCTCAATGGCTTACTCAGTCCGAAGTAGTCTGTTGGCAAGAGTTATCCTAAGACGAAGATTGTACCTGCTCGATTAAGTTCTGCAGCTCGAATTATTTTCTGATTATTGTCTGATACCTCGTTTGGTATCGAACGGCTCGGAAAGGTTCTTCCCGATCCTGACGGAGCTTTTCGTGTTGCTCAACGTCAGTTAACACAGCCGTATTAGTTTTGCGGGGATACCAAATTCAGACATCGCGGCATGAAGGCAGCTCCTTTTCATGCTGTCGAAAGCAGAAAGAGGTGGTGTGTGTCGATTCTCCTTTCACGGGTGCCTGAGTGATATTTAGTACATTTTAATCTTTCACTGCGAGCCACATGATTTGAAGTCAGTCATATGTATGTGTATTTGTGTAATCTTATTCTCAAGTAACTTAGATCCCACCGACATATTTGAACATGTTCAGTTCCCTGTATAAAATATTGTGATGTTTAGAAAAAGATGGTCGACCCTAGATGTGGTCTTCTACTATTATACAGGTATTTTTATAATGCATTTTATGCTCTTTAAGTAGCGTGATTACCGATGAGAAGAGTCCGGAGTATGGAATATGTTATTGTCTACTCCCTGAATCGATGTTATGACCTATTTTTTCTGAAGTACGAAAGAGTACATTTAAATGAAATTAAAATCATTTGAAGTAAGTTTTGCACTAACGAATGAAAAATATCACAAAATTTTAAGATTTCCTTCAATTCACACAGCTGTTTTCTTTGAAAACTCAAAATAATGTATTAAATGTCGCGAGCTGCCAACACTGCTGCTCACACGCGCACGAAGGAAATCGATTCAAAACAAGTTGTTGGTCCCAATCTGGCCACGTTGACAACGCGTCTGTCCAGTGCATGTGTTGTGCAATTGAAATTTCATTTTCAGCGGCCAGCTGCGCTTTGATGTCCATTTAGCGGCAGTGGGTGGCGGCGGCGTGCTGCAGGTGCGGCAGGGTGGCATGGTCAGTTATCACTTTTGCGACAGCTAGCCGTTGTTGTTTTAGCCGTTCGCCAGTGCTGGTGGAGCATAGCAGCAAAAGCTGCAAAAAATAAAACAACGGCGGTGTCAGAGGAACGCACGCAACAATGTACCGTGCGACGACAAATATTTTATTGACAACATCAATGCGACAAGGCGTGCAACAGCTGCAAAAATTTCAAAAGCAAATGCCTCAATAACACTAACTGCCGTCGCGACGTTGACAATGACGAGCCAGCGACTAGTGTGGGCTTCATTGGTTAAACAACAACAACAACGGCGTTGCACCTTGCGGTGTAAGTTGTAAACGTATGCTTTGTTGGGGTTTAAGTGCCGCCGTGAATGGCTGCATGAATGCGGGCAGTTTTGTTGCAGGACCTTCATGTCGTTTGGTTATGCGCATATTTTGCGCCACTATTCATATATGCATATGTTTGTATATACATATGTATGTTGGAGGTCTCTCGCCTCATTTAGCATGCTTCCACTGACATTGAAACCTTTCACGCGGCTCCTTTCATCCGTTTGAACTTTCAACCCCTTCGCTTTGCTTGCGCTTGAAAGGGCTATTCCCCACAAAAGGGCTTATTTAACTTTTCTGCATTTTGCAGCTGTTAGGCGTTCCATCATTTGGGGATATTAGACCATATATGCATAATACCCATATAGGCATGCTTGGTTAGTCGGCTGGAAATATTTATTCCATTCCATTTGGTTTTAAACGCGAGTCCTGTTTGCTTACAATTCATCATTTCATTATTTGAGAGCAGGTCAAGTTTGAAAATTCGAACGGAGCTGTTAAGAGAGCTGTGTGAACAGTTTCTACTCAGTTTTTGTACGAAGTACAAGTTTTGTCTTCGGTACGTGGAAAAATGTTTAATGGTACAATTAGCATAATTAAAGAATGTTTGGAAGGACCAACTTACCAGTGAATTTTAGAATTTGCACTAATAATCTTTCATTAAATTTTTCGCCCAGTACGTTTTTGGGCGCCATGATAGCTTTTCGCACAACCACTCCTCGTTAGCCAGGTTTTCTTGTAAACTCGGAAATACTTCATTCATATGGTTATCTTCCGAGCTAACAACATTGGTAAAGATAGGCCTGAAATTCGCTGCCTGCAAGACAACCACTCTACCCATATAGATTCGATTGGCCCGAAAATCATATGAATTAAGTTGCAAATGGGCGTTTCTTCATTTTAAAGGTTCAGCGGTAACTTAAAGACTGAATGTGCGGTACAACCACCATTTATCAAGATTGCCGCTATTCCTGAGGACGCAAAAGCCAGCACAACCACTTTTTCTTTGCACAACTGTGCCAGCAGAAAGTTCAGCAAGAAGGTTTTACTGATGCCCCTGGGGCGTCTAAGAAAAAATATCTTCTTGTCCTATAGCTACACGGTTTGTTATTAAATTGAAAATTTGCCTTTGCTCCGGTAGTAACTGTGACTCTGTTTGGTTGACTTGAATTCGAAAAGCCTCAATATGATAACCAATCTCTCTGACCAAATCAGTGGACAGCTTTCTGTTCTTTTGGGGCAAGCATACTGAAATGGGACAGTAATTCTTCAACCAAATTTTATCTTCGATAAGTTTCAGCGCTCCGTTAAAAAATATATCATCGTTAGCTATATCCCTTGGTATCGGTGAGCAATGTTTTTTGAAAAATCGTTTTTATACTTGTCCCAAATTGCCGGGGGCTGAAGGATCCACCCTTATCACAATCGCAAAGAGCTCTTTCAACATAGTCGTTGAACGGCACAACATGGTCGTCTATCGTTTCGTCTCAGTGGCCATCATCTTCAAGCAACCCTCGCTTTACATGGCTCAAAGGTAGTTCATTAACTGACTGTGGTATGGTCAAGCTAATATTTTTAAATAAGTTGTAACGTATTTTTCACATTTTAAATCATTAAACTATTTATGAAAAGGCCAGGGAAACAATGGATCGATTTTATAAATAATCAGGAAAGGATGTCCGCTGAGTTTCGCATTTTACAGATTTACCAATATTTTATGTATAGTCAATGGGGTTCTGAATATCTGGGGATTGAAAAGTTATTATTTAACCTTAGATGAAAGGGTTTACACTTTAAAGGCATTTTTTGTGAAATGGTTGATTCGGAAATATTCATTGTTGTTTGAAGTACTATATTTTTTGGAAATTAAATATTTTGATTGAATATAAAAATTTATTAAGCGGGAACTATGTGTGGTTGCAGTTCCATTTCGCTTCAAATATAAAAATAATATAAAGGGAGTTTTTATACATGTGGTTTTCAAAAATAAATAAAACACATACATATATACATATATATTAGGCCTACAACTTTGCCTCGGTCGTTTTTTTGTAAATTTAAGGCTTTATTGTATAAAAACGGTCCAAAAGTGTTTTCCCTTATTCCCTCAAAAAGCAATGCTTAATTAACACACGAAATGCTTTATGATCCATGTTTTTGTAAACTAACACAAGTTGCTTTACAAAAATTCTAATTTTTTTAATACCTAATAGAAATCATAAAAGTACATACATAGATGGTAGTTGGAGAGTAATAATATTATCTAAGTATGTGTCAACCTCAGTAAAGCGTGGACGGGTCCTCAGCCGCACTTTTCTTGGAATTAAAAAAGAAAAGCAAAATTTCCCGCAAATGTCGAGAATTCGGCTCAAAAAGTGACATTTTCAGTTGAGAATAAGTTTGGGATGCAAACAGACCTCTACAAATATTTTGTTGGGTTAATGTTGGCACAAATGTCCAAGATCGATATAAAACGATTAATCGACCAGTGATTGGATGGAGTTAGTGTATTCACGCAGGTAGAGACATCTATCTCTGGAAAACGGCATTCACGAGTTTAGAAACGATTCTTTTCTATGGCTCAAGCAGCCAAGAAATCCGTTCGAACGCGCTAATGTGAATAAACATCCCTCTCAAGGGTTGTCGTCTGGGTTTACCCGTAAAAAGCCCCCCACAAACAACCTTGACATTTTAACCCCACAAAAAATAGGACTATGATTTGAGGGCACGACCTTGGCGGCCAGGCCACAGGCTCACGACGCGAGCTGGTTGATGTCCTCGCTAAAGTAAGTCAATACACTGATTCATTCGATGGACGGGACAAGGACAGTTGTCTTAATAATCAGTTTATGGGAGTTATATAAAACCATGTTTGGATTCTATGGTGGCAGAGAGACTTCCGACAAATCATTCAAATGAACGTCTAT
Organism: Bactrocera neohumeralis; assembly: GCF_024586455.1. NCBI lineage: Eukaryota > Metazoa > Arthropoda > Insecta > Diptera > Tephritidae > Bactrocera > Bactrocera neohumeralis. The sequence goes on from NC_065921.1 coordinate 35,566,929, forward strand.
TAAAATGGCATCAAACATTCTTCAAATTTCATGCTGATTCTGCAAAAACTGACGGAAGAAGGACGATTCCAAAGATGCCTTAAAGATAAAATTACTGGGTCGAAACGCGCTTAGACCAATAGTTTCCTACCACGATGTCAAAATCGTGCTTGACGACTTTAACGCCAGGGTGGGCAAACAATTCTTATAAAAAAAAGTCGACGCGTTCATTCATTCACAGCATCCCCAAATGGGTTGAGGCTTACCACACCAACCCAAATATGGTTATCTGTATATTGTGATTCAAGCACAAGAAGATACATCAAGCTATTTCTTTTTAAAACTTACCAACCAGATCGATCATGTGTGTTAGACGGAACAATGTTCTGACGTTATTTATCTTTAAATGAAATCAGAAAAATATCACATCTTGTTGCAGAATAACTGCTTTAGAGCAAAAAAAACGTCAACAAACACAAAAACGTCGAGAAGCTGTGTCAACACAGTTAACGATGAAACTTTGCAACCTTTAAAAGTTAAAAATTTCGAAGAACATTTAGGGAAAAATTTCAAACTTTTTACGAGCTGAGAGATATGAAACCAGGTTTTCGCCAAAGTTTGAAAATCAATCAGCTGGTACGACGGGAAGTGCCGTGTCGCATTGCGGAGAAAAACAACTTATTCAACGTTACGATCGACCAAAAAATGGGATAATACCGTCACTTGAAAAGGGATAAGAACGTTTAGATGAAAAAGAAAGAGGCTGAAATGCTAGTACGAAGAGCTTGATAAGCTGGCCGACAGGATTAATGCTCGAAAATTCTACGAAAAAATGCGGCGATATCTCACAGGAGGTTTCAAGACTTTTCGGAGCATCTCTGTAGAACAAAGATCTAGTGACCGATGCCCAGAGCTACTTAAATTATGAAGGGTTACACTTTTCCAGCCTGCTGAATGGCAGCGTAAACACCAGGATTTAGGAAAGATTCCCCAATCGATACGATGGAGCAGACGTTCCATTGCCCTACCAGGAAGAAATTCGAATAGCAATCGCCCGCCTGAAGAACAACAAAGCGGCAGGGGCCGACGGATTGCCGGCCGAGCTATTCAAACACGGCGGCTGATAAAGCATGCAAATTCTTTGTAAAATATTCGGAGAGATGCCAAACGATTGGAATTTAAGTGTGCTATGCCCAATCCATAAAAAAGGAGACCCCACAATCTGAGCCAACTACCGTGGAATAAACCTCCGCAACATTGCATATAAGGTTCTATTGAGTGTATTGTGTGAAAGAGTAAAGCCCACCAAACTGATTGGACCTTATCAGTGTGGCTTTAGACCTTGAAAAATCAACGACTGACCAGATATTCACCATGCGCCAAATCTTGGAAGTTAAGTTAAAATCCTTTCTTTTCAGTTTTAAAATAGTGTCAGAAAACATCTATACACCATTGAAAAAAACGGAATTTCCAAGTTTTAAATTCTGAGGAACTTGCATAGTGTACTTATTGACAATCTTTTTTTTTCAATAAGCTCAATTATGAACTTTGAAAGAAAGTATTTCGATTTTTGAGGTTCACTTCGAAAGATGAAGATATCACTTTCTTACTTTAGACTCAATCTCCCGAAAAATATTGGTTGTATCTAATACCCAGCCAAGAGTTGTGCAGTTTTTTAATGAGAAGTATAAAATTGTTTTTAAATTTCGTGGCAAAATATACTTGATTCAAAATCACAAATACACACAGAATCGCCTGGCCTTTGGCGAATGTCGGCTCATACGTAAATGCGTGTGTTTGTAATCTGAATGACGCTGCGTGTGTATTTTTCCATTTACATACATACATATGTATGTATATACGCACACGTGGAATACCGTTCAAAGTCCCGGTGCGCACAGCTTAGATAAATTCGCTTTAGCGTCGGGCAAACCTTCCCAGCGGCACTTAGCATAACACTCACCAGCGCTGCTGCATCCACACACAACCACCGCCAGCGAACGCAATCTCAGCGCGTATGTGTGTGGCGATACGGCGTTGCGAGTGTGTGACAGGGAAGTGCATGGCAAACAATAATGTCCTTTGGATCCTCAATGCGCCGTTGCTTTACCTTCGCTTTCTTGCCTTTCAATACGGCGCTGACTTCGTTGCTACAAGTTCGCACGCACACACATGCATGTATGTACATCTGTAAGGATGTACATAGTAACTTTTCTCACTCGCTTCGCATGTAAAAATCGAATTCCCGCTAGAGCAATTTTTCATTCGGGTGAAATGAAAAAGAATTTTGCTGTTGGGGTAAAAGTCGACGATGCACTGTGGGCTTCGGCTAGGAAAAACAGTTCTATGAACATTAATTGTTTATGAGAAAATTTTAAGCATATGTAGCAAGAAAAAACGTTAACTCCGGTTGCACAGAAGCTATGAAATCTTCACAAATAGAAAAAAATCCTTATGAGAACTTGGTTCCGATCGTTCAGTTTGCATGGCAGTATACGGGTTATTCGATCTGAATAATTTTTTTGTAAATTGCATCGTAGTTCTTATAAGTTATATACAGTCGGAAAGAGAGATAGATAGACTTATTCTTCTTCTTTATTGGCGTAGACCCCGCTTACGCGATTATAGCCGAGTTTACAACAGCGCGTCAGTCGTTCTTCCTTTCCGCTGTTCTTTTCGCGCCAATTGGAGATTCCTGGTGTAGTCAGATCCTTCTCCCCTTGGTCTATCCAACAGAGTGAAAGTCTTCTTGTGCTTCCCTCGAAAGGTTCTTCTGCACCATATATCGGGTTTTTCAATAAGAGCACTACAAAAGAAAACAAAAACAATTTGGGAAATCAATGAAATTTTTTCTTCCTGTGAAAGTACGTTCGATGCCGTTATGTATGGAACTCGATTTCTTTTGGCCACCACGGGCACGCTTGCAGAAGTCCAGAAGCTGAACCCAATTTTCGACGGTTTTTAAGCGTAAATCGACCGATACTGCTGCAATTTCACGTTCGATATTCCTACGAAGTTCGCCAATCGTCGCTGGCTTGTTGGCATAGATCATAGACTTGACGTAGCACCACAGAAAATTGTCTAACGGCTTCAAATCGCACCACCGAGGCGGCTAATTGACTGGGTTATTCCGTGAGATAACACGTTCACCAAACTCTACAATAAATCGATTGTGACATTCTCTGTGTGGCTTGTGTCGCCGTCCCTTTGGAGCTACACGTTGTCCAAGTCCATATCATCTAATTTGGGTCAAAAATATTGGGTTCTCATTGAGCGGTAGCGATTCCTATCCACAGTAACGTGTCGGTCTTGCTCATTTGGAAGAAGTACGGCCCAATGACGCCGCCGGCCCATAAATCGCACCAAACCGTATATTTTTCGGAATGTAATGGTGACTTGTGGAGTAGGCTTGGATTGCTGCCTGAATAATAACGCATATTCAAGAAGAAATGAGCTTCATCGCTAAAAATGATTTTAAATGAAAATCCGTATCATTTTTCAGTTGTTACTCAGGACAATTCACGGACATACGACGACGGTGGTCAAGCGGCTTCAGTTCTTGCGCCAATTTGATCTTGTAAGGATGTAGGCCAAGATATTTTCGCAAAATTCGCCACAACGATGTCACAGAGATGCCCAAGACTTGAGAACGACGTGTGAGAGAATGATTTGCGTTTTCCTCAACTGATGCGCTAGCGGCAGTAATATTCTCGAGACTACGAGCACTTCTTTGCCTCACTGGCGCGAGAACATTTTGTCTATCGCCTTTGGATTAAACTTTTTCCACTACACGCTCAATTGTTGATCTGACAGGACGATTATGACGACCATAAATTGGGCGTAGCGCTCTTAAAGTTGAGGCCGCTGACTCCGAATTTCGGTGGTAAATTTTAATAATTTCAACTCGTTGTTGGATCGTATATCTTTTCATGATGAAATGGCAAACCTTACTGAAGAGAAATGTCAAAAGAGCGGGAAAAAATTTGTCGTCGTTGGTAGGACTTTGCTTTTATTTGCTTACTCAATCCGAAGTAGCACCTATTCTTCTTCTTCTTAATTGGCGTAGACACCGCTTACGCGATTATAGCCGAGTTAACAACAGTGCGCCAGTCGTTTCTTCTTTTCGCTACGTGGCGTCAATTGGATATTCCAAGCGAAGTCAGGTCCTTCTCCACTTGGTCCTTCCAACGGAGTGGAGGTCTTTCTCTTCCTCTGCTTCCCCCGGCAGGTACTGCGTCGAATACTTTCAGAGCTGGAGTGTTTTCATCCATCCGGACAACATGACCTAGCCAGGACGAGAATGATATCAATATCATCGGCATACGCCAGCAGCGTACACTCTTATAGAAGATGGTACCTTCTCTATTTAGTTCTGCAGCTCGAACTATTTTCTCCAGAAGCAGGTTGAAGAAGTCGCACGATAGGGAGTCGCCTTGTCTGAAACCTTTTTTGCGGGTTTTGCGGGGATAGCAAATTCAGACATCGCGGCATAGAGGCAGCTCCTTTTCGTACTGTCGAAAGCAGCTTTGAAATCGACGAAGAGGTGGTGTGTGTCGATTCTTCTTTCACGGGTCTTTTCCAAGATCTGGCGCATGTTGAATATCTGGTCGGTTGTTGATTTTCCAGGTCTGAAGCCACACTGATAAGGTCCAATCAATTTGTTGACGGTGGGCTTGAATCTTTCACACAATACGCTAGATAGAACCTTATATGCGATGTTGAGGAGGCTAATCCCACGGTAGTTGGCGCAGATTGTGGGGTCTCCTTTTTTATGGATTGGGCATAGCACACTTAAATTCCATTCGTTGGGCAGGCTTTCGTCCGACCATATTTTACAAAGAAGCTGATACATGCTCCTTATCAGTTCTTCGCCTCCGTGTTTGAATAGCTCGGCCGGCAATCCGTCGGCCCCTGCCGCTTTGTTGTTCTTCAGGCGGGCAATTGCTATTCGAAATTCTTCATGGTCGGGCAATGGAACGTCTGCTCCATCGTCATCGATTGGGGAATCGGGTTCGCCTTCTCCTGGCGTTGTGCGTTCACTGCCATTCAGCAGGCTGGAGAAGTGTTCCCTCCATAATTTAAGTATGCTCTGGGCATACCTATTGGCAAGAGATATTCTGCGTTGAATTTCCAGGCTGGCTTTGTTGTTGGTATTAATGCTGGTTCCAAGATTAACGAAAGTATCTACAACTTCGAAGTTATGACTGTCAATAGTGACGTGAGAGCTAAGTCGCGAGTGCAACGACTGTTTGTTTGATGACAGGAGATATTTCGTCTTGTCCTAGTTCACAACCAGACCCATACGCTTCGCTTCCTTATCTAGTCTGAAGGAAGCAGAACTAACGGTCCGTTTATTGTGACCAATCATATAAATATCTCTTAGAAAAAATTGTTAAATTAAGTATCCCCATTTTATAGATTTTTGAAGTTTCGGTTACTACACAAGTTGTATAGTCTCATTGTGTGGCTTCACCACCTCGATATTGTAAACATACGTTATATCCCCGAATTCTTTGAACAGATTTTCAACACTTTTGTTCCAGGCGCAAACAGTTTAATATTATGAGAAATCATGGAAATTAAGTGACAAAAGAGAATCCTCTGAAATCTATCATATACGGATATTATCAAGATATGTCATCTTACCTTCGTAGTTGGTATTAAGCAAATTCTTAAATTATTTTAAAGATACTGATTTCTTGAATCCGTCAGTATAGTCTTAATAATTCGATGAAGTCTAAAGTCCGAATTCTTGATTTATAAACACCTTGATACGAAAAAAAAAGTCTTCTACTCCTTCCAAATAAAAAGTGTTTGGAACGGCACCACAGTGCGATGGACGAACACCGAGCGCTAATGTGTGTGTGTTAATGTTAGTATGTGCATGCAAGTGTGTGCGTGCGCCTAGGTGTGAGAAGTTGTGCCATGAGTTGAGGTGATACAGGGTGTTTGGGGCAAAGGGCAAATTGCATTCCTTTCATCCATTTATTCATTCATTTATTTCAGCTAAACTTCTCGTTAAGACGAACGAAAATCAAACAAACTAAGGTGGCGCTGGAAGTAGAGGTTTGATGGCCTTTGTGGCACTTCGCCTTGCCTTGCCTTGCGTTGCTTTGCTTGATGTTTTGCTGCGACACTGCGTATACGCTCCATTAAGGTTATTTGTTCTCGAAGTTGAAAACGTTGAAAATTAAACAGACGAAAATTATACGGTAAATGTTGGTGTCACTTGCAACCTTTAACTTCAACAACCATTTACTGGCAAATATACAAGTATGTATCTATGGATGAAAAGACATATTTACGTGCATACATACAGATTAAGTTCATGTAAATGTAGTAAAATCGATTTTATTTCTTATAATTTCATACCCATATGTTAATGCACTTGTCCTTCCAAGACTAAATACATTTTCTCAGATTTGTAGGAAGCGTTAATGTCTAAAGAAGTTATTTACAAATCGTGTACTACACATGAGTAGGTAATACATACATATTTAATCCTTGCACTATACCCAAAACTAGCAAATTGAAATCGAATTCTGAAAGAACGCCCAACTCGATTATATAGTATTTAAATATTGTTATTTTTGTATTTGCCCCGCTTGTTTGGTAAAGCTCAAGTTGGAAGGAAACCTACCGATCGACAGAGTCGGTCCAATGAGAAAAGGGTCTTAGATGAATGGGGTTCGCTGAGCATGCAAGGAATTGGTTAGCGTCATGCGGAGCTCATTTAACGCCGGACATATTATGTATGTATATTTGGTATATCGGGGTCGATTCTGGATAGGTAGGAGTTTATCCTGCTACAATATCCAGAACGAAGTTGCAAAGAGTTCACTCGATATTTTCGGGACACCTCGAGCACTTCACCTGCTATGGGTGGTGGTTTAACTCCAAGTACGTCATTCACCGGGGGATTCGATGAAAGTATTGCTGGATCTACTTTGAAGTGTCCAGTCTAAAGTTTGTTGCGTGTCCAACTCATGTTCCTTTATCGTAAGCAAGCCGGCCTCGAAGCCATTAACAGGCATCCTTAATGGTACGGAAGTTTCATCGTCAGCGTTTCACCAGGTTGTTGACAGTCGAATTTAAATTTTTAGATATTAAGATACAGTTTGTACTCCTAGGACCAGTTATTGAATATGGTCGCTGTGGATTTAGTGGGGGAGGCAATCAAGTTCCTTTCAGATGTGAAGCGAGACTATACTATCAACATCGTACAATCATTTGCTATATGGTGACGGAAATTAAACAGTAGCCGGGAGACTGAGAGTCTTTTCGTATTTTGTCAATAGATGTCGTTGCAGTCATATATCTCCAGTGCTACCAATCACATTGTGTCATACCATATAGTGCTGGAGAGGTGAGATTATAAGCTTCATTTAACCGAATTATATTCGGGGAAGTTGAAAAAAAGTTACATCTTTTCAAAAATGAAGAAATTCGCTATATTTTGAAATTTTTGTATAAAAGAAGGAAGCATACCACGCAAGACACCAATGAAAGTTGTGAAGTTTACGTGTAGCACAACAATGGTTCGCTCATTTCCGATATGATAGATGCACTTTGCTCTGGTCGACCTATCGTTGAAAAAGTCACTGAAATTATAGAAAATATTGACTAGGACCGTCACATAAGCAGCCATGACATCGCTAAGGGACCAATTTAAAAAGGCTGGCTACAAAAAGAAGCTCGATGTTTGGGTACCACGTGAATTGTCTGTGAAAAATTTAATTGACCGCATTAACATCTGCTTTTTTTTGCCATTTCTGAAGCGAATGGTAAGAGGAAATGAAAAGTGGATCAAATATGACAACAATGTGCGAAAAAGATCATGGTTTAAGCGTGGTGAAGACAAATGGTGGCAAAGCCAGGATTGACGCCTCGAAAGGTTATGCTGAGTGTTTGGTGGGATTGGAAAGGAACAACTGATGATATTGAAGCAAGCAATCGAAAAAAAATCCTGGGCTCGACCTGATCAACAGAAAGTGCTTCGTCTTCCATCAGGACAACGCTAGACCACACACATCTTTGATGACTCGGCAAAAACTGGGAGAGCTTGGCTGGGTAGTTAAGATGCATCCACTATATAGACCTGACCTCGCACCATCGGACTACCATTTGTTTCGGTCAATGCAGAACTCCCTTAATGGAGTAAAGTTGGCTTCAAGAGAATTCTATTCTATTACTCTCCTATTACAATGTCTATTTGCTTAAGAATTGTTTATAACCCGAGAAATTGTTGATTTCGTTATAAAAGACTTTAAAATCGGCGACAGTACTTCATGGGATGTCTTCTGTTGACCAGCGCTTGCCAAGCTCAATTGATCTAACGCTAGAGTACAAGAGAACAAGGCAGTAAAGATTCGTTGTCAAACTGATGAAATTGATGTAAGGGTGTCTTCTTTAGCAAGCTCATCGGCTTTGCTGTCTCCAATGATTCCGCCGATATTCTTTGACTATATCTTTTTGTAGAGAAGTCAAATGCCTGTGATAGCAACTAAATTTGTCAATCATATGAACTCAAAGCATAAAGTTCTTGTCGAGATATACTGAAAGTATGTTTCCGTTAGAAGTTCAAGAGTTTCAGACTTATTAGTATAAAATCAGTACTTCAAGACACTCCACCAATAATTATATAAAATTACTGTATTTAGGATTTACCAATTACACACTGACTACTTCGAGGTCAGGTAAATATATAGTTTGGCAATTTTTTTAATCGAAACTTCAGGACCAACTGCAAAATCTCGAAACACTCTCCCGATATTGTAAGCAGAATGTTATTATTCGCAACGGTACAATGTTAAATTACTTTCCAGTAGGAACTGCTGTGCATAATCGAGCAATCCTGTACCTGGTTCGCCGAAAATTTTGTCGCGCAGCAGACCGCACCTCATTTCATAAGTTACATGATCATTTGCATGTGTTTGCTTGACAGCTTCGAATCTTATTTGTGACAGTGGCCCCATCTGATAAAATCGCTCACAAAACAGAAATCAATAGACATATCCACTAATCTCGACAATATAAATATCCTTGCGACAAAGTCCACTAAGGATCCCATCTCGAGATCTAAAAACCCCGGTCCGTTGTTTGGCTCAAACTCAAAAGTATTGAACATGCAGACCTTCAAAATTGACAAAACTCTTTGAGCCTGTCAGCAATATGTTGAGGCGGTTTATATTAACTCTGTTAATTCGCCTGGTTCACCAAAGTTTTTGCAACCGAGGTACTTCAACCTCGGTGTAGTGAAAGCGGAACAATGGTATAGACATTTCCCATTACAACCTCTACATTGCGTCCGACGAGAGCTTAGCTTTAGCCCGTGTACGCCTATTGGACAGTGACAGTAGGAACTCTTACAATTTCGGTAAGATGAACCTTGCTAAACGTAAGTAGTTCAGTGGATCCCCTACGTTTTACTCCAGACCAATATAATCTAGGAACATTGCAGCTAGTTTCTGCACAACTCTTGCTAAGCTCTCGCGATATTTAGAACACAAGCTGCCAGCGCACATTAAACGATCCTAATATTTCCATAGGGGTTTGAAGTGTTGAAAGATTTTCTCACCCTTGACAATTCTGAATGACGTCAAGCAGCTAAAATAAGATTCACAGACACGCTTTCGATGAGTTCGGGCGGGTGATTTCAATATATCAGATTTATTCGCAATATTCAATGCCCGACCGCAATTTTCTCAGAGCTCTTCATTGCCATATGCATACTTACATATGTATGTATGTATGTACATATATGGATGAGAGTGAGGAGATACTTGCATACAAAATGCAGTAAGTCGATTGTATCACACGTGTAGGCACGCTCTTTATCTGTAATTATGTAAGTGCTGTCTTCAGTTTGGTCCTTTCGGCACCACAAATTTATGCCATTTTGCCGAGCAATTCGAATCATTTCTTAAAGTTTCAAGTGCAAGGCACAACGGACGTGTCTTCACACATGCGTGCCTGTGCAGTTTTTCCAATTTCTATTAGCGACACTTTTTTGTCTTAAATCACAGGAAATGCTTAGGTCTTTTCTTGTTGTGCATATATTCTTAAGAGAATGGAGAATTGCGTAGCGCATCGCCAGTGTGTGTGGCTGTTTGTGTGCGGCTGGGTGCACCACTCATGGCATGCATACTTCATACTCGGCATTACAGACACTTTTGCTGATGTCTACAAATTTCTGAAAATCCTTCATTCCGCATGCATGCCACTTCAACACGCACACATTCGCACACGCTCGTGCTCCGCTCACCCGGCACCCGTCACTCCGCCTTGGGCGTGCAACATGCCTTGCAGCCTAGTGCCTGTCGCTGTTGTTGTTTGCTCTTTTGGAGTTCGCTTGAAATGAATTTTTTTGCCAAGCAACAACTTTTCGCTGACAGCGTGTGCCAAGTACAACTGCACGAGCACTCACACATTCATACATGTAGATGTTGGTTGCGTTGCCGGTGGCAAAGTGGCGGTGGCCAAACCAATCGTCATTGCCAGCACCATCACCAGCACGAGCACCAGCAGCATCGATAGGAATGTGACAATTTTGGAAATGTTTTAGAGCCGCTCAAGTGTGTCTCTATCACATTTTTCGCTTAATTGCTGCCGCAGCGAGGCGCGCTATGTTGCCGTTATTTCTGCCTCACTTTAAAATTTCCATGGAAACAATTAGAAAACAATTGACATTTTTCTTTTTCCAAATAGTCGAAATAGTTTCAACCTCACCCACTTCAGAGCATGTGGAAAATAGCGAGGGCGGGCCTTCGCTACGAAGTACGGTTTGAATATCAAGGCAGTCAAAATTGGAAACATGTACTTGGTTACAAACATACATATGTATGTATGTTTATTAATGTATATACATATATACATATACATTTATATATATGTACATGTTTATATTTAATTAGAAAGTATGGATTTCAAACAATTTTCAGTAGAATCTTGATGTACTTCTTTCGTCAAATAAGGGCCTTACTGCTCTACTGCCTTCGCAGGAAGTACTAGCAATGGTTATTCTGAGTATCGAACAATAGTTATTAAGAGTGATGTCCTACTGATCGTGAAGTACGTGTACGTACATACATATGTATGTACATATGTGATCCAAATAATGTCGTGGTTATGTGTCTTCTTACAACTGCTTTGGGAGCAGAAAATGCTTGTGCTCTCTAAAACACGACTTCGATTCTTGTTCCGACTGACTTTGAAAATGCCGCTTAAAACATTTAGATCCAACTACTGGAAGAAACTCGGCAAAACATCTAGCAATAGAGGTCTAGTATCCAATTACATATGTATATGTATGTATGTATGTGTATAAATAAATCTATTCGCAAATTTTTATTCAAAGTGTTACATAAAAGTTGAAACGTAATCAATCAGTCCTTCACAGAGAGATCTAACTCTACTCTGTATACGATTTTCATATGTATCCAATCTTTTGACTGACGGATCCTAGGTGTATAAGGATTGTTTTAATGGTTCTATACACAACAATGTACATACAATTTACTCCGGTACTCTCTATTAATATGAGTTAAATTCATTATCTGTGACGAAATTATGTAATGCAACAAAATTCATCGCAAACATAGTGCTAGGTATGAAAGTTTCGTGCATCTAAAGTTTGTTATTATCTTTTAAAAGTTATCGAGAGAAATATAGGGTTATATATGGTATATATAAATCTTCAGGATGTTGGAACGAGCTGAAATCCGGGTGACTGTAAGTTCGTCTGCCTCTTCTGTTTCTTGGTGCTATGAGAAGGCGGAATCGAACCATAACCACGCCCACAAATCACTATTTATAGAAAACCTATAAAGTTTCATAACTAAGCCACAAATTAAGCTACAAAACTGTAATTTTATATCGAATCGCAAAACATCTGCGGTCGGAAAATAGCAGAGATCCCATAAATACATACATACAGTAGAGGCCCGCTAATCCGGACATGGCCTAATCCGGATTCCACTGTAATCCGGACAGGGTTAAAAAACTCAAAATTTCTATTATGTCCCTTGTAATCCGGACCGACATTCTCTATCCGTATTCTCTAATCCGGATCACTTGTTTATTATTCACTACATTCGCTTTTATGCTTTATTGGTTTAAGTTTTTTTTTGTTTTTTGGAACATGTGTATTATTTGTTATAATAAACAAACAGAAATTTATAAATATTTTTTCATAATACATAGTTCTGATATGTCTTTGGTAATCCGGATTTCCTTATATTCCGGATAGGGGCCGGTTTTAATTGATCCGGATTAGCGGGCCTCTACTGTATAACACAATTTAAATTCCATCTGATTGTTCTCCTTTCCAGTATACAAATAAAGCTTGTGGGCTCTCAAGGCTCTATAAAAAGTGTTACAGTGATCGGATTTAGTTCAAATATGCGCCGTTTCGTTCCATAATCTGTTTCCATCTAGACGGCAACTTCATAATATCCCCCTCGTAGAAGCCCCCCTCCTTATTTGCGAAGAACTCAGACAGCCATATTTCACAAGCCTCTTTTGAGTTCAACTTTACATCAACAAGGGCGTTCGCCATGGACAGGAACAAGTGGTAATCACTTGGCGCTATGTCCGGCCTTTATGGTAGATGTGATAAAACCTTCCTAGCCGTCAATTCCGGCTTGACCACTGTTTGAGACCGACCGTTTTCGTTCGATATTGTCGTATGTGATCCATTTTTCGTAGCCAGTCACCATCCGCTTCAAAAATGGGTCGAGTTCGTTCCGTTTCAGCAGCATATCGCAGGCGTTGATTCGGCCCAGAAGGTTTTTTTACGTCAAATTAGGCTGCACCCAAACATCAAGCTTTTTTGTGTATCCAGCCTTCTGTTTAATATGGTTTGGTGACTAACTCCTATCTTCTGGGCGATGTCTCGAGATGACACATGCCGGTCTAACTCGATGTGTTCCATGATTTGTTCGGTATTCGTCGTCACAGGTCTTCCGTCGGCTGGCTTATCCATGGTGTCGTTTTCACCCGCTCTAAATCGTCGAAACTATTCCTCCGCAGTTCGAAGTGATGGAGTACCATCCCTTCAAAACACCATTAATCTCACTATAACTGTTGAACGCAATATCCAAACTAATCATGCATAGCGTCGTTTTGGAGGTTATGTGAAGACCTTTCAAAGAAGTATAAAGAAAGATAAAAAGGCGGAAGGGAGATATTTGACAACCTAATATATTATTGAAATTCGTGGAAAATGTTTCCTTGATAATAATAGAAAGATTTTGGAACCTCCGCTTGACGTTATAGGGTATATATCGGCCAATACATGAGGTACATTAATTTAATTGAGTGAAGGTGCATGTCTGTCCCAGCTCCCATATAAATAGTATCAGGTTTTTTAACCAACCGGTTGACTTTACTCTTTTTATTTGGTTGATGATACGTTGGTGAAACTCAGATAGCATCTGTTTCTGTTAATAATATATATAGTAATACCAAAAATACTACAGCTATCTCACATATACCTTACAGAAAGATTTTCGAACTTCACGTTAAGATATCTTAGCAAAATTAACTGAACGGATAAGATTGGATATCCTTTCGTTGAATGTCGAATAAAAAAAAAAATTAAATTGTATTATGATTCATATAAATATCTTCTTAATATAATAAGGTTTATTAGAGCTTACAATATTATGGCTTAGCGCGGAATACGAATGGAGTTGGTCGAGAACTTCGTCTTAATCACAAATTCCTCTCAGATGGTCCATCCATTGAGTCAAATTTTCGGTGACTCCTTCGAACATTTCGACTGGTAATTGGCGAAAGACACGCGTGATATCACAAGATCTTGGTGGCCAATCGACCGGCCAAAAACGTGAAACTATCTGCTCACCGAAGTGTTCTCTCAATAAATCCATTGATTGAAGCGATGTGTGGGAAGTGGCGCCGTTTTGTTGAAACCAAAGGTCGCTGAGATTACGACCTTCAATTTCAGGGTTCAAATAGACGGTTATTATGACGCGATAACGGTCGCCAATGATGGTTACGTTCTCACCAGCATCATTTTAGAAGAAATATGAACCTATGATTCCACCAGCCTACAAACCACACCAAACCGTTGTTTTTGTCGAAATGGCAGCCCTATTCATCTACTCAGGTTGCTCTCTGTACCAAATACAGCAATTTTTCTTGTTTACATACCGATTGGGCCAGAAATAGGCAAAAATAGGGTTACATCGGAACTTAGCTCTTCCTTACTTGTTCTATCCTACGATTATTCACTACGTTCTTTCTATATCGAAATTTTTTCAGGAAACCTGTTTTTCTCTTAAAACTCAATAAACACAATATCATCTGTAGCATTTTTTCATCAGTTCTCACTTTTCAATGGATGTATAGGCTGATAGTAAGCGAAATGTTATTGTATTTCGTTTTTTGTCCCTCCACTTTCATAGGATCGTGATTATTTGGAAAGTACAAAGCCGAAACAAAATCCTCAAGCCGCTTGCCAGCAGCTTCAGAGGAAATGATAAAGAAACGTTATTAGCAGCATATGAGGCAATCGGCCGGCCGCTGCAGTCATATGATCGCCTAGCTGTAGTGAAACGCAGACGAGGAAGCTTCAGACGTGTCAAAATACAGCACTCTCCACCATTATAGAATGCATCTTGATGTCTCCTATTGAACCTACATAGTAAGGTCTGCATGTTTACAGTCAAGGGATACAATGCACTCCTTTCCAAGCAAATATTTTTCGCAAAATCGCAGGAACATCAAGTGGACTTTCCTTGATTACAACGGCGGTATTGAACAGTACTGCGAACGCCCTGACCTCCATTCAAAGTGTTGCCATCAGTATCTTCACCGACTTCCTCAGTCCAACCAGTCAAACCACTACGAGTTGCCCCAAGAATCTAGAGCGACCCTTACGTAAATTCGTTATGGATAATGTTGATGGTAAGACTACTATTTATCCAAAATCGACCTGGAGATACCAAATAGTATATGCGCCGCGTGCAACGTGTTCTCACAAGACTGTTACCACCTCTTTGCATGATCAACAAATCCCATTCATTTAACACCCCTCTCCCTATCGCCCGACCCCGTCGAAAGTGAATGTTTCCTGGGCCTACCTTTATATGACAACCAATTTGAACCTTAACACCCAAGCGGGGATTATATAACGGCCACAACAGCAAAAACGACCTCGTTAAGGTCGTTCTAGACAATATTATATGAACATATAAACATTGCAATGGTCCTTTCCTTAGAGTGGACCTAACGCTTTAGAAAATTTAAACCAACGCCACTCAACTCAATTAGAAGAAAGACTATATCTTGGAGACTTCTCAAGTTTTAATTTCTTCGATTAAGTTGAGCTTTACTTTCTTTGGCATACTTATTCATATGTGTTGATATATGTAAGTAGGTTGAAATAATTCCGGTTGCATTAACATGTATTTGTGTCAATATATGTATAAAATAAGCCTATATACATATGTATGTACGTGGGTTAGATAGCGCTCAATGCCAGGCGCCATGTCCAAGTAAGCTCGACTCGTGAAAATTTATGCACGGCTATGTACATATGTATGTATGTATGTAGGTAAGTTTAAACTTGTTCATACGAGGGTTTGTAGTCTTGCGAAAATCTTTGTAAAAATTACATGCAACCTTCCCATGTACGTTCTCTGTCTTAAAGCTTGCGAACGCGCTTCCACTGAAAATCACGCAATCACGCCGACATACCCCTCTTATATTAAAGCATATCTATAAATACGTACATAGTATGTACATACATATGTACATGTGAATGTACGCATATGTACGTATGAATGTCAGACATGCCATGGTTTAGCAAGTTGGTCGGCGGACCCAGGCCAAGCGCACGAAATTTACCCAAAGCATTGCAGCTGGACAGTGCGCCAACAAACGCAGCGGCTCCAAATTAAAGCTGAAACTAAAGCCGATGTGTGTACATATGCATACATACATACATACTCATTATGCGCTAGCTCGCCAAGTCGCTAGCAAGTGAGCGTTGGGGAAGGACAGTCTCACAAACGAAAGGACGACGCTGGATGCGGGGTGCAATGCGCGAGGGGGGAAGATTGTTCCAAAGTTTGCTTCAGAGCGCGGGTGTACACGCGGAAGAAGGCGCGCGGAGGCATACACTACAATAGCTGCAAGCTTAAATTCTCGCATACACACTCAAACACACGCGTATGGCAAGCGCAAGCGAGCGCAATTTCTAATATAAAGCAAAGCAAACACACTGCAGCAAAGCAGCAAAAGTACGGCAACGAGAGCGACACATATACACACAGCCAACACACACACACACACAAGCGAACCGAACTCTAAGAAAGTGCTTTAGGACTGCAGAAAGTACGGAGCCACGCAGCCAGTCACAAAGATGAATATATATACATATGTATGTGTGTAAAACGATGTTTTCAGAAAGACTTGCTAGTAGTTGTTGTATTTCAGGCTTTTTGCATGTGTATGTGAATACGCGTTTCTGTACGTGTGTGTGTTTTGCTCGTACGTCGAGCAAGTTGAAGTCAGTCAGCAAGCAGAGTCACTAGCAGTCGACAGCCAACAGCCAACAAATGACGATGACGGCAGGCAGACAGGCCGGCAGTCGCGGCAAAATATCTACGTCGAGTCGTGGCGCGACGAGCAAGGTAAGAGCGGAGCGTAAAGTATGAGAAGACGTAAACTAAACTGAAGGCGATGGCGAAGGCAGCATTTCTCGAATGGCTCGCAAACGTACTTTCCGTACTTGCTATGTTGGGCACACCGTCATCCGAACTTAAATATATGCATACACGGGAACACACACATACACTCGGCGAGTCTGGGCGTATGTACAGAATGTTGCTCGCCATACAGGGTCAGACATACGGCATATGCGCCCATATGACTATGTTGGCTGGCTTGGAACCTATTTGATAGTTCAATAACGTTTTGAGAATTTGTTTCTTAGGGGGCTTATAAAACTTACCACTGAGAAAGATATGATGGACTTTCATGAGAACTGAACAGTCATTTACTTTTACCAGAGACAAGCAGTCCTATTGACTAGATACACATTTATATGTAACAATGAGATTTTCCGGTACTTCTCTCATACTAAATAGTTCCATCAACTATACAAGAGCTGCTCTCACAACAATCGATTATTTGTTGGTTTATTTCTTTCCGAAATAGATACTTCCTTATCAAATATGTATGTATATAATTGTTGCTGCCGTTAATCTGATGAAATTTTACCCAGATTTCATTTGACTATTCAACAAAGAGAAGCAAACGGATTTTGAACAGTCCCGGCATTGAAAGAAAATGTTAATAATTCTACGCGACGGAGTTTGTCACATGATAAAATCGTCTTTGTTTTCAAGTGTTTCGCATGTTTCATTCCTTACTGTTTCAGTTCTCTTCAGTTTAATTCCTTCCAAATCAGTTTCATATATTCCTGCCTTGTTCTGTCTATATCTATGTTTGTCTATATGTATATAAACATTCTGCCATTTTATTGAAATATGCATTGGTAAAAGTATTAAATCTTATATTTGTTTATCTTACATTACGTTTCAGTTCAAACCATACTATCTTTTCAAATATTTTTGATTTTCTACAAATTTTAGATCACATACGTCTGGTCCAGTCCATTACGTCTTGACGCTTGTCCAATTCCATTCTTTTTCAATTCATTCCACTTAATTTATTTCGTTTCCATATCTCAGGCCATCTGAATCCCATTTCATTTGCTCTTATAGGTTCATTCGCTTTTAATTTGTTTATGGATGATAAAAAAATTAAGATTTTTCTTGGAATATAGATTTATTTCTCGCCATTGCATATTAAGTTTAAGCCGACATAGCCTTAAGTTTTAATTCAAACTCTGGATCTTTTTATTCCTGCAGTTTCATGTATATAACCGGCCATCCAAAAATCCACCTTTTACAATCGCGATCTACTCCACTTATATTTCAGCATTCGTTTCATTCCATTTCATGCAGTCTAATTCCGTTTTGTTCCATTATCTTAAACCAACTCATTCCTATAATAATAGTTTTTTTTTATAGATTCGCATGTTTTAAATTTTTATGTACAAAATAATTCCATTTTATTTTTTTCCTTGAAATATCCATTGATTTTCCCATCCGAACACATCATTCTTGCGCGCCCTGTACCCATTCACGGACAAACGTGCAGCCATACTTGCTATACCAGTGTGACATATACGAGCGCTCAGCTGTACGGTAGTGCCAACGATTTCCGACTCCGTACCGACCCGCCAGCACAGTAAACACATCCACTAAACACTGGCACGACCGTACAGCAGGCGCTCCATCAAGTATCGCATTCGTCGCATACGACACCACCATGCCCGATGATTGTGGCACTTTATGCGGCGATCTCTATCCCCGTTCCGACGCACCAGCAAGCAGCGCATTCGCCAACACAAAGCCATGAATTTGACATATCTGCACACTTGATGGCGCGACGCGCCAGTAAGTTCGGTGTATTTCATGCCTGATGCTTGCCTACACAACAAATGTGGCACTTTTTGGTGCGTTCGCCACCAAAAAGTATCGGGTATTTCAGGCTGGTAAGCGCTGTGTACAGAGTATTGGCAAGTTGATGGCGCGATGCGTGCCAGCAAGTAGCGCGTTCAGTGTGCCATTGGAGCGAGTGTCGGATGAATGTCGTACTTGATGGGTGCTCTGGATGTTGTTGTTGTTGGAGAGTGGTGTAAAATGTAGTTTTTTCTTGGGCATTTTCCTCTTTCTTATGAAATGTACGACTGCCGGAGCCGATGGACGGACGGACGCAGAAGAGGTCGACGATGCGAAGAACGTCAAGCGGCGCGGCGGTGGAGGGTGCCGTCAGGCACATGGGACGAGTATACACCGGTTGGAGAGCACATGTGCTATATGCGTGTGTGCCTCTGCATGAGAGTGCAGTGTGAGTGAGCGAATGCATACATGCTGAAGTGAGTGTGGCTGGGTGTGTGTTTGGGTGCGATGCGGAGATTGTCTGTTGGTTGGCTGCGCTGAACACGAGCGCCGAGCAGAACCAAAACTCTCCTCCCGTTGCATTGTGCTGCTCAGTCCGGTATAGTTAGTGTGCGTGTGCTTGACATTGCACGCGTGTTGGTGTCTCTTTCGTATATGCGAGAAATGTGCGTGTGCTGATGAGCGCGCTTCGAATGCCAACGCAGGAATTTCAAAATTTTTCACAGTGACAATTTCTGTGTTATGGCAATGCAGGAAACTAAAAGACAAAAGGAACGGGAAACTAGAAATTTAAAAGCGAGTTTCTTTTATGCATTTAAGGAATCCCAACAAACATATATATATGTACATGTATATGTACATACAACTGCAATTATTTATTAATTTAAATATTAAAACAAAAATTTCATAGTCAGTCATTGAAGAATTGAAGAAATTAAAACACGGATTTAGAAGTAATATTATATTGAACTTTTGTTGTATTTAGGAATACCGTATTAATAAGACATATCATATATCAATCTTTCTTTTCTTCTTGTAGGCTTTGGAGCTTTGAAGTCCTGTAGACTTTTAAACCACATATCCTGTCGCTATGCATACATACTTACGCGTCCATGATGACTGTGGAGCGAATGTGGCTATTTGCTAACTAATCGAAATAAAGGGGTTTGAGAAGGCATTAAAATTGGCGTAGGGTTTTCAACGTTTTCTCTTCGGTTTTTTTTTGTCTTAAAAGAATGTACATATAATACTCCGTGCCAAGATTTCAAGTGAAAAAGCAAAACTAACGAAATTACGCGTATTTTTATGCCCGCAAAGTAACCGACTCTTTCGCAAAATACAGCGTTCTCTTTCTCAAAGTATGTATTTCAAAAAAGTGAAAAGCCTGCCCAGCATTACCGGGGCAAAACTATTGATTTCATATGATCCCGCATCGAGTTAAAAATCGCCGAAATTCAACTTTTCCGAAATGCTCCAGAGTAATTGGTGTTATTGTTGTATTTTTTAAAACTTCTCCATGGAAATTCAACAAAATATTCTTTAAATGACATGATATTATGTAATGTGTATTGGTTTTTAAAAACAAATTTTCACTACCTAACCCTACTCCCTACTCAAAGAGTTTATAAATCACTTGCCAACACTAACTAACTAATAAACGTAGAAATCTTCAAGTTATGAAACTTTGGAAACGGGTTTCTGGTGTAAGTTATAAAGTGGGGGACTAAGTCCAAAATCATGCAGAATGCTGCCATGGCGATTTAAGCCTGCAATGCCTAAAATGTCTCAAAGAGCAGTGGGTCCAGAGTATTGATTGAAGAAAGAGAAAGAAACCTCTGTAAATTACAGAAACAAGCATAAACCTGCAATATTCTAAGTTGCTGATCAAATCTTCTACCCCGGGACGTAAGAGTAGACTTTAAAACGAAGCTATCCACAGAGCATTTTGTTCATTTCGCTCCATACCAACATCCATAGTCTTATCAAAAATGAAAATACTAGAATGAAGAATAGCCAGTGTTAAATGAAACGAATTTCAGTGAGCTGCATTCGAAACTCATTCACAACAACGCGAAGGAATTTGAAAAATTCTTGCAATTCAGCAGCAAATGTGAGAGTCACATACTGACAAACGCACGTCGTGAAGCTGAGTCTCTTTCTGCGCTCTCCTTCTCTCTCGATATGAGGCGCACTGGTATTGAAATAGAGTCTCTGTTTCGACTGTGTGTGTGCCATGAGTCTCTGTGTGATTAAATTAAAGAATTAATGAGAGAGAGAGAGCCGAGAGCACTGTGGAGAACGCTGAATAGCGGAGTTGCAGCTGCAAAGCGAAAAGTAGTAACGGCAGAGTTGCCAAGCTTGCACGCTAAAGATTAAGTTTACCTAATGACAATCAAAGAGCTGCGACTATATTTTTCAAATTTATCTCGCCATGAAGTAAGGCCAGTATTGTTGATGAAACCTTTCACATTTAAGAAATTATTAACTTTTACTTCGACATTTCAACGATTTTAGACGAATACCCACATTAGTGGTTATATGTATCTGATTCCAGAGTTGGCGCCTCTTTTTGCTTTGTTTACACGATTCTCACCTCAGCGATGGATTGTTTACCTTCGTTTCTTCTGTTGTTTTTATGGCTCATCCGCAATGCTTTCGGCTGCCATCAGTAGCTGCCTCAGCGCTCGACCGCTACGTAACGTTTTGCGCTGCGACGGGTGGCCGTGCGCTGTTACTGTGCCGAAGCAATGCTTCTTATCTTATCAGTAGGCACATACGAACTACGTGCGTCGCACACCAACATGCACAAGCGCACACATTTTCACCCAAACGCCAACCTTAAATATGCACATATTTATACAGTTATTTTTAAATATAAGCTCACCCGTAAGTACGCCGGCGAATAAGCGGAATTAAACGCTTCATGTGTGCCACATAAATAAATGGGCCACTCGCCGCCACACAGGTCCCCTACCACACCGTCGCTTTGTCACTACTCGCCCTTCCATTACATTTCAGCTTACAAACCAATATGTTTGTGACAATGCGTGTGTGTGTGTGTGTCGACGAGCCATTGCTTGCAGTGGCTTTTAATGCGTCGCCACCGTGTCACCGAAAGTTCCCCGCACCCCTTCAGTTCGTGCAGAGCTCAGCTGCGTCGCTGGCGCTGCGAAGGCAGTAAATATCTGTTAAGCGTATAAAAGTCGTCTTCTATGGCTACTAAAGTATTTTACTTACTCTTAAATACTCGGAGCTGTGCACTTAGCGTATACACACCTCTCCCCAAATGCTAGTAATTGCACCGGTGAGGGCACCTTCACCAGCCTTGACAGTCTGCTTTAAATTTATGGTAGACGCAAGGTTTTCCGCTTTTGTTACACTCGCATGCCCGTGCATTAGATACACACACGCACACATGCACTCGAGCGGACACAGCTCCATAAACAAGTATATTTCACAGCTTTTAGCACATTTGGTTGTGGGTGAGGCAAGAGGGGCAAGGGTCCCCTATAAATTAATTTAAATGTATAAAAATGTATAAAGTACGTTTGCTCGCGATTAGCAGAGCGTTACCCGCTTTGGGCTCAGCCAAGGCACTAGCAGTAGTGACCACTTCCAGCAATAGTGTTGACCTGAGGCTGAGGTGCGGGATGAAGAACGACCAACAGGTGATTCTTTAACAATTTACCTGTTATACATATGTTCCTTATCATGAATTCATGCATTTCATAGAAAAAATAGTATAACAAACCGTTAGGTGGGAGCCAACTTTCTTTGCTACAGGAATACGGTGAATCAAAAGTGGTTTTCTTTTCACACGATAACAAATGGTTAAAGGGGGTGTTGTTAAGGATAGTGGATGTCTGACGACGAGTTTAAGGTTTTAGGAGACCCATTACGAAACTGCGAAACTAAAATTCTGTCACTCCATTATGTCTTCCCTGAACTGCCCTGCGCTCCTGATGAAGTCAAAAGACTCTAGGATCTACAGATGTTATTATTCACTTATAGAAAGCCTTACATCTTCTACAATAATCGTTTTTAGCCTATAGGCATATCTGCCAATAATTCCTTTGTTATTGCTTTTTTGAATTGTAAAAGTCATGTCACATTTGTCTGCTGGTTGGGCAGGGTAAGGATTGCTTCCATTGAGACTCAGCTATTTTTATAACATGTTTGTCGATTAAATATCTGCACGTAGCCAAGACATATAAGTTCCCTCTTTTTAGGAGTCTAATTGCTGGGTGGTGCCTGCTCTGGCTGATTCATCTACTTCACTGTTACCAGGAATATCACTATGTCCTGGAACCCGTTGTAGATTTATCGTTAAATAGAATGTTAGATCCAGTGTCACTGTATTTCTATAAAAATTGGATATCTATATATGAAAATATATTTCGTATTGTTAGCAAACTCTTTGTCAAAACAGGCAGATTCTCTGTAATTGCAGTAATCTCCGCTTGGAAGCATTGCAGTGGTCTGGCATTCGGAAGGCGATTCTGGTATCTATATTTGCTGGAAAGACAACACCTTCCACACTATAATCTATTTTGAAGCTATCTGTATAGATACTTATCTCTGTGTACCTGTCCATCCTACCCCTGAGCCACTCATCTTTGGACGGGAAGGCAATATTTAGGGCAGAATCCGGAATTCGGAGAGTTCACTTAGCAAATTTGTATAAACTTTTTTAAAAACAAGATGATCACCTGATCAGAGGAATGCACTAGTTTTGTCACACGATGGGTTGTGAGTTTGATTAGTAGGATTACATTATAAGAAAGCTATTGATACTGACACTAATTGACGATTGAACGAAGGCATGTCTGCTTTCAAATTTGCGTTAACCCTGTAAGAATGATACTACAATCTACAAAAACTGACAGAAAATTTGTATCTAACATAATATCCGAAATTTGTGGTCCACAAATGAATTGCACCTTGTCAGCGGAATCAGCAGTCCGCCCTTTACGAAATCTTACCTAACTCCCAGATCTACCAAAAAATGGAAGAACACCCTTTAGCTATTTTAAAACTACTAAGTGTTTATTCGCCATTAAATTGCCTTCGTATCATGGCGCAATTCCAATATTACTACTGATAAGAAATTTAGTTTTTGTGCAATTTATTTATTTTATCCAACTTTAAGAGAGCTTTTAGAGCGTGGTGCGGAACAAATTCTGCAATCAACTTGACCTGCATTTTTATCCTTTTGATAGTATACAGTTGGATAGATGCAGTAAAATATGCCGATCTTCCATCATCGAAAGGGTGCCAAACAAAAAATATTTAAGAATATGTAGCGGTAAAAGAGATATGCAACATCGAAAGAAATATTAGTAGCGTCTTTTGGATTTATAAATTAATAGCACAATGTAAAAAACATCATACAATCGAAGAAACCCTTGAGAAATCGTGTGCTATCACAGCCGTTGAAGAAGTTTTGGGATTATAACATATACCTCTGTCCAACAACACGGTCAAAACTCGAATTGAACTAATGTCAAATGATATTGAGGAGCAACTTATTTCAAAAATCTAAAAGTCGTAGATTTTCGCTTTGCAGTGTGATGAATCGGCCGACATTTTGAATCATTGTCAACTGTCAGTTGTCAACTTTGTTCGATTTTAGACGACCAAAAATACTCTTCTGTACTGATGCTGGTGAGGTTAGTAAAACAGCAAAGCCCTAATGCAATAACAACGCACTGTATCATAAATCGTCAAGCGCTAGCTTCTAAGCCTCTTCCCAGATGTCTTAATGATAGATTGCAAATGGCCATAAAAGTTGTAAACTTTTCCTCTTGTTCAGAGTCCATTTCAGTGCACAATTTTTTATTGTAGTATAGTATATGAACTGAGGGCAGGGTTGGGATTTTTCAGGTTGTAAAAAAATTAATGATTTCTTGAAACAGTTTACTACTCCGGCATCAGATGAATAAGGCTAATCTTATGGATATTTTGACACATTTAAATAAACTGCAACTGAAAGGTTCCAGAAATAAATAATTAAGAAACGTCAGAAATATATTAATTTTTGAAGATAAACTTCCCGCTTTTATTACCAAACTTCAGTGCAGTTCCATAAAATTGGAGAAAAAAATAATTATTCTGCGTTTGCTAACAAAAGTAATATACAAGGACACATAAAGACACATTTACAAATGTTGATCCCAGAGAATACCGAAGAAGCTAAAGTTGTTCGAAAACTGATTCGTAATCCCTTTAGCATGGATGTTCGTATTGTTAATGAAGAAATACAGGAACAACCCATTAAATTAAAAAATTATAGAAACTGCAAGGATGCTTTTAAATCTATTTCACTTAAGTCGTCTTGGTGTAAAAAGCAGTTTCTTTTACCAAACTTCGAGAAATCGCTTTACACTATTTTGCAGTTTTATGCGAGCAAGGAGTTTCTGCGTTGTTGACAATTGGAAACAAATGCAGGAATCGTTTGAAAGTTGGCTAGTTTAGCTTTGAGTAACAAAATTAATATAAGAATAGTCGCACTCGTGAAGAAAAAGTTTGAAAATAACATTAATGCAAAATTGTGGAAAATTATCATAAAAATATTATTTTTTTCTTTCTGTGTAATTTCCTACATCATAGTTTATTTTTATTATCCTACATTGTGATCCCTGTTAAAAATAATAATATTGAAATGGTCCCTGACGAAGAAAAGGTTGGAAACCATCCGGAGTAAGAGTTTATTATATGGAAAAAATAATATATATATATGCGGGTTTTAACTGTTAACTGCACAAAAATATTAAATTAAAATAATTATAAAAAAAATATACATTGATCCTGACTCTCCTGGTGGTCTGAAAAAAAAATCAGAAGAAATTCTTAATCAGTAAGGATGCTGTTATAGTCCCTATTTCAGGGAACACAATAAAAAATTTTTGTGAAAAATGGCCTGAAAATAAAAATCATTTTTACGCTTTTTTGTTTGAAATTCCTGAATTTTTTTAAAATATTAAAAACAAAAATTTTGACACGAAGCTGGTAGGAACGATAAAGGATTATATAAAGAAGGTTCAAGTTAATCGGTTGTATAGAACTTGAGATAATGCCGGTACCGTGTGGAAAAAAGTAGTTTGGAGAAAACATTTAAACAAGTAAGGAAGGGCTAAGTTCAGGTGTCACCGAACATTTTATACTCTCGCATGATAAAGTGATAATCGAGATTTCTTTATCCGTCATTTACATATTTTTTTATTTTGCTGTAAAATTAATTAGATTAGTAGTTCCTGAGATAAGGTTTTTGGTCCATAAGTGGGCGACGCCAATATTCAATTTAAAAAAACCTGAGTGCAGCTTCCTTCTGCCATTTCTTCCGTAAAATTTAGTGTCTCTGACGATTTTTGTTAGTCGGTTAACGCACTTTTAGTGATTTTCAACATAACCTTTGCATGGGGGTGGGCGTGGTTATTATCCGATTTCTTCCATTTTTGACTGTATATGGAAATGCCTGAAGGAAACGACTCTATAGAGTTTGGTTGACATAGCTATAGTAGTTTCCGAGATATGTACAAAAAACTTAGTAGGGAGCGGGGCCCCGCCCACTTTTCCAAAAAAATTACGTCCACATATGCCCCTCCCTAATGTGATCCTTTGTGCCAAATTTCACTTTAATATCTTTATTTATGGTTTAGTTATGACACTTTATAGGTTTTCGGTTTTCGCCATTTTGTGGGCGTGGCAGTTGGCCGATTTTGCCCATCTTCGAACTTAACCTTCTTATGGAGCCAAGGAATACGTGTACCAAGTTTCATCATGATATCTCAATTTTTACTCAAGTTACAGCTTCCACGGACGGACGGGGAGACGGACAGACAGACATCCGGATTTCAACTCTACTCGTCACCCTGATCACTTTGGTATATATAACCCTATATCTGATTCTTTTAGTTTAGGACTTACAAAAAACCGTTATGTGAACAAAACTGTAATACTCCCCTTAGCAACTTTGTTGCGAGAGTATAAAAATTCGATACGGCCGAACTGGGCTGGGTACTGCGTCACTAAAGTAACTGTAGCTCTTAAAATAATTTCAATTTTTAAAAATTCTTTGGCGTATATGTTGTTAAGGGTCTAAACTTTAAATATATGAAAAAAAAATCGAATTTTTTTAAATTCTAGAGTAGAATACCCCCTTTAGGCTTGGAAAATCAACAACTGTCTAGATGTTCACCGTTTTGGAAAAGATCCGTGAAAAGAGGATCGACACACACCACCTGTTCACCGATTTCAAAGCTGCACTTGATAATTCTAAAAGAAGCTGCCTTTAAACCGCTATGTCTGAATTTGGTATCCCCGCAAAACTTATACGGATGTGTAAACTGATGTTGAACAAAATTAAAAGCTCCGTCAGGACATGGAAGGACTTCTCCGAGCAGTTCGATATTAAACGCGGTTTCAGACAAGGCGATTCCCTATTGTGCGATTTCTTCAATCAACCACTGGAGAAAATAATTCGACCTGCAGATTTGAATATAGAAGGCACAAGCTTCTATAAGAGCGTACAGCTGCTGGCGTACGCCGATGATAATGATATCATTGGCTTCAACAACCTCGTCGTTAGTTCAGTTTTCCCCAGACTGGATAAGGAAGCAAAGCAAATGGGTCGCACTCGCGACTTGGCTCCCACGTCACTATTGATAGTCATAAATTCGAAGTCGTTGATAATTTCGTCTATTTTGGAACCAGTATAAACACCACCAACAATCTTAGCCTAGAAATTCAACAAAGAATAACTGTTGCCAACAGTGTCGGACTGAGTAGATAGGCAGTCCTCTCTCGACGAACAAAAACCAAACTCTATAAGTCACTCATTCTTCTCGTCATGTTGTATGTCATGTTATATGGCAACATCTGATGAGTCGACGTTACGAGTTTTCGAGAGAAGAAGATGATGGGGAAGATTTATGATCCTTTGCCAACAGGTGGCTGAGTAGCTCAGTTACTTCGAACTGAGTAGGCAACTGAGAAGTAAACTCATCTCTCGACGAACAAAAGCCAAATTCTACAAGTTACTCATCATCGCCGTCCTGCTATATGGTGCAGAGGCATGGACGATGACAACACCTCATGAGTCGGCGTTATACGTTTTCAAGAGAAACATTCTGCGGAAGATTTATGGTCCGTTGCGATTAAACAACGGCGAATATCGCATTCGTTGCGATACATGAGTTACATGACGTCATTGATATATGTAGTTCAGCGAATTAAGAGACAGCGACTACGCTTGCTAGGCCATGTCGTCTGAATGGATGAAAACACTCCAGCTCTGAGAGTATTCGACGCAGTACTCGCCGGCGGAAGCAGAAAAACCTCTACTCCATTGGAGAGATCAAATGGAGGAGGACCTGGCTACACTTGGTATTTTGAATTGGCGCCAAATTGCGAAAAGAAGAAACGACAGGTGCGCTGTTATTAACTCGACTATTGCCGCGTAGGGCGGTCTACGCCAGCAAATAAGAAGAATGAGAATTTTCGTATTACCAAATATACCGATTTCTTCAGTATTATTATTTATGTTCCATTTTTGGTTACATAGTTTTAATTTGTCCATTTCTGTATGCCTAAGTACTTCCTAAGACTGCGTTAACACACGAAAACTTTTGTTGGTCAAACTATTAAGCGAGATGGCGACGAGAAAAGATATAGAGCAACACGCTTTGATTGAGTTCACACGAAGGTTTTAATCGCAAAAACTAATTTTTGTAGGCTGGGTCAAAAAAAGGTGAAGGGATCGTAGAGCTGCGGTCGGTCTTTTTTTTAAATATAATGGAAATATTTTAGAAAATGGTTTGTGAATAAATAAAAAAATTAGCTAGGCACAAATATTTGTGTACAAGAAATTAATAATGTGATATGGACGATTTCACTTTTCGTGTGTCACGACGTCGGAGAAGAGGCTACAGCATCTTAAGTAAATAAATTCTTGTAAAAAAGGTAAGCTCTAATTAGTTTCGTATTGATGGAGCGAAAATAAATGTTAAGACTTTTATAAACAACGAAATTCTCAAAGGTGAATGGATGAATACCCGATACAAAGGTAACCCTTTGACTATTACGCACAGCCGAATTCCCACTTTAACCCTCCCACTCAAACCAGACAATGGGGCTCAGCGATAAGAATAATTTTAATATGAGCATTTGTCTACACATACTGGAATACCTACATACATACATACATACGTATGTGTGTGGGCGTGTATGTATGCATGTGAAAGCGTATATTTTGCAAGAAGTTCAGTTGCAAAAAAATGCAAATAATACGGAATGAAATGAAAACGGGTAAAACAGAATAAAAATGAAAACAAATTCAACGCTGCAATTTGCTTTCATCCTTTTATCCATTCACATAAATATAAAGCGCGCCAGCCAGCCAAGCAGCCGGAGCAGTCTGTCTGACTGTTATTCTAGGCGAGAGCATTATCCCCCAAACTCGCATATTTACTCCTCATACATAAGTACGTACATACATACATACTTATATATGAATGCATAACAGCTACACGTGTGTGTTTGAATTTGTGTGTGGCTGAGTGCGCGCAATGTCTGCGATGGTGTGCTGACGCTCATCATTTATCAGCATTTTACACATTTCACATGAAACGAATTTTTCCAAATCGATTTGGCTTTCAACGTCAACGTTTCAGCCACTGCCACAACGCCGCTACGAGTTTGCAGCACTGCCACATAATATCCAACTTCCAACTTGAATGCCAACATCAACTTCGACCGGGCGCGCTTGGTGAATGTGCGAGCGAGTGCCGCCTAGTAGTGATTGCGACTCCAATGGGGACACCAGCCACCGACCTTCGACCAAAACTTTCGACCCGTTCGTTCTGTTTTGCTGGCGCGCACGCACGCGGAGGCCAAAGAGCTTAGCAGTTGAGCGGTTGAGCAGTTGAGACGAGTCGAATTGAGGCATGCCGCGTCGTACCATGCCGTGCTGTGCCACATTCGCCGGCAAGGACAGCCATCCCAGTCAGTCAGCCAGTCAGTTAGTCAGTCAAGCACTCATTCGCTGCAGCCGCTTGGCAAGTGAAAGCGGAAACGTAGCAAGGGCGCCAACACACTGACAACGCAATCGTCGTCCGTCCAACCACCCTCTTTTCGATTAGAGCCAAGGCAAAGTCTCGCATTGGCAGCGGTCGCAACGACGATGTGTAGGCGATGCGAATCGACTCGACACAAACGATTTCTTTCACTTTTATAGGCGGGGGTTTTCCAGCCTCGCTCACTGAAATATGCACATACACTTAACTACAACAACATTCGTTTGTTGTACGACGAAACCTTAAATTGTATGCATATGTACTGGCGTACTGCATATATGGGGTACCTTTGCGCTCCGTAGGAGTCACTGTTGTAGAACTGCAAGTGCTTCGGAAGCCCTCTTTCGTTCAGGGAGTGACTAATTTCGAATTCCTAAATGAAGGCGACCGGTTTTCGCTATCAAATTCAAATATTAAAATGACGCTGAAACTGAAAATGGAAAGCGTGAGCCAAAGTGTAGATAAGCTGTGCATACATACATACATACACATAACCGTAAATGCCTACTAAGCACATGCAAATACGAAAAGGGGTGCTTTCAAAGTGGGCCGGTTAATGCAATGCGTCGCGGCAGAAGTTCAATTGGAAAGCATTGAAAGCGCCATGTGCATAGCGTTTACGTAATTTATTTAATTTATTACTTTTTACAATTATTTTGATGAAAATAGTCATGTGCTTGTGCTATTCAAGAAAAAACAATTTGCAAAGAGGAAAGACAAGTTGAGCTATTGATGAATCAGTCACAACGGCGAAAATTTCAAATCTTTTGCTGAGAATCGTGAATTATGGAAACTTCTTGATAATATTTGAAAAGCTATAAGTTCCGTTTGGATGAAAATCTTCTTTTTTTGCTTCTTCTTCTTTATTGGCGTAGACATCGCTTACACGGATATAGCCGAGTTTACAACAGCGCGCCAGTCGTTCTTCCTTTTCGCTGCTGCTGCCAATTGGAGGTTCCAAGTGTAGCCAGGTCCTTCTCCAATTGGTCTTTTTTAACGGAGTGGAGGACTTCCTCTGTTTCCCCCGGCGGTGCTGCGAGCTGGAGTGTTCTCATCCATTCAGAAGACATGACCCAGCCAGCGTAGCTGCTATCTTTTATTCACCTTAACAAAAATAGGTCTAAGCCAACATGCAGAGCTGTAAAAAACTTTACTCTACGTCCGTTTATCATTTCATTCCTTTTTCTATCGATAAAAGAGACTCACTTTACTATTTTTCACCTTTTGAGTTTCGAACATGCAGTACATATAGAATCCGGGTTAGAAGTCAAAGCGAAACTTTATAAAAACAGCTGATATTGTGAATAAAACAAAAGAAAGTGTTCGGGTTGTTTATGACTATTTGACCTTAAAATTACTTTCACGACATTCTCTAGGTCTGACCACTAGCGGCTGTTTTGTTCCTGACCTCAAGAACACACTCGCTGGATAGGCAGTGAAGGGTAATCTAAAAGAACAGAGCATAGTTTAAAGCAAATACAACGAGTGTTTTGCGACGTGTGGTTTTCAATTAAACTTTTTTTCGGAATCGGCCTTCCTGACAGTTGTTACTTGGTTTATAATCAGTTTGGCTGACCATTCCATAGTGAATAGACTTCATCTGTATTAACGTTTGCAAATCATCCAAAGTAATTATCAGAGCAAGCAGGAAGGACTAAGTTCGAATGCTACCGAACATTTCATACTCTTGGAACTTGTAATAATCAGAGCCCGGGATATTCCTTCAGGTGGTGTCAAAACTTTATATTAAAATACGTTGCGAAAGAAGGAACCATAGTTTTATTGCTATATTTTTAGCTAAAACTGTATTAAAAACTTCTCAAATAAGTGACATTTGGAGCGAAGAGGCTAAATTTAGTATATTGTGTTTATGTGGAAAACGTCAACTAACAAGCCACATAATCTTTGAGAAAGACACAACGACCCACTGTTATGAGTAAAACATGCTCTTTCATTTTCATTGAGATAACTCACATGTTGGCCGATATATGCGAATAAACCCACCCGGAGGTTTGAAAATCTTTGTATTATACTGATAAAATCGAAAAGCGAAAAGAATGGCTACTGGTACAATGATTAAAATGAACGATCCTTACTATTACTGATATATAAATCTCAAATCGAAATATAAGACAGGTGAAAAGATCGAACCTTCCGAATATGCATTTGAATTCGTAGATTCCTTAAAGAATAATTTCATCATATGACTATGTACTAGCGGCTTTAGCTTCCTTTGTATTATGATAAATATATACATATGTATATGTATACCTCAAATTAGGGAAACATTTACATACAAATGCAAGACCTCTGAAACTTTGGTATTCTTCCAAAACTTGAATTCAAAATGAGACAATATATTGGATATACTCGAAAAATATACATATGTTTGTGCATATGCTTACATATCGCCCTATCCACACCTGCGTATTGCATCAAGCCGTCGTCCTTTGCAGTATAAATTCCAACCCTAGTGCATTGAAACGCTGCACGGAATGTTGTTGTAGCCATCGCAAGGAACATACTGCTTCAAATTGCTTAACTGCCCCCTCTGGCATATTGGGATGTGATTTGCTTTTCATTTCTTTAACATTGTGTTTTTTCATTTCGTTTTCCTTTTTTGTTCTTTTTGTTTTGTATGTAATTTTCCTCCCTCTCGATGAGTATACGTTTCTAGCAAATGAATTACAGATGCCAAGCAGCGATAAGGCAAGTCGACCTTTTTTGAATAATCACAGACATTAGACGAATTCTAAGTAACAAAAAAGGCAAAAAATGCAACCAAAACACACACAAACAAATGAGTATGAAGCCGAGGGGCCAACCTCAGCGCTGATGTAGTCGTTGTGGTAGTGCCGGACACCAAGAAGACTCGTATTTTTAACCGAAATTCAGTTTCAGGTACCTGCAGCACACAATCTTTTGTGCATACTTGTATGTATGAATATTGAAGATTGTCTGTATTAATGAGCAACCGAGCTAAAATCACATACAGTTTCTTTTTTTAGTTTCGTAAAAAATCAGAGTAAAAGAGCAACGGAACCACTGCATGCAAAAGTGTGGCGAAGGTATTACAACCAGACACAGCAGTGACTGGAGGTGCATTTTTGCATCTTTGCCAACTAAATGAGTAACAAAGCGGGAGTAGTCATAACCTCAATAAAATTATATGCAATTTTTTTATGTTTTATACTAGATTATTGTTCGATTCGTCACTCTGAAAAATTTGGCGTTTACAAAAGTATTGCGTTTGAAAAATAGTTTGCAAGAAATAGGTATAACAACCTTAAATGGAATAATCTGTTATTCTGCACCTGTATTTTCCGATACCGCTCGTTTATTTATTTCAAAGCTTACCTTAGACTAATTGTTTTTAGTACGGCTCTCTTAATTTATTTTCGATTTGTTGCGAACAATTGCTCGTTGATTTTTTATAACTTTACTAAAAGTGCGATAGATTAATAACAAAATAAGCTAAAGACATGAAATTCTATACTGACGGTAAGGGAAGATTTCATAGGAATCTAGGACAAAAATGAACAATGGGCGTGCCACCAACCATTTTATAGTGAAATCACATATCTCAGAACCTGTTCTACCGACTTTAATCAAACATTCCTCAGACATTCTTAGGTTACTTCCTGTTTTGTTTTCATTATCAGTTTTCATATCAAAATAATGACTGACAAATAATCAAGAGTTACAGTGATGACGTAACGCATGAAAGAACTTTGTATACAAAGATAAGTACACATATATGTATATGTATGTACGTGTCTGCAGCAAGTACAGGAAACATCTAAAACAGGCCAAATATATCAAAATCATATCCACTCATAAAAATACATATGTACATATGTTCAAAGGTGAATTAATCGGAGAGTAGGTAAAGTTCGAAGCGTATTCTTCAAGTCTGTTTTAGACACATACATATGTATATATACAGTGAATCACAAAAGTATTTTGCATATGAAAATTATTACTTAAAACGTCGTGTTTTTGTACTTTTAAATGATTTTTATTATACTTTTCAATCAAGTTAGTGAAATATATTGTTTTTACTTCAATAACTCATTATAAAAACTTAACAACTATTTAATTTTTCATTAAAAACTTAACAGAACCTAAAAATATTCAGAAATTTTACCACACAAAAGTATATTGTTTTTGGGTAGTAGTTACAAAGGAACATAATTAAAAATTCTTTCGTATTTTGTATGAAAGCCATTATTTCTACAGACAGCTTCCAAACGTCTTGGAATTGATTCAAGCAACTTTCGGCAAATTCGGGGCGTATCTTCTCCCATTTCTCTTTTAAAACTCTTTTGAGCACACTTTTTGGTGAAATTTCGTGATTCCGTACTTTTTTTCTATATGGGTCAGACAATTTTTAATTGTATTAATGTCGGGACTTTGTGGCGGGGTTGGCAGATGTTTTGCGTTGAAGGGAATCCACATTTTAACGTAGTGGGCTGTATGTTACGGGCCATTGTCGTGTTGAAATAAAAACTAAGTTTTTTTACAAGTCCATTTTTTCAGCACTGGAATATAAATTTTCCGTGATAGTGGATAAATAAATATGCTTACCCATTGTCCCATATATAAAAGCAAGCCCGACTCCCTGAGCTGACATGCAGCCTCACACCATTCGGAACTACCGCCGTGCTTAACAGATGCTTTGACATTTTTGATATTTAATTCATCATTTAGTTACCGCCAGACTTCACTAAATATTACAGTTTTCCAAAAGTCAAAACTTTTAATTTTATACACAGGTATTAATGAACGATAATCTCTTTTGTTTATTTATAACCGATGTAAGTGGTTTTTTATTGCAGCACGGCCGTGTATATTATTATTTCTATGCACTTTCCGCATTGTTTCATCTGACATTTTGGCGCGAAACGCTGCTCTTACCACACTTACCTTATGGCAGAAACAGTGAATTCCGCTCCTCCATTCCTTAGTTGCCGACCGTAGCGAACAAAATTTGTGAAAAGTTGAGCCCGTAGCGGCAACATAGAAATCCGCCATTATCTTTTGTTTTCATTTGAACAATGTTGCCATTGCTCAATACGCATATATATGTAGTTTTGTAAACATCTAAGTCTTCAATTACAATTTTTCATAATATTAAATATCGAAACTGAAAACAAACTATTAGAATTAGTTTATATATTTATAAATAATACCATTCGACTCTGATTTTAAGTTAGTTTAAGAAAATTTCAAAAATATTGAAAACAATTTTTATAATTACTACAGTATATCGAGACTGGTAACCCTGCGTTGTGAGACAGCAATCAGCTGACTTGTTTCTACGGGAAAAAATACTAATCGTGGGAAATTCAACGGTATCGTACGGTAAAGCGGGCGGTAGAAGCGGTGTTGGCTGATCACATACATTGCGCCCTCAAAAGATACCAGCTGATTCGGGCTGCGGGTTTACGTTGTTTGCTGCTTTTGCTGTTACTGTCAGTAACTTTGGTCGTCCACTACGGCCCGCATTTTCTGAGTTACCGAGTTCTTTGCACTTTCTACCACACTTTCTATAGTTTGACGACATCGAATATACATATCACTAATATGTTTTATGGAGTTACCTTCATTGTGAAGGTGCAAACTAATATTTTTCTTAGTAGTAGTTAATTATTTACCTTTAGGTATTTTTAATGCGCACAAAACCACGATCACAATCGAAATGAATGCAACTAAAATTAAATTCAATTCTAATATGCACTAGCAACCATAATATTATAGAAAAATAGAAACCAAATAAAATCCGCACCAACTAGCAGAATTGAAAACGAAAGCAAAATACTTTTGTGAGCACAGAATTTCGCCGAAACGCATATTTTATGTTTGATCTGCATAACGGGACAATATTTATTTTCATTGTTTGCTGTTTTTTCTAAAGAAAATTTGGATAAATAAACATACGCATTAAAAAAATGAAATTGCTTGCATTAACCACTGAAAATTTCAATAAAAGGAATGGAAAGGGTGATGCAAAATATTTCTGCGAGCCACTGTATATGAATATACACACATACATAATAAATTCGAAGGATTCCCTAACAACCGCATCAAATTCCAACGGCTAATTTTTCGCTCCCCTCAAATATCAGCACATTTTCCCTTATGGGCACTAAAGTTCTTCTTCTTCCATATAAAAAGAAAGTATTTCGTGAAGGTGTTAATAAATTTATTTTCCAGAAAGAAGCCAGGCTTCAGTTTCACGTTTTTACGTTATCATCACTTCTAGTTCTTTTCGCAATACACTTTGAAAAATGGTAAATTTGGTTAACAATGTGTTATGAATAATGAAACAACACTGTTTGATTCATCGATTTGAGACTGGTTGCGTCGAATAGGGATAAAATAGCAGATGATCGTATCACCAGTGAATCGAAATGATAGAATATAATTCTTTCGCTGTCGTATGGAAGTATGATGTAATAATTACGAGTGGTCTTCATTATCTTCCTGTTTCATTTTGACAGCTGAAATAACTGTCATTTGAAATGGTGTCATCAAACCCTAAGAAACAAAATTTGTGCGCTCAACGGTTGTTACCATGCCGAGTATATCAAACTTGAAATATAAAACTACGAAGGTGTTTGCCCAATCTTAAACATATGTACTTGTTGACAAAACTATGGAAAATACTGGATACTGGAGCATAACAGAGATTTGGTTAAGTTTTCTTCCAACCCTGTATTTTGATATCGATTGATTCCACAAAAATTTATTCACGTTCTGGGATATGTTGAAATAGCAAATATTTCAAAACGGGAAAAATTTATTCATAGAATTTTGTGTTCAAACATACTTAATTTAGGTAAAACATTTAGCACTTGACTCCACCTCTCTCAAAACACCTTTATATCCTTTTTCGGAATATTTTTATTTGTGTTCAATAGAAAGCCTTGAGTAATAAAGCAAACAAGAGTATACATAAGTACATATATATATACATAAGTACATATATATGTATATAACTGCCAGTGTTAGAGACTTGATGAAGAACTTAAGAAGTCTTTCAGGCACTGTTTGAAGTGCTGAACACGTAGAGCGCGACACGACATGGCAGCACGACAGTGAACTACAAATGGCGTCGTGAATCCTTCTACATGACCATTTGTAAGAAAATGGCCGGCATGTACACAAGACAACACAGCTGTCCATTTTGCATGCACACAATTTCGCTGTGGCCATACTAATACCTTTCACTTCAATGAAATTTTAATATTTTGTTCAAAGTGAAATTTTTTATGCAAAAAATAAGTAAATAGGTTAATTTATTTGTTTTAAATTATCAATTGTTATTACAAATGATATAACAGAGCAATTTTATGCTTTTATTTGTAAAATAACGTCAGGTTTGTTAAAGCTTTGAGTAACTTTATATTTTACATATTAGTGGCATCCCTCCTCTCTACTGTCAACTCTGCTGTCGTCCTACTGTCGTTGGGAAACATAAGAATATTTTGAAGTTAGCGAGAGCGACAACTGACGGCCTGCAGTCGTGTAGTCGTGTGTATTTTAATATTTGACAGATGTCGCTTGCAGTCTGTCGCGCTCTATGTGTTCAGCACTTGGGAGTAACGATACAAAAACAAGTAAGGAAGGGCTAAGTTCGGGTGTCACCGAACATTTTATACTCTCGCATGAT
Source organism: Bactrocera neohumeralis (assembly GCF_024586455.1). Classification (NCBI taxonomy): domain Eukaryota; kingdom Metazoa; phylum Arthropoda; class Insecta; order Diptera; family Tephritidae; genus Bactrocera; species Bactrocera neohumeralis. The sequence goes on from NC_065921.1 coordinate 35,604,152, forward strand.
AAAGTGATAATCGAGATTTCATTATCCGTCATTTACATATTTTTTTATTTTGCTGTAAAATTAATTAGATTAAATAAATTTGTGTACTTTGAGTATTGAATTGTATTTTCATTTCCTAATGTATATACGAGTATTATACAGAGAAGGCATCAGATGGAATTCAAAATAGCGTTATATTGTAAGTAGGCGTGGTTGTAAACCGATTTCACCCATATTTCGTACATGTCATCAGGGTGTTAAGAAAATATTATATACCGAATTTCATTGAAATCGGTTTAGTAGTTCCTGAGATATGGTTTTTGGTCCATAAGTGGGGACGCCACGCCCATTTTCAATTTAAAAAAAAAAAAACCTAGGTGCAGCTTCCTTCTGCCATTTCTTCCGTAAAATTTAGTGTTTCTGACGTTTTTTGTTAGTCGGTTAACGCACTTTTAGTGATTTTCAACATAACCTTTGTATGGGAGGTGGGCGTGGTTATTATCCGATTTCTTCCATTTTTGAACTGTATATGGAAATGCCTGAAGAAAACGACTATGTAGAGTTTGGTTGACATAGCTATAGTAGTTTCCGAGATATGTACAAAAAACTTAGTAGGGGGCGGGGCCACGCCCACTTTTCCAAAAAATTACGTCCAAATATGTCCCTCCCTAATGCAATCCTTTCAAATTTAATATCTTTATTTATGGCTTAGTTATGACACTTTATAGGTTTTCGGTTTTCGCCATTTTGAGGACGTGGCAGTGGGCTGATTTTGCCCATCTTCGAACTTAACCTTCTTTTGTGCACCAAGTTTCATCATGATATCTCAATTTTTACTCAAGTTACAGCTTGCACGGACGGACGACAGACAGACATCCGGATATCAACTCTACTCGTCACCCTGATCACCTTGGTATATATAACCCTATATTTGACTCTTTTAGTTTTAGGACTTACAAACAACCGTTCTGTGAACAAAACTATAATACTCTCCTTAGCAACTTTGTTCCGAGAGTATAATGATGTAGAGAATAAATATGGCAATACTTAGAGCCACTAACAGTGCAGCAATAATAACGTCAGCTGTTGGAATGTCCTGTTATTTTGGAACTGCCAAATGACACTGGTTTCATTCTTTGAAAGACAACGTCTTTGAATATTATCTATACTCGTAATAAATAAAAAGTCAATGACAATATAGATTTCATTAACGCTTCAGGCAGAATTCTTTGGGATTAAGTGCTTAGTCCTTCCATAAGTTCTGTCACTAATTCGGGCCCAATGACAATTAACCTACAATAAAATTTTTGATAAGGTTGACTTTATTTTACTATTATGCACATATTAAAGGAGCGATATACAACGATTTGGCCATTGATCAATAGCAACACGCACAAATTCTGTTGGTATTGACACCACTACTCGAACCAAAGGTTTTGAGACTCTCCATATTTCTGTGGAGTATTCGACAGGCCATGTCATCCAGCTTTGACGACGAACTGTATTCGAATGAATTTCATCTGCAGCTGTTAAACCAGAAATATTACTTATAAGTCACTACTGGGTGTTTCCGCATTCAGTGCTGGAGCTGAACCTTGCAACGCTGGATGGTGACTACGTTGAAGCCTTAGAATAAAGTGGTTAGCGTCATCAGTTTTTAGACAGGCTTTCATGTGGATATCATCTTGAATAAGTTTTGACATTCATTTGGACGATATATCCATTTTATTTCCTTGACATAATTTTCTGTCTTCTAAGGCGAGTTCTGCGAATGCCCTATTAATAAAAAATAATGGCCTCTTTTCGACGAGTTTGAACCCGTTGTATATATGTATTATAAACGTTGTAACAGAACTTATGACAAAACTAAGTACATATGTAGAAACAAATATTTTTTTAATACCACAATTGTCTCTATAAATATGTATGTGATATTTTCTTATTTCTATATCCATAACTAAAAAACCCTAAAAAAGAGCCTAAATTGGAACGACCAATGTATTGATAGAGTTTTTCATGAAAAAGAGTCCATTCTTTGAATGGAAAAACCCCTGAAAGATATAGTAAATAGTTTGAGAAACAAGTCTTCAATATTAAGGCTTAGTATTAAAAGTCAAAAGTTTCTGTAAGCAACACTCCTGTGGCAAAACTTAGAGATTGGATGCTACTAAGAAAGTAGTGAATTTGACATGTCTTCTCTGCAGGCAATGCTGTACTCACTGGATGAAAGTGTCTAGCTGCAAATGTGCATATGTATGCATGTATGTATGAATTCAAATGTAATGAAGTGTTTCTTTATGCAAAAACACACCTGAGAGTGCGAGTGAAAAAACGAAAGTCTCTATAAAAAATCAGTGTTAACGAGCAAACGGAATTAAACGCAAGCAACGACAACAACAGCAGTAAGACGCAAGCGAATGCTCATAAAATCGCATACACTCTCTACGCGCATCGAAGGTGAGCAACCGCCCGGCCGAGTGAATGGCGGGAGCAGATGAATCACTTTATGCAGCATTGCGCCGGAAATGCTTTGTTGCATTACTCTTTCTGTGCGATCCTGCTGCATCACCGCTAGTGAGAGCAAAGCGTGTGAATACTTCGTTGCAGCTTCACATGCGCGCATATACGAGCATATGTGTCGGAGTGATTGTGCGCTCGCCGAACTTCCTTTCTTTTGACAGATGGTGTCTTAAACTGTCGTCTGCTGACAACAATACGAGCACATCCGTCGTGTGTGTAGCTCACCTTTTCATGTTGATATTTTATGTGAGCTTTGTACTTACACTTACTTGTTGTTGCATTGGATTTCTGCCTCATTCTTTTATCATCGGCATTCCGCTGCCCCTTAAAGGCTGTGTGTGGCAAATGTAATGCTTCGTCGTGTATATCAATAGCTCACATCCGGTAATGTATACCTGTCATCGGGGTCAAGGCGTCGACGATCGCTTTCTGCTTCTGACTTCCATGCTTGGGGGGATGAAGATGAATTGTTGGGTTACTTGAGGAAAACGTTTTTAATGGATATGATCAATGGATTTGGATGCTGACAGGATGTGCCCAAGTGCTTAGCACTCAGAATCATTCTTTTATGAGTTTTGATGTCGCAGGTTTTTATACCATTGAAACAAAAATTATTCTTACAATCAATAAATGCTTTAATAATCCGGAAAACGGACGAATAGATTTTTCATTCTTCAGGTTGTTATAAGCTTAAAAATCACACATACAGTGCGCTCAAAAAATGACATTTTCGTTTTTCAAAGTATAGAAAGCGATTAAAATTGTTGTAATTATAGAAAAACCATTGTTTTGTTATAGCTGGCGTCCTTCATCTTCTTTACTGGCGTAGACACCACTTACGAGGTTGTAGTCGAGTATGCATAAGCGCAATTATAATCAGGTCCTTCTCCAGCTGGTCATTCCAACGGAGTGGAGGCTTCCCTCTTTTTCTGGCAAGTACTGCGTCGCATACTTTCAGAGCTGGAGTTTTTTCATCCATGCGGATGATATGACCTAGCCAGCGTAGCCGTTGCCTCGTGATTCGATGAACTGTGTCAATGCCGTCTTATATCTCGTACAGCTCGTCGCTCCATCGACTACGATATTTGCCTTCGCCAAATGACCATAAATCTTCCGCAGAACCTTTATCTCGAAAACTCGCCGTCGTCGACTCTTCAGATGTTGTCATCGTACATTCTTCTGCAGTTTATTTCATATGTTCTCCAATTTCCCGCGTTATCTATGTATATTAGCCTGACCTGTCTTACGGCAACTTGCAACTATATGTTCCACATATTTAACAGAAAGTAACCTCCAGGTATGTTGGAGTAGCTGAATGAAATCTTTTGTTGATGTTAAGTGCTTTTTTGATTATCTGGCTTTCGGAGAGGTACATACACTTTCTATTGGTTTGTGCTCTGGCGACTGCGATGGCCAATCTAAAGTAATATTATGATTTTATTGCTTCCATTGAGTCAGAGAATGTAACCATGTTTCGGATCATAGTCTCCTTGCAGTATCCAGTTTATTTTTGCGGTGAAGCATTTAAGCTGACTTCAGATCCTTTTTACACAACATATCTTTCTATCTATCTATATATCACTAAGCGCTTTCAGGTTTTCTGGGACTATTTGATGTCTGAAATTGAAACTCGTGATCTCTGCGAGATTTGGTTTCAACAAGACGGCGCCACTTCCCACACATCGCATCAACCAATGGATTAATTGAGAGAACACTTCGTGGTGCAGGTAATTTCACGTTTTTGTGATATAACACCGTTAAACTTATTTCTGTGGGCATATGTAAAGTCTAAAGTCTATGCCCGCTTCGATTCAGGCCTTGGAGCAAAACATCACGCGTGTCATTCACCAGTTACCAATCAAAATGCTCGAATAAGTCATCAAAAATTGGACTCAACTGATGGACCGTCTGAGACGTAGCCGCGGCCAAGATTTGAAAAAGATAATCTTCAAAAAATAAATGCCAAAGAATGTTTTTTCGAATGATAATAAATATTCCACATTAAGTTTGAAGTTTCTGTGTTTTTAAAAAAAGTAGGGAGCTTCCAAATGAATCATCCTTCAGTTAGTCCATTTGGGACCTTTAGGATGCTTCGTTAGGAAGCGTGCTTCAGCACAGTTTTCCGCAAATTAAATGCACAAAGAAAAAACGTTACTTTTTGAACGCACTGTATGTATGTACATATGTATGTATGTATATCTATGCCTTGAGCATTAATTATCTTGCGCTTTGTTTACAAATGTTTTGTTCTATTTTCTTAGCAGCATTTAACTTTTCATTTATTCCGTGTACGACACTTCTTGCCGTAACACATTTTCCACTTCGGTCGCCGTGCCACAAGTCAGCGCAAACGGCCGCCTTTGTTCCAGCCGCCAAGCGCTTCGCTTTGTTCCATTTCTTTTCGATTAAAATTCAATAAACGATTTAATTCATTTTAATTTCTATTGTAATTTTCTGTACTTGTGCTATTTACATTTGTGACTTTTTAGAATCTCTTTTCCATTTTTCCGCTAAGCCCATACACACCCACATTACTAGTCGTGTGTGTATGTGTGCTTGTGCCGCTTGATCGACCCCCTACACCGTGCGTCCGCGTGTTCGACTCTCTGTATGTCAGTCTGTTCGACCGTCTGTCGCATTTCCAGTTGACAATGCCGCCAGCCGACAAGCTCGAGTCGGCTAAAGTTGCCTCTGCCGTTCGCTTTTGCCGTTGTCATGGCTGTGGTTTTCCTGCTGTCGCTACGTTGCGCGTTTGGGGCCGTGTGGCGTCTGCATGACGGCGGTAGCGACGACAATGTGGCGCGCACGTTCACAAATGCCGCGAATTGTCGATGCAAGGAACGCGCGCACGCACAGCAGATGGACAGACAACCGTACATATACATATACATATCTACGCACACTATACTTACCTATATATATGTATGTATGTATAGTATATACCGTATGTGTGACTATATTGGGGCCTCATGCGCTTTCATGGCCCGGCAATATGTTCCGTGCCACCAACGCCGCCTCTGCGTACGGCCGTCACTCGCTCATACATACATATGTTATGGGCTACAATCCGCTCGGCCAGGTTACATACAGACACATTCAATTGTACACCTTTTTAATTTTCGTTTATTTAATGTTCTAAGTGTTTGGAACAACAAAAAGCTTCGGAAGAAAACACTTTTTTTTGAGGAAAATGTAATGCAAGTTTTTATTCTTTTGTTGTTTGCTTTTATTTTATTTAATTATTGTAACCTTCTTACATTTCGGTTGTGTTTTGTGATTTTCATTTGAACCAGGAGGAATCTTGTAAAAATGCAGACAATTTGAATCGTCAGGGAAAAGAGATTAAAAGTAGGAAGTACTGCATCCATTATTCACAATCACAGGCTAGAAGATGCATTGTTATTAGAAAGATATTCTTTCGGAATTACATTAAGATTTCTTACATATTGACCGATAGATGCGATATAAAAGTCACCTACTTGTAGAAGCTCAAAAACATTTACATAGTATATTAGGTATATTGTGAGCTGACTGTACGAGTACTAACTCGATTTTAGCCATTTTTGGCACAAGCGCGTGCAGACATCACTAAAATATTTTTCCCGAATTCCAATACTAAAACTCACAGACAGATATAATCGATAAAAAATCGGCCATATTTACGGGTGTCTGGGCCCTTTACAAGTTATAATCCGGTTTCGACATATTTTGTGTGTAAGATTAAATACCTTGAGGACACTAGCAACGTTTTCTAATAACTTCATCGATGTTTGATTTGTATACTGTAAAATGTAATAATCAGATGGCATTGAAACCGATTTCTCCCATTTCCATAGTGTACAATAGTAGGAATTGTATAACCTCACACACCAAATGTGGTTGAAGTTGGTCAAGTAATTCCTGATATATAGGAAGTCACTTTAGATTACAACATAATCGGGGAAAACTGCTGAAAATACTTATTCTCAACAAGTTTGGTTGAGTTAGTTCAGGGGTTTGGATGATATGTACATTTAACCACTCAAAAATATTTGGCCCACAAGGCTACTGGGATTCCCTTAACGAAACTATATTTTCGTATCTAAATTTACTGCTAGTTATTCGTTAGTGTCGTTTTGTAAGCGTGTCAGTGGTCCATTTACGTCCATCTGCAACAATAACCATGCGTTCCTTGGGTGTCAAGAAACATATGTACATATGTGTCAAGCTTCATCGCGATATCTCAAGTTATCGCTTGCACGGACAGGCGGACGGACTGACAATAGCCTAGATTTCAAGTCCTCCTGTTACCCTGATTATTACTTGTATGTATATCTATAAATATATATATAAATTATATAACTACATACATATAATGGGTTGTCAAAAAAGTCTTGCGGTATTATCGCTAGTTGGCGCTGAAAGCGCGTAGTTCTGGTTTTATTCGTCGCATCGGGTCATGCTATACCTTTTTGGAAAGCTCATTTCACGCGCTAACACGTGTTTGATTGATTGTCGTTTCTTTTAAGTCGTTCGTGAGTTATAGCGTCGCAAACATGGAGCAAAATAAAGAGAAAATACGGCATATTTTACAGTACTACTACTTTAAAGGCAAAAATGCATCTCAAGCCGCCAATAAAATTTGTGCAGTTTATGAACCCGATACAGTTTCCATTTCCACCGCACAACGATGGTTTCAACGTTTTCGTTCTGGTGTAGAGGTGGTCGAAGATGCGCCACGCTCCGGAAGGCCTGTCGTCGAAAATTGCGATAAAATCTCTGAATTGGTCGAAAGAGACCGGCATAGTAGCAGCCGTGGCATCGGTCAAGAGCTGGGCATGAGTCATCAAAAATTCATTTCAATTTCAATAAAAAAAAATTCAATAAAAATATCGCAAGACTTTTTTGACAACCCATTATATCTCGATTAGTTTTAGGTGATACAAAAACAGTTAGGTGAACAAAACTATTACACTCTGTGCAACATGTTGCGAGAGTATACAAATTATTCCATATGACCAGGATTGGGATTTCTTTAATTCAAAAATTTTGTTTTCAGAATTTTGAACTATATTTTTAATTTTTAATTCCGATTTTGGAATTGAAGGAGTTTAATTCAAGATATTTGGAATTAAAGATTGAACGTTTTATTTTTATTCCAAAGTATCTTGGATTATATACAACTAAGATTGCAAATCATTTGAAATATATAAAAAAAATATATAAAAACTTAATTCAAATGTGAAATTTAATTATTTTGAATGCATAATTACAACCCTGCATATGACCAACTTTCAGGATGTATTACAAAATCTCTTCAAAAACTTTTGCAATTCTTTCTCATACTTCACTTGATTTCTTTATAAAAATGCAGTGATTTCCGTTTGATACCATATCATACATATGTACAGTTTGTGAAAGGATCTAATGTTCAGTTTCGTAAGTTCATTTAATTTTTTTTTCTTAATATTTTTGACAAAAAAACTTCTTGTATATTTCCAACCACTTTTTCAATTTCAATTCCCAGTTTTTAAATAGCAAAGACCTACCTCTTCCTAAATTATATATCCTTTGAATCTGAACTGGCTACCTGATTTCCTAAGTTTCCAAATTTAAGAAATTATTGCACTAAGACACAGTCCACTGAAGGCATTTCAATAAAAAATCCAAAGATCGTTTGACTTAGAATTTGCAAACAGTGTGAATACCAAACAGGTTGTAAAAATTATATTTTATATTGTATAAATCATTTGACAAAATTCTCGATTGGAGTGATCGTCCAACTCTTCAATAAAAAATACGACTATTCGTTTATTGCTGAAACGGTCTGAATTTCGGCGATTACCTCTTTACTGTTGCTATATTTCTTTTCTGAGAGCATTCTCTTAAGGTCTGGGAAGATAAAAGAATATCTGAGGCCGCATCCGGGTACTACGATATATGCTGAAGATATGCTTTCTGACACGGTGAGTAATAATCATCAACTATTCGTGAAGCATATGTCCAAAATGTTCCGTTGATGTCTTTAGAGTGTAATCTTTATCTAACAGCAGAAAAATTTTGTATTTTTGATATTATCACCTCGCCGTTTTTCCCAATGTCTGATTAGCAACCATCTGTCAATTAGGTTTTGGTTAACTTCACCAAGACTCCTGCTTTCGATATAAAACCTTTTTTTTTAACCAGAACTGTCAGATGGCTGATAACCAACCATTGAGAGAACGGCCCTTAGACATCCAGCAAGCCGATTAAAACTTGGGCATTCCACAACTTGAGTTTTACAAAACATATACATACATAAGATATGATCTTTCAGCCTGTTTGGTATTTAAAAAAGGAGATTAGTATGAAGGTCTGTTAGTAAGTCAAGTGCCTGAAAAATATAAATACTAGTTGGATTGGACACAAAACCACAGATCTAATCAAATAAACTTTGGTGTCTTTCTGTCTAGTTGGATTTCAGACAGAATGTTTTGATCACCAAGTTTCACAGTTAATCGGTATGTTCGGATTTAAACACTTGAGGTTTCTGGATTTTTTGAAAGATAACATTTTTCTCAGCTTCTTGCTTCTTCCCCAAACCTTACGCGAGACTTTTTAAGTTGTATGTTTTGACTATTAGTTTTAATTAAGACTAGCAAAAGCTAGCATTTGAGATTTGGGGGCAAAACTGTACATTAAAATCGCTGGGTTAAAATAATAATAAATAAATCTGGCGAATACGACAAACACTATTATGTGAAGCTTCATTCTCGAAACATTTTTTACTTTAACTTTATGTTTTTTAGTTTCACCTCAAATACAATTTTTAGACAACCATTACGCAATCTCCGACACACTGTGACGTTGTCACTGTCTCATTCTTCTTCCCAAACATATAAACTTACATACAGGGCTCACAGCTTATTTCTGTAAGCAACATTTTTGATAATACTGATATGGAATTAATATTTTTTGCTCTGAACTAAATGAACGAATGATGCAATTATGTTGATAATTTAGTTCTAAATACAAAAACCAAAAACATTCATAATTCATGGGTCACAGCTTATTTCGTGTGGTATAAAAATTCTTACTAAAAGGTTATAAAAACTAAACAAAAATAAAATTTCAATATTTTGTGGAAAAGCATTTTTGCTCGATTACAGTTTTCATGCTTTTGCATTTCCACTAATTTTTTTGTATAATCTGGCGATATTTTACCCCACTTTCCTTCAAAGCCGCTTTTAGTTTTGGACTATAAATGTGATGTTTTCTAATAAGAATTTCTATGTGCATAAGCAATAACGTTCATCTGGTGACTGTGCATTTTGGACGAGGTGTAGACAATTCCAAATGAGCCAAGTCTAGGTAAACTTCTTTATTCATAGTGGAGTTAAAATAATCGACCAACGCCTAATGACATAACCCCCAAACCATTACATGACCGCCACCATGTTTTACTGTTGCGCGTAAATTTTTTGTTTGGAGCACTATTTGGTTGCCGCCATACGTATGCTTTACCATCTGACGCAAAAAGATTAAACTTGCTCTCATCGGCGAAAATAACCGTATTCCAAAAAGCATTGTCCTTGTTTAAATGGTCTTTTGCGAACTTTAAACGGGCTGTTTTATTTTTCTTATTTATAAAAGGCTTATTTCGTGCTGTTCGCCCATGAAAATAATTTAATATTCTGCGCACAGTTTCTGGATGACATTTTTTGCCGAGAAACATTTCAACATCTTTGGTCACCGCTGGAGCACTTATAATTTTTTTTTTAATCTTTTTTAAAATCCATCTCATCCGTTTCATTAAAAATTTTATTAGGAGCTTTCGACGACACATTTCCACGAACAAAGCGCTGAATCTGTTGAACTTAAATCAACCATTTCAGCAATTTGTTTTTCGTTGTTTTTGCCAAAATGTTTAATAACTAATTCGCTTTTTCAATTGAAGTACCCATTTGATATACCGCGTAATTCCAACTGATCTGCATTGTTTTTAGAACATAAACTGCTTCTTAAGTATTCACAGTTCAGTCTTTGATTTACCGTTAGTTTTCTGCATCCGTTATTTGCATGTATCACATGAACGAAAATCAACACACGAAATAAGCTTAATATATGAGTTTTTTGGTAAAAAAATATTGAATTTGAATACTTTTGTGAATTTGTTTACATGTTTTGTATTTAAAACTAAATTATTATAATTGCATCATTCGTTCATTTACAGAGCAAAAAATATTAATTTCATATCAGTATTATCAAAATTGTTGCTAAGAACACGAACAAATAGCTTATACTGGAAATATTCTATGGATAATTCTGAACAACTTTGCCTAAGAGTCTATGGGTTAAAAACCGGTTTCAAGCCAGCGATGTTTAAGGCGAAATTTAAAAAATCTAAATAATCGGTTTTATGGGAGATACATATGTGATATTATAGTCCGATCTTGTCGATAGTTATCAATTGAATATCAAAATGCACCTACGCATTAAATTTCATTGGGATATCTCAAAAACTGGCGAACAAATTTTAAAAATACATAAAAGATAAACTTCGCCTTAAAATCGCTGGCTCGAAACCGGACCAGTATATAACATATAGATGACTTACATACCGATCGATTTCATGTATAATTTTTTATTTGAAACGGTATTTTGACGAAAACTTGGCACACATTACCATTGAAGGGATCAATAAAATCTTCGAACAAATTTATCAGATCGGACCACTATAGCATGTATCTGCCATACAAAATGACCTATCAAAATCAATTAATTGTATGGGCATATTTATTTGCGTAGAGTATTATGGTATAGCTTCGGTTACACAGAGATTTTCTTGTTTTTATTAAAATTAGTTTAATATAATAACTTTTATCTTTTACTTTTACATTTTTTGTGCGATACTTTTACTTCTAATCGTGTTCGTTTTTTACATTCCCTTTGCGTTTTATATTCGCTGCTTACATATGTACGTACATATGCACACACATGCATACGTATGAACGCGCTGCTCTTGGCGTTCTGGTTGAACTTTCCGTGCTTTTGCTCCACTGCTTTGGATAATGTCATTGCTATTGTTGTTGTAGTTACTTGCATTACTGTTGCTATTCTGGTTTGTGTTTTCAACGTAACTGACTCGCTGGTATATGGTATACTTATACACATTGTTGTATTTATATTCTGTTTGTTGTTGCCTATGTTGTTATTTTGTTGTTGGTGATTCATCGACGTTAAAAATAAAACTTTGTATTTGTCAGTATTTTCGCTTGAAATTTGTCTGGCTAAATGTACATAATATTGCCTTTTAATATATTTTGTAGTAAAACTGCATTTTGGTCGCACCAACCGAAAGACTCCTACATGAGTCCATGCATATGGTTTTGTGATGATAAAGGTCTTTATCAAATTGTTATCATTAATCACCACAATAGACTTTTCCACTATATATTAACAAGGTTAGAAAATTCGTGAACTTACGCGTAAGGACATACATATGTATGTATGTATGTATTTGGGCAAGCTTCCTTTAAAGTAACTTATTATTCGACAAATGTCGGAACCCAAAAATTTTAAGTTGACTCCGAGAGTCTATCCGATTTTTATTATTACTATATACACACATACTATAAGTAAGCCCGAAACGAGTGACGATCGCTTGGATATTGGTGAACGCTACATTGGAGCCAGATAACTCTCACACAAAGCGATATATTCGACATAAGGTCCTCTTGCATGAACACAAGAAAAAACGTTAACTTCGGTTGCACCGAAGCTGAATTTCTTATAACATAAAACAGTAAAGATGATCTTGATCGTTCAGTTTATATGCCGGTTATAAGGATCCGATATCACCGCTTCTTGGACATGGCAAAATCAATTCAATTCATGACCAAATCAATTCAGGGGCACCGATGGTCCCATTTTCGAACATCAAATTACATATGTATATGGTGTATATGATGGATATGTTCACTTCACTTGCAAAGATGTCCAATAGATTTCGTTGACATCTCATTTTCACACTAAGAAATATAAATATGTTGACGAATTGTTGGCAAAAGAAAGTGTTTCTCTCTAAAAGCTGTCCTTTAGCTCCACGAAACCGGAGTTAAGCCAATTCTATTGTCTATTGACGGGAGCTATTGCTTCGGAGTATAGCAGCCTTCGGATATGGCTTTAAAATCTGATAGTAAGCTGTCAATACTAGACTTGAGTTCATTAACCGTACGTTTAGCACTACTAAGGGAGTGCCTAACGTCATTATTAACGACATCAAGCCACTTCGCGATAAGACTATTATGGGTGCTGGGCGACAACTTAGCCACGAAATCTGTAAAATGGGAAACGGCTGGAGCTCTGATCTTTTCGTGTATTCTGGATGGCTGGGCTTTATGTGTTCTTGGCCTACCTTTAGTTTCCGGTAGTTAGAGAGAACAGAGAAGAAACGCCTAGCAGATATTTAATTGCCTTAAGGCGATTTTTATGAATTAGCCAAATGCGATCAGTCGCACATTTCTATAACTCACTCGATTTGATGTCACAATAATCTCACTTTCGCTTTTGTTATTTTTCGATGCAAATTAGTCAAATGGAATGTGTCGTGACCTGTCAACCAGTTTGTTTACAGCAGCTGCTTAAGTCGGTAAACCTCAGTAGTGCGTTGTGATTTTTACTATGTCTTATCCCTCGAATATCAAACAAAGTATTTGTCTCAAATTTTGTATTTCTAACCAAATTTCGTGTGCGGAACACATATGTATGCTCACGAGTGGTACAAAACCTTCAAAGACGGTCGAGAGATCGTTGAAGACATGCCTCGTTCTGGACGATCTTCGATCTCTTCAACTGATGAACATATTAAACAAGTAAATGATATGGTGCTTGAAAATCGTCAAGCAAGTGTTAGAGCGATGGCAAGAGAGCTCGACATCTCTCGTGAGTCCGTTCGAATGATTTGGTTTTTGCTCGACTCGTCCCGATAAAGCCGATTTTTTTTCAAAAAGGGTACGATTGGGACTCAATTTACAACCAAAACAAATAAAAACAAATGAAATTTAGTTAGAAATACGGCTAAATATATTGAAGATAATCTGTTAAAAGCTCTTCAAAACAATGGTTTAGATGTAATGAACAAAATCTCTAGCTACGTGATTGCAGCAAAAATTACAGGATCTAGAAACGACAATTCCGATTCAATGTTATTGTAGATCGTTTTAATAATGCAAGTAAGAAGCTTCAGGAATCTTAAATGGCTTAATCATATTACGGAATTAGGGTTCTTTGGCATTATTCTTTCAAGATCTGTGAGACAAATAATTCTCTGAAAATGAACAAAAAGCCAATGCAGGTTATTATAATCAATAAAATTATCATTATTATCGCGAAAGAAACCGAAAAGATGAAGCAGAGAAGTTAACTTTATCTGGGAAGAAAATTTTCGCATCGGTGTTTATAACCGAATTGTAGAAAATTTGAGCCAGACGTAAAAGTGTTTATCCAAAGATCTACGAAAATTTTAATTTTTTTTTGATTATTGTAATTATTGTAAGATTATAATTTATCAGAAATTTGGCACTCAAATGAATTGAAAAAACTGGCAAACAAATGAGTCGAGAAGTATCCTGATGATTTGAAAAAAACCGGGAAAGAGTTTATTCATTTACAATGTCAACTCAAAGATTCCTTGGCAAATACGTTCATTCATAGGCAAAGCATTGCCTTCTCTAAATTTTCGAGTTGTTTATCGAAATGTAGATACTGCTGTACATATGTATGTATGTATCAGTATTCCAACTACGAATTATTCAGCAGAAAGATCTTTTTCCACCTTCAAAAGGCTTACAACGTATTTCCGTCCAAGTACGGGTTAAGATAGGCTAAAAGCTTTGGGAATGCTGTCCCTTGAAAGTCCAGCTAGTTGAAGAAATGAATTACGATGTCATGCCAAAAATCCAATCGTATAATTACATATGCGATGTAGTACACATACGATAATATTTGCTTCGTTACAAGTAGAATGTGCAAATATAAGTAGCAAAGAACATATTCGAGCATTGCAAAAGCACCTGAACTGGAACTGAATATATGCACGGGCGCAAGCTCATTTCCACATTCTTTCTACGAATCTCGAACTATCTCACTTTATTTCACACCGGTTAAAATACAGCATACGGGCACCACTTTCTGGGGGAATTGTAGTTTTGCTTTTTTACTTTAATAGACGGACACGAATAAAAGATGTACCTCACATTTTCATATTCGCCGCTGGAAAAAGAGCAGTCAGATCAGTAACAAATTAATCTATATGGCATTCTCTTTACCCGCTTTGCTCTTTTTGAATTGACCGCTGCGACCCTCTCCCTTTCTACGCTCCGCCCTCCCCAGTTTTTCTGTCGCTCTTTCGACTGTTCGACTGTCTATTCTTCTTCTACTTTTGAGCCGTTAGGTGCTTATCAGAGCATTTGGATTTATCAAAAACCACGTAACGCTGTGAATATGCCTCAGCTTGCTTTGACAATACTTCATCTACAGAACTCAACCGATCTAGTAAATATCATAAAAAGAACTTAAAGTCGAATGGATCTCAACAATCTCTTACCTCTCACAACTCATCTCAGCTTACCTATACAACGGTTCCGCTCGAGTTGAGCCCTTCCTTATTTGATTTGTTGTGCAACTTTTCTAACAAAAGTACTAGTTTATGTGTATGTGTATGTATGTATATATTAACACATGGCACATATTCGATTCAATTCAGTTACATTTTTAATTTGTTTGCAACCAGATTTGGTGTGGCTCCTAGGCCTGGCCTACCTTATTCGGCACACCTGCAGGCCTTATTTGCGCACCCGTGAATATAATATTTGCTGCGTATTCACAACAATATAAACACACATTCATATGTACGTTCGTATGCGTCATGCTCATATTTTTCAAAACCTGATTTTATACATTAGAATTCAAGCTAAATATTTACAGTTGTTATCGTATTGCACAAATTATAAGTCAATTCCGAGTCTATGTTAAAAGAAGTTTCCTGCGGAAATCATATTCTTATGAGAACATGGAAAGTTTTATGGCACTTAGAATTATGGATTGATGGCACATTTTTGGTCGAAGTAACCTATTTTCAAGGAGAAATTTAAATTTTATTAGCTTTCGTAGAATTTAATGGTTATTTTAATTGGAAAATTGTAAATTGGGCACAAGTTGATTTCAGTTCAATGGGGAAAGTGTACAAAAGACTCTTGTCAGTACAGCACACTTTTATAATGAAGTCGATGATTTAATTTTTACTTTCTTTTTATTTAGTTTCCTATATACATACTCGTACATGAGTCAAAATCAGTCGTTTTATGTTAGACTTCTGAAATGAGCACTCGTGTTTTAGGTCAGAAGTTAGGACTATTTTTGCTGACTACCAATAATCGGAAGTTCCCGAAATGTTACTAATTCTGATAAGGCATTGAAATAAGACCGTGTAAGTATATAATTATAGGGCGTAGGATTACTTAGTTGCTAGAATATTGAAAATAATTATAAATATGTACAGATTTGGGAGTTGGGATAATTCGAGGATTAATTTTACACATTTTCAGCTGCAGCATAACCTATATTACGCCTTTACTAAGTTTTTCTAATAGCCCTGACAAACGAGCAAAATTAATGCGCCTTAAGCAACGCTAAGGCGCATTGCATTTTTATGATGACAGACGGCAGACTTGTGCATTTAGACAGCTGATAGTGAATTTTGTTTATTTATTACAAAAAAAAGTGAAATTAAAAATGAATAAAATAGAAATTTTGGTATTTTTGGAAAATCAATATAAATTTAACGAATAAATTCGTTTTTTATTAACTACGTTCAAATATAATAAAATTAATAGCAATAATTGATTGTAATGAGGTAAAATTGTACAAAGGGTGCGAAAAAGTTAAGAATATTGGAAAAATGGATAGCAAACTGTGCGTTGTTTATTTTCTGCCTTTTAAAAATATTAAAATTTGTTTTTGTTAATATACTTGCACATAATTTAATTAGCAATATAAAACTGCTTACCTTTGATGCTGTAAACGCAAAGGAGGCGGCAGACTTCAACCGACATCTGTCAAAAAAATAGCAAAAATCGGCAATTTTTGAGCAGTGTTGCCTACTAATATTTGGTAAATTCAGCTAAATGCACGAAATTCTTGTGCATTACAAACTTGCATTAACATGGGTCAAATGCGCAAGTAAATGTAAATTAAGCCCGCTAATGCATATTAGCGCTGTCGTCTGTCAGGGCTATAAGACTCGTATGTATATGCATATGTAGACCAGTGCAGGAGGTTTTGAAAATGATAAGAAAACGACAGAAATACATAGTGGGTTTAAGGGGTAGTTTTTGGCATTTTCTGAGAAAATTTACGAAAAGAAAATAGAGATTTGAACAAACATAAATCCAACTGAGTTTAAGGGGTTGTATACAGTAAGAAGGCCGAATAAAGCGCATTTTCCAGAATTCTTACTTATAAATTTATTGATCCAAGAATTTTTATACATATTATCTTTTAACTGCATTTTAAGACTTACTATTAGTAAAAATATTTATTTGGAAAGGAATTACAGCGGAGCTCCTCTCAAAAAATACGTTTTCCGGTCCACAATATCTCTGAACTGAATTCTCTGAAATTAAAAACAAGAAAAAACGTTAACTTCGGTAGCACCGAAGCTAAATACCCTTCACAGGTGCATTTCTGTTAGTAACTATGTGTTCAGTTTGTATGGAAGCTATATGCTATAGTTAACCGATCTGAACAAGTTTTTTAGAGATTACATTGTTGCCTTAGAAAATAACATATAACAAATTTCGTTAATAAATCTTATCAAATGTGAAAGTTGTCCATACAATAACTTGATTCCGATCGTTCAGTTTGTATGGCAGCTATATGTTATGGTGGTCCGATATCGGCAGGTCCGACAAATGAGCAGCTTCTTGAAGAGAAAATGACGTTTACAAAATTTCAAAACGATATCTTAAAAACTGAGCGACTAGTTCGTATATATACAGACAGACGGACAGACAGACGGACATGGCTAACTCGACTCAGCTCAACATACTGATCATTTATATATATACTTTATAGGGTTCCGACGCTTCATTTCTGGGTGTTAATAATACGTCGTGACATAATCTTAATATACCCTGCATTTGATCATCGGGTATAAAAAGAAACGGATTTCTTTAAAGTAATGTTAAATCTAATAATTAATTGGAGGAATAAACAAAATAAAATTATATGAACAAATGTTGGCTTCTCAAAAAAATAATCAATTTTTGATAAAAATTTCGGCTTTCAATTGTTTATAAAAAAAAATTGTGTTGATTAAATTTATATTAATCACTAAAAAATATATTTAAGAAAATCGTGTTTAATCGTTTTAGCCATTTTCGAGTAATTTTGGTCACCGACTTTGAAAAGACCATTTCGAGAAAAATGAGAGCGCTCTAAAGCAACTTTTCGAATTTGCGTGTAACTTCGAAAATTCACCGGAACGAAATGATTTCTGTGTGTATTCTTAAATTCTTAAATACATTAAGAAAACAAAATAAAAAATCGATTTTTGAAAATTCTAGCTGTATAGTATAACCACTTAAAAAAATGTGATATTTTGCTGCAGCGGATGCTCACTAAACTTATTATAAGGTGGGTGAAAGCTCACTTTAAAGAATTTTTTTGCCCACAAATATTCCAGTACCCAGGCAGACAATCTTAAATTATAAGATTATTGAGGCGAATTGATTTAGCCGAAACTAAATATACAATCGCCTTAAGCTACCGAAACCTGAAATTAAAGTTAAGATACCTAAATCAAGGAAAAATTCGTCCTTGACGGAGACGAGTAGAGCCTGATTTGGGTTCGCGTCCAGACGGAAGAGCCTGCCCTGCAACAATTTCAATATTATGCTTGGCAATTTTAACGCCAAGGTGGACAAAAAAGGTAGCTTCGTAGATACAATAGTTGGAGGATTCAGCCTCCATGGTGAAACTTCTCCAAATGGACTTAGTCGACTACGCAGGGACTCGAAAGATGGTTGTATGCATTTTGTTGCAGTGAAAGTGTAAGTCCTGGAGATGACGAACCCCATTCCCCAATGGATTACGAACCCCGGGAAGGATCGTGCTTCTTTGCATGATATGGTCGTATGAAAGCGAACCGGACAATTGGAACTTAAGTGTGCTCTGTCCAATCCACAGAAAGGGGACCCGCAATCAGTGCCAAATACGGTGGGATAAGTTTATTTAATATCGCATATAAAGTCTTAACTAATTAGACCTTATCAATGTTGCTTTATACCTAGAAAACCTACTATCGATCAAATTTCGACCGTCTGCTAAATTTTGGAAAATTTACGTGAAAAGTATAGCGATATATTGTTATGTAAAGCTGGGTCACAGGCCCACAATGTAACCAAAGGTCTTCCACATCAACATTCACTAATTTAGGAACGGAAAAGTCTTTGATCATGGCTCTATAATGTTTCCCATTGAATGTAATATTATAGGTGGTTTGTTATAATTTTTGAAGAAACATTTTTATTCACATGAATCACATAGAAAATTACTTAGAGATAAAATAAAATAACTTCAAATATTTTAATGACTTATTTGTCATAGAGCATATATAAACATAAAAGAATAATGTTTAGTGACCTTTTAGGAAAGCAACGTACATAAAGGGTCTCAATAATGACTTGTGTATAATCATCTCTCCAAATGTGAGAATTTTGTTCACAAAGGTACCCATTCAACCAAAGTGAGTTTCATCGGTGAACCAAAATTTGCTTGTGAAAATCGGAATCGGTAGTCAGCTCGCATTCACTGAATGTGCGGCACGCCTAATATTCGGTCGGTTTTAATTCCTACACGAGTTGGATATTGTTGAGCGTGGTGGTGGACTCATTGGCTTCTTGCTCATTATTCGTTCGTGTAAACGTGATGCGAAACAGATCGATGGTTGCTTGAATTACCGACTCTGATCTGCGATTAATGTTTAAAGTCTCTGAAAAAACGTCTAAACAAACTTCCGTTATTTTTACCTATTGAATGTCGTTAAAGAAATCAAACGATCTTTACACTTTTTTGTTCCTTACTCTTACCTTTTGTTTAAGATTATATTTTTATTAGACTTCCATTAGGCACTCGTTAACTTTATTAATTATACCTCGATTCTTTATAAATAACTACTCGTTACGCAAACTTTTAAGTAAAGTTCTAACCTCATTTGCACTACTATTCTTTCGCTGAAACAACAGAGAAAAGAAGAAAGAAACAACGCGAAAAAGTCAAGAAGCGCATGCAAGCGGTAGAATAATCTTAAGACGAAGCAGCTTAAAAACAGAATTGTGTCGCTTTATAATAATCTGCAAGAATATAAAAATAATAAAAAACAAATGAACTTTGACGAAAATAATAATAACAATAACATTCAGCAAATGTCAAATGTTTGCGTAACTTGTTGTTGATATTTAAAGCTACACTCCCCACCGGAGCACCACCGACATGTTTCCCCCGTCACCAACGTGCCGCCTCAACGAAATGCCCTTGGGGGAAGCGCGCTTATCGCCAAACTAATGCGATACTCTAACGCGTCGCACCAACACGCCCGTGTTCCAGCTGCAGGCGCCGAAGTGCTGCTGATTAAAGAGCCACCGACGCAACCAACTACGCCCTCACCACTCTCGCCGCGAACATTTGCGACACATTGCCCACCATCGTTTGTTGTCGTTTTTGCTAGCTGCCTACCTTCCTACCGCCGCTGCTCACTCGTACTTTTTAGCAGCCTCGCACTCGTGCAACCCCTTCTTCGACTTGCCTTCGCGTTGAGCATTTCGCATTTTCGTTTTCATTTTCCTTCAGCCATCATTTTCAGCACCGCCGCACTTTGGTCCATCCACCTTGCTGCTTGTGTATATGTGCATGCATGTGTATCGACTTGGTATCTCAGCTGACTGACTGACTGAGTGGCGATGGCGAACCCCTGTGTCGCTTGTTGTTACATTCGGCGCTGTTGCTGGATGTTTAGTGCTGTGCGGCACACAAATTTCTAGTACAGTGACTAAGTCGGTGTCGGTGTCGGCGTCGGCTGTGGCAGCGTTGACTTCAAACGGCTCATTGCGAGGAATGTTGCATGACACAAGGAAAAAGCAAAAACAAAACAACGAGTGTGCAGTGAAAAACAAAATAAAAGTAGCAACAACAATAGCTACTGCATTGATAGCGAAGGCGAGTCGACATGCAACAGCCAGTCAGTCAGCCAAGCGAAGGCAAAGGCAGTAGCAGCAACAGCAATAGCCAGAGTTGAGGCGACGCAGCCATGCGAACAGACATGCAACCAGACGCCTGAAAGCGGCGGCAGAGCGACAGACAAAATGCTGTTCTTTGTTATCCTTTATTATTGTTGCATGCTGCAAACTGAACTGAAAATACCACGAAGCAGAAAAAATACAAAATTTCAAACATCCACGCACGCACAGATATCTACGACAAGTGACGTCAAATGAAAGTATACAGATAAAATAAATATTTTATGCAAAGGGATATTCTTGTTTAATAACTTAGCCCTAACCCTCTTCTTATGTAAATTTTATGCACTTTTGAAGCTCAAGTAGAAACTTCATAGATTCAAAATCCGGAATTGGTTCACGATATTGGTTTGGAAAACCTTCCCTTGTGTAAAATGTTATATATTTTATTTTATTTGTTGCTGGAATGATAACACATACTGAAAGACATTTTAAAAGCAATTGGTTGTGGTGAAACAGTGGCAAGAATTGCTTTCTTGTTAAATTCCCGTTCCGAAAAACTGTCTCTCAAAATGCGCTCGAGTTCAGCAGTCAACAAACAGCCTCCTACTACAGGGTTTTTCAATAAGAGTGATGTGATTTCTTTTCAAAGAAACAAAACACAAATTGTTGAGGAACGTTTTCTATTTAATGTGAAGTACAATCGATACAATTAAGTTCTGAATATTACATCAATGAAATGGCATCCACGACTTCTTTTGCAGGAACGAATTTAATGAACCCAATCTTCGAGTACTTTTCCATCACTAAATCAAGTCGCGTGCCATGAATAGCACGTTCAGTATTGACTGCTAAAGCTTTGAGAGTCAGGTTTATTGCTTGAAACCAATGTCTTCAAATAACCCCACAAGAACTAGTCTAATGATACAAAATACCAACTTCTTGGAGGCCATTCAATGTCACAATTTCTTGAAATAATCAAATCTCCAAACTTTTCTCACAATAACTCAGTTGTTGCACGTTCTGTGTGGTACGTAGCCCCGTATTGTTGAAATCAGATGTTGTTAAGGCCATCTTCTTCTAATAGTGGCAATAAAAATAGGTTATCATGGATCATTGACAGTAACGCATTATTTCGACTAAACTAAACAGACTAAAAACTACACCAAACTGTCAATTTAGGTGAACGTAATAGTTGTTCACGAATAATTTGTGGATTATCGTCACACCGGAATCGACAGTTTTGTTTATTTACCGCACCACTCAGATGAAAGTGAGCCTCAACAGAGAAAACGATTTTCTTAAAAAATCGTTATCGTTTCCAAGCAAATTCACGACGTTTACAGTGGTCCAATGGCTTCAGTTCCTGAATGAAAACAAATCCTAATTCAAAATCCGCCAGGTTAGGGTTTAAAACAGTTCCAATTTTTGAGAACGTCTTGAAATCAACATATTACGGTTTTCAGCAAAACTTGTCTGAACGACACAAATGTTTACACTACTTCGAGCAATCCTTTGTTTAACGGCACTTGAATAATAGCAAAAAAAAATTTTGCTTGAAATGTGCAACAATTCGACGAATAAATGTATTTGTATTATTTTTAAAAAGGAATAAAAGCCAAGAAAACGGTATATATTGGTTTGGTTGTTTGAAAGCTGCGGCAGCTTCTTACTTCTAACATATTTATTTTTCAGTCGAAGCAACGTAAGAATTCTATGGAGTTTCTCCTTGACCACAGAACCCTAATGCGTTAATTATAATTGTTCAAAGGCACACCTAGTGTGACAGCCTAAAATAAAAGCCAAGTTTTTAAGTAAAAACAGTAAAATTATTGTAGAAAAACATTAAACATTTTTCTAGATACAAACGATATCCGAAGTCGCTGAGAAAGGTCCAGCACTGCTGCTGTTATCCCGGCTTTCGCGCTTACGCGCACTCAAAAAAAAAAACAGAAATTTTGAAAAATTGAGTTTTGAGAAAAACGCGTTTAAAGATATGTAAACTGATGATTTAATTAAGCGGTTACACTTTCAAAGGCTATAGCTCAAAAACTAATTGAAATTTCAATGCAAAGTTTTAGTTTGTTTTTTAAGTGTATAACCATCGAAATACGATTTTTTTTAATCTTACGTGTGTCCCTCAAATCGGAAAGAAATTATAATTTCCTTTGCAAACGTGTTCTCTAAATTGTCGCATAGTGTACCTTACAAGTGGTGTATTTCTTATACAACAAAGAACGTAGCAAATAAGCAAAGAGAAGCATGAACATAAAAGTAACAAAAAATCGATGCTTTCGTTCGATATTCATCCCCATTTTTCCAGCTTTCCATACTTCCTATGCCATTCTTTATGCATTTGCTGATCAAACATGCGCTTTATTTATAAATATGCAAACGCAATCTTAAGTGCTATTGCAGGAGGTACTACCATTAAATAACCCAAGTGACGAATAAAGGGCCTTCTAAACTCCAATATTTTCCGCTATTGCTTTAAATTTTAAATGGAGGTCTTAGGCTGCGAACTAATTGAAAAAATTGCCAGTACCAGACATCGATTTTTTATTGATTTTTTTCTTTCACAGATTCCCCTCAAAAATAAATCACTCTATTTAACATCGAAACACTTTAGAAGTCCAATTACTTTGTTTAAAATTAAAATACTTATTATAATTTAGATGGGAAATTTACCGATAAAGAATTCAAGATAAACGATGAACGAATGCAAACTGTCCTTATTTTTTTATCAACTTTATCCGCCGCCATACTCCTTAAGCCAGAGGAAAGAAAAACGTTGAACTTTATTCTGCATTTTCTCAGCACTAAAAATTTGTTAAAAAACGGCGCATTGGTGGAATAGCTTTGCGGTGACGTTAATACGTAAGGGCACAGATCGAAATCGTAGGAAATAAAACCCGAATATGGTGGTGTTTCATCACCTGGATGATTTAATTTTCGCTAGTAAACTTAGTCCAATTCTTTTGTGTTTGGAAAAGGAAATAAAAACGAATTATTAGTATTCTTGAATATACAGTGGCGATCATATAAATAACATAACTAACATCTAAAGGAATAAACCTTAATTCATCATAACATTTTTATTTGTCCTTTATTTTAAATAAATACAAGAAAAAACTATAACTTCGACAGCACCAAAGCTATATTTCCCTTCACAGACGCATTCCTTATATCATAATAATGTATAAGAGATATTGGCGTTATCGAGTCGAGCAAGAACACGTTTCATACCCAAATATTCACCAAGACTCACAGAGATGTCGAGCTCATCAGCTGAAATGGTCAAAGATCGTCCAGAACAGAGCATGTCTTCAATGATCTCTCGACCGCCTTTAAAGACTTTGAACCACTCGTAGGCTTGAGTTTTTGATACTGCACACGAAATTTGGTGAGAAATACAAATTTGAGACAAATTCTTTGTTCGATATTTTTATCCATTGTAAAAATCGCATCGCAGCACTGAGGTGTATTCACTTAAGCAGCTGCTGTAAACAATCTGGTTGGCAGATCGCGCTCATATTTGTCCTGCCAACTAAGCAAAATACATTTTTTTTTAAATATCATTTACCCAGAGAATTTAATTACAATTTGTGGGTGCTTTTCTGTCACAGTTTTCATGTCCAAAAAAATTGTCATTTCATAAACAACACATTCTAGATGAAAAATGAAATATAGTAAATCGAAGAAAATATAATTATTTACTGTATTCTGCTTCCAAAGGCAATATTTCATTCTCCGCAAACTACCAGCCAGTAAATTCTCGAAATCATATATCAAATTTTCAAGAGGTTTATAATTCGGTTTTGTTGGGCACGAGAAGGGAATCTGCAATTAAAAACCAGTAAAATATTCACAAAGCTCTACTGTGAAACAGATTAAGATCATGCATTTCGTAAATCCATTCCACACAGTGCCATGAGAATATGATACATCATTCTATATGGCTCGATTTACCCTAGCCTTGAAGAAACTTTTTCTTTTCTTCTTCAATCGGTTTTGTTGGTATGTGTGAGATCAATTGACTTTTCAACAGAATTTTGAGATTTTCTGTCAAACTGTCATTAGAGCGGGTCAATTCTTTTCAATTCATTCTGAACAAGGCGAAGTTTATCTTTTAGGGATTATATAATTTCTTCGTCAGCTTTTAAGATATCCGAACGAAGTTCAATACGTAGGAGCAGTTTAACATTCTCTTGATCATTTGTCGGAATCGACCAGATCATATAGCTGCATCACATTACTCCCATATGTTATAGAATACTTTGAACAGGATGAATATGATTTGGAAGAATAAATTTCACTTTTCTTTTTGATCAAAGTAAGTTAGAGGACGGAGCCATGTGTAGAAGTTCACGCAAGTGAGGAAAGTTCTCTGAGCGCCATTCACTTGGGAGTCGCCAGAAACGATTCTCTTACATATGACTCAAGCAACTCACGACTTATGGCCTTGTTCCAAGTATCGTCTGGGTAACCAAAACACATTCGTTTGAAAGCGATCTAAGGTGAGAAGGCGAATTATCCTTTCAGGGCTGTGCGTGTGGTTTTGGTTTGTTACGTAAAAAAACACCCGCAATGAAAAGGACCCAACATCCTCCGATGAGAGGCCCCCTTTTGATGACTACAGCAAACGTATTAGGAAAACTGACGTTGAGCAATACCAAAAGCTCCGTTAGGATCGGGAAGGACCGCTCCGAGCTGTTCAATACCAAACGAGGTTTCAGACAAGGCGACTCCCAATCGTGCGACTTCTTCAATCTGCTGCTGGAGAAAATAAGTTGAGCTGCAGAACTTTATTTTGCAGTTACAATCTTCTATAAGAGTGTACAGCTGCTGGCGTACGCCGATGATATTGAAATCATTGGCCTCAACACCCGCGCCGTTAGTCCTGCTTTGTCCAGACTAGATAAGGAAGCAAAGAAAATGGGTCTGGCAGTGAACGAGGGCAAGACGAAATATCTCCTGTCACCAAACAAATAGTCGTCGCACTCGCGAGTTGGGTCCCACGTCACTGTTGAGCCCTAACTTCGAAGTTGTAGAAAATTTCGTCTATCTTGGAATTTAGTATCAACACCAAGAACAATGTCAGACTTCAAAGCTAAGGCAGAATCACTTTTGCCAACAGGTACTACTTCGAACTGAGTAGGCAATTGAGAAATAAAATCTCTCTCAACGAACAAAGATCAAATTCTACAAGTCACCCATTATTCCCGTCCTGCTATATGGTACAGAGGTCACTCATTATTCCCGTGCTGCTATAAGGTACAGAGGCATTTACGATGGCAATATCTGATGAGTCGACGTTACGAGTTTTCAAGAGAAATGTTCTGCGAAACATTTATAGTCCTTTGCTCATTGGCAACGGCGAATACAACAGTCCATGGAACGATGAGCTATACGAGATATACGACGACATTGACATATCTCTCGAATTAAGAGACTGCGGCTACCATGGCTAGGTCATGTCGTCCGAATGGATGAAGACACTCCAGCTCTGAGAGTATTCGACGCAGTACCCGCCGGGGGATGCAGAGGAAGAGCGAGACCTCTACTCCGTTTGATACATCAGGTGGAAAAGGACCTGGCTACACTTGGAATCTCCTATTGGCGCCAAACAGTGAAAATGAAGAACGACTGAAGCGCTGTTATAAACTCGGCTATAATGGCATAAGCGGTGTCTACGCCAATAAAGAAGAAGAATAATAAGAAGACAAGATCCATTCTGGTCGAATGGATTTGTGAAATGTACCTACTTTATTTACTTACACCTGTACTGGTTTCATCATAAACAAGAAAAAAATTGATTGAAAAGGATAAGAGAGATCCTTGACTTTAAGTTTAAAAGAGTAAGCTTGTAAGTATTTAGAAATTGCAACTTTGGATTCAATTTACCAGTGTACATATGTACATATGTATGTACAATCCAGGTTCCCTGGTGAACGAGACTGAACACTTTTTAAACCATTTTAATCCTCTTTTATGCGTTTATTCTCGGGAGTAAATCACCGTTTAATTGTCGCAGTGATTCCCGACTTACGGTACACATCACTCTCCCTCCGCACTTTTCGCATGGCTCATTTTTTATGGCTTGGCCTTTCCAGCGAAGCACGTGACAGCAAACAGCCAATTGACACTTTCAACCGTCAGCCATCAACCACTACTGCCTCGATGACGGTGTTGATAGCAATCGGAAATGGTCTGTCATTGCGCCGGTATCATCTGTATGTGTATGTACCTACATATGTACATATGTATGTGGGCATGAAAATACATTTGTTGAACTCTTCACCTCGGTTCTAGTCGCTGGTGCACTTTCGTCAACACTTGTTGAGCACACGAAATCAGCAGAATTATTCAGAAATGGTAAATGTGATTCGTAAACATACATACATATAAGCAACAAACTTGTTATATGCCGGCATCTGTAGGTCAAATTGATACATTGACATATGTCATATCTCTGGCAGCGAGTGTATTTTCGGTACTTTTTCACATATGTATGTACGTTTATATTTAGATATATGTACATACTCGTATATGTAAGCATATATGCACTTGTCGAGGGAATATTTTTGGAAAAATTTGCACATGTTGCGTTAGTAATTTTTTTAGGGTGATTACTTGGCGTATTTCGTGCCATGTGGCGCTTTTGTTGAAGATGGTGGAATTGCCATTGATCGATTCTTATCTGGTAGTTGGATCGTTTTATTTAATATTAGACCGATGTTAAATACAATAATCCATTGTTGAGGTATGTACATGGTATGTTCGATATGTAATTACTAAAGTCCCAAACCGCTTGCTTCTGCCCTCAGTCGCTTTTAAGCGCTGCCTTAATTTATCGTATAAAGTTCATAATTTCTGGATCTATCTAGGAATAACATAAGGAAGAGGGATAGGGATAGTGATATGGATAGAGATAAGATTATTAGAGATGTAGATAACTATAGAGATTATGGAGACAGAGATAGGGATACGGATTGGTAGAGATAGAGATTTTTATAAAGCTATAAATAGATAAGGAGAGAGATACTTATAGTACTTATACTTTACATGCTCAATCTATGTCATCGTAAACTCATAATTTAAAGCTTTCGTATAAAAATATTGTATCAGAATTGACCTAAGTTTATATTCAGGTTACGAACTTACTGAAGCTTCATAGGAATACATACATATGTACATACATACTAATATGCTGAGACGTAGAAAGTTTTCGCACAAGTCTACTTCAAACTTCCATCAAATATTATTTTATATACATATGTACATATTAAATCACCCATGGGCCTCGAGACAGTGGATCCACTATCGCTGTGAATTATACGAAAACCTACGAATATGTGCGAACTTACCCGCATGTTGGTGTAAAAATACTGGCGAAGCAAATATTAACCAACATAAGGCAAATGAAACGAATACTTGTAGAACCTGAAGTGGAATAAATTAAAATTTTAGTTGAAAATAGAAAAAATAATGCGAAAACCTCAGATAAAAATACGGCTGCTAAAAACATGAAATACGAAACGAAGCACAAAGTGCGATGGCAGATAAAAATGCCTACAAAATAAAATGCCATTTTTTATATATAGTGGTGCGATATATGTAAGTAAGTGCTAAATATATGGTATATAAATATATATCCACAGAGGCTACAGCAGTTGTTCATCATAGTGAGACTGCTGGTTATTTTAAAATCAACAAATGGTGAACTATTTCTAAGGAAAGTAAAATATTTAGAATGTGAAAATATTAACAGTATAACACAACTCTGCTAGTTTTCAATACTAAACTTCGGTCCATTCCGAAAGGCACAACGTACCACATATTACCATAAATTCATTTCATAAATTCAGATTATGCCTCAGAAACGAAGTAGTATTTCAATATTATTCCGGAAGTGACATAGATAGCCATAGAGGTATCAGTAGAACTACTGCTCCGGATGGCAGCCTCCTTCAGATTAGTGAGTGCTCATTCCGATAGTAGGGTAACGATATTAGGCTTGTGTTTAGACTTCTTATCCCCAGCATCGAGTTCCTACAACATTAAATGGGTTGGGTGCCCGGCCACAGCGGTATTCCAGGAAACTGCAAGACTGATGAGCTTGCTAGAAGAGGTACTGCGGTCTCGATAAATGTGTCGTTGGCTTCTTGTGGCTCTTTACTCAACTGTTGGGCCTTCAATCGGCTCACGAAGCATTGATAAACTACTAGTAGCTGTGCAGTCGCATGGTGGCTAAAGGTAAATCGTAAAAGGTCTAGTGAACTCTTCGTTTACAGCAAAGTCAACCCTACAATGGTTGTAGGAGCTCTTACCGGACACTATGCAATCGTTTTGGAGAAAGATGGGTTAGAGTCATCTCATCATTTCCTCCTTGATTGTTCCGACTTTGTCAAATCAAATCAAAGACACCTCAGATCTCCCAATTTTAAACATCCAGGAAAAAAGCGGAAAAAGAAATAAGCGTTGGTCACCCAAGCAAAATTTGCGATAAGTTCAGGGGTATAGTTTTTCACTGGCTTCACAAAGAACCATAGATAACAGTCTACGGGTGCCCGCAGAGTGGACGCGTAAAGCCGAGCCAAGCGCATTTTCCTATTTATGCAATACTGGCATTTATGCTCTGCTCGGCTCGGCTTTTAGCGATTTACATTTAGTTAGCGCTGGTGCCGTAATTAAAAATATAGAAACTTTTGTCAGTAGGATACAGTTCTATACTAGAAAGAAGGTAATTTTTTCTTTAAACGAAAGCGCACAAAATACTGTTCATATATAGAGTCGGGCCCTACAGTATTCCTATTTGCTGACTAAAAAATCTTTGGTTGAAGAGCCGTAGCACTAGGGAATCTACATAATGTAAGCATTGAACTATGTACATACATATATCTCTAAATAGTTTGACGTACAAAAATTCATATTCTCCACCGATCTCAATCCGGTGGTTGGAGACTGTTAGCGACATATGCAAGTACAAAAGAGCAAAAGTCCGAGACGCCGTCACCGGCGTTTCTGTCACGCAAATGCCACAAAACGGCCGTTATGCTTGCACACTCATAGGCATGCATACAAACTATATAATCTGATATATACTTAGGTATACATATGTATGTAGTAAATATATAGCTGAGTGTGTCTTTGCATGCCTGCACTTGTGTGTAGTCTTAAATGTTTTCCAACTTTGTGTAGCTTTCGGTGTTGTTGCTGTTGCTGCGACCGTTGCAGGTGTCTCACAAAAGCAGACCCATGGCAAAGCACGACAATGGTCCCAAGTACCCAAAATGCCGTCATCGCCACGCCAAAGACGCAGGCGACGCAAACACAGACGGACGGTCGGACTTGCAGTTACAATGCTGCCCAAGTCGAAAGCGGAGCCATTGGTCTTTTGAGACTCTGTGCTTATTTATTTATTTATTTTCTGCTTTTTCAACTTTTCGTTATCTTTTCTGCTTGCTATTGTAGCAGTCGCCGCAGCTGTCACAGTAACTTGCTTGTGTCTTAGCTTTGAACAGCCTCAAGCACCGGGGCCACCGTCAACAAACTGTGCGCATGCGTTTGTTTGCGAGCAAAAAGTAGCGATGACAACAACAAGTCCGCAGCAGCGGGGGGCCTGCAACGCATTTGAGTGCAGCGCAACTGTGCTGGGGGCCAAACAAAGGCTGCGTCTCAAGGCAGCTGAGCTGTACGACGAAACCGAACAATTACAGCAACAATGCGATCGATCCAACAAACGAAACGAAACCAGAATTTTGTCCCATGTGAAGCGTGTGCGTCCGCGCGCTGCGATACGATGTGAAAAGTAACAAAATCAACACACTAAAAATAAGAGACAAAGAAACGAGCAAATAAAACAACGCTGCTTACAGTGCGCCGTTCGAAGTTGAAAAATGTAAATATGGTGGCGGCATTTTTGTGGCTCCCCTGCCCCAGGCAAGTACCACAAAGAGGATGTTGTTTGCTACGAGCCTGCAAGAGGCGTCCGCAAACCTAACAACGAACCCGCAATGTGGTCGCCTGTTTTGCGAATAATTGTTGTAATTGCAACGGCATGTAACAGGCAGGTATCACTTTCTTGCAACGCCGGTAGCCTCTTGCATCGCACTCAGTTGTCTCCAATAGCGCCCAACCGCACTCGCTCCGGATCTGCTGCAAATCAACCGAGTTGCCCATCAGCCATCGTCGACTGGTGAAGCCATCTTCACGACGACCTCTGTTGCAGGTTACGCAGGCGCAAATGAGTCATGTGTCGTTGTTACCCAACCGATATCGCACAGACGCAGACACGGACACACAAACTGCACAGCAGATGCCAACCGGAGGCGACGATAAAAGCGGCTTAGTGCACGGCAAGGCAAAAAAGTTCAATCAAGTTTATACATACGCAAGTTTATTATACGCATACATATACATATGTAGGAAATTTGAACTCACTGGGTACTTGATCAACTATGAAAATAGACGCAACGCATATTTTAATAATAAGCAAGAAAAAACGTAAACTTCGGTTGCACCGAAGCTAAATACCCTTTACAGGTGCATTTCTGTTAGTAACTATGTGTTCAGTTTGTATGGAAGCTATATGCTATAGTATTCCGTTCTGAACAAGTTTTTTAGAGATTACATTGTTGCTTTAGGAAATAATATATACAAAATTTCGTGAATATATCTTGTCACATGTGAAAGTTGTCCATACAAGAACTTGATTCCGATCGTTCAGTTTGTATGGCAGCTATTTGCTATAGTTAACCGATCTGAACAATTTCTTCGGAGATTACATTGTTGCTTTAGGAAATAATATATACCAAATTTCGTGAATATATCTTGTCAAATGTGAAAGTTGTCCATACAAGAACTTGATTCCGATCGTTCAGTTTGTATGGCAGCTATATGTTATAGTGGTCCGATATCGGCCGTTCTGACAAATGAGCAGCTTTTTGAAGAGAAAATGACGTTTGCCAAATTTCAAAACGATATCTTAAAAACTGAGGGGCTAGTTCGTATATATACAGACAGACAGACAGACAGACAGACAGACGGACATGGCTAAATCGACTCAGTTCGACATACTGATCATTTATATACATATGTATATACTTTGTAGGGTCTCCGACGATTTCTTCTGGGTGTTACGAACTTCGTGACAAACTTAATATACCCTGCTCAGGGAATAAAAATAACCACACAAAACTGGAATTTACCTTATGTCAGCATATACATACTTACCGTACATATTATGTACATATATACTCACACGCATATGTATGTATGTGTGTATGTATATATGTATGTATATCAATCGCTACTAACGCTTTTAGTCGCATCTCGTGATCTGGTTTCCCGTAACTATCAACAATACGTAATGAGGCAGCGACAATAACTTTGTCAATGAAATAAAATATGTGAATTTTTCTCTTTATTTTCTCGAATTGAAAATGCATAATAACACTCAATGGATCAACTTCCAGCAGATGCAAAGTTCAAAAGTAAAGATTTCTACGTAAAACCATGTCGAGAAGAGTCAAGTTCAGGCAGTGGGGAAGATTGAATTCTTTTCCAAATTAGTTATAAAAAAAAAATGTTACTAGATAAAATATATAGAAGGCTCGAATCTGTGCTTCGACACCTATTTGGAGGTCGAGTCGGGATCTCCATCCGGTTCAGTTAAAAATAAAAACGAGCATATCATCTAGAATTTAATTAAATTCTGTCTCTTTAAAACTGCTTGTTTGGAACATTCAAAATAGTTGGAGTTAATACAAAATTTGCTGAATTTCTTTTGCTATATTTTAAACATTACTGATTTTGCAATTTCTTTCAATAATTCTTTTTCTTCTCAGAATTATATAAAATTATCGCTACAAAATTTCAAAAAGTTTATAAACTAGTCTTTAATAGGTTGAAGCTCAATAAGATCCCCAATTTTTCAAAAATTGTAGACTTGTTGTTTGATATACTAAATAACTTAAAGCTGAGAGTAATCGGAGCTGAACAATATGTTCCAAGATTGCAGCGTTGTTTATGCCAAATTTCTCAAAGATGTCTTGTCAAATAAGGCAAAGTTTTCTATACAAGAACTTCATTTTGATCGATACAGACGGTCAGACAAACAGACGGACATCTCACGCTGATCGTATATATATATTTTTATAGCGTCTTCCCCATTTTCTTCTGATTGTTACATACTTCGTCGTTCACGCTGTTCAGGGTAGAAAAGAAGTTGATCTTGTTGAGGCTTTATGGAGGCACAAGAAATGTAAGGTTTTGCAAGTCATTAACAGACAAAGCTAGACCATTGGTTTGAGTAATTGGATGACGTCGATTTATTTCCATTTTTGCTGTCGAATTCAAATAACGAATAGCTAGGCAATATTCACATGTATTATTAATAAGCTATCATCTCCTTTGACGAAATAAAGAGCTGGAAGGGCGAATTATCATGGATATTGGATAAATAACAGCTGTTTTTTTTTTAAATGTGTGTTTTTTAATCCGACAATACTTTTTTCGGAATTGCTCTTTTTGACAGTTGTAACTGGTGATTAAATAATGAGAATAAACGAAATTGCTGGGAGGCACTTACTACATCCTCAAGAAGTCACTGATTTGTGTACTTTACGGGCAGAGAGAGTGATTGATTTTTTCTTCTTCTTCTTTACCGCTTTCGCGGTTATAGCCGAGTTAGAAAAAGCGTTCCCGTCGTTTTCAAGTGCATCCACGTTCTTCTCCACCTGATCTCTCCAACGAAGTGAAGGTCTTCTTCTTCCACCGGCGGGTACTGAATCCAAAACCTTCAAAGCTGGTGTGTTTTGTTCTGGAATGCGACCCAAGTCACGAATGCGATGACTGTTTGTTTAATAACAGGAGATATTTCGTCTTGTCTTTGAGTCGCCTTGTCTGAAACCCTGTTTGGTATCGAACGGCTCGTACATGTCCTTCCATTATCCCGACAACCGTTTAGCTGTCGGTTGTGGTTCTAGGTTCTCGACGTCGAAGCTTCCCTGTGTTTGTTGACGGGCGCGCCTTGCTCTGCCTCTGTGGCTCTGTGTCATGTATTTGCTACAACAAGATAGTGGTCCGAGTGTTAGGTTTACTGGAGCCATGTCGTTCATCTATCACAAGATGATCGATCTGGTTTCAAACTTTTCGACCCAGAAACTGCCAAGTAGCTTGATCCACTTTCCTGTGCTAGAATCTAGTACTACAGACAACCATATTTCAGGTCTCTGCGAAGTCGATCAGCCTCAGCCCATTTGGAAAGGTTTCGACATCTAGGCTGAATTTTCCAACTGTCGTACCAAAGATGTCTTCTTTGCACACCCTGGCGTTAAAATCGCCAAACGCAATTTTTACATCGTGGCGGGGGCAGCTGTCATTAGCGCGCTCTAACCGCTCATAAAAGGTGTAATTGGTCACACGTCCCTTCTCTTCCATCGGGGCGTGGGCGCAAATCAGCGATATGTTGAAGAACTTCGCTTCGATGCGGATTGTGGCTAGACGTTCACCCACCGGAGTGAATGACAGTACTCGGCGACGGAGTCTCTCTTCAACCACGAATCTTACACCGAATTTGCGCTCCTTTATGTGGTCGCTGTAGTAAATGTCCCAAAGAGCTACTCGTCTCCTTTGTCCCGTCCATCGCATTTCTTGGACGGCGGTGATGTCAGGTAGGCAGCGGCAATTTTCCAATTTAGGGAAAGAATATTGCAGGTGCTTGCTCTTAAATCATAGTCCTTATTACGTTTGCTCTGGTCGTTATCAAAAGTTGGGTCTTTCTTCCAAGGCTGCTGTGTCTTTTTCAATGGGGGTTGTTTCTACGTGGCGGGTCCCAAATTCAGCGCACATTCTCACTAGGCGAGTAGTACAGAGTTTTACACACATTTATATAGCGAGCCGTTTGCTTCAAGACTGACGCCCGCTCGCAGCCGCACCTCAATTAGACTTCATTGATCTACATTTCTTCAAAAATGTTGCCAGTCGGCTTTTCGTGCCTGAATCGGAGCGCGCTGAAGTGGACAACCTTTGTTTCCAACAAGACGGCGCTCCAAACCATACAGCGAATGAAACAGTATATTTATTAAGGAAATCTCGGGTCGTGGGCCTTTGGCGCGGCCTTCAAAATCGTGCGAATTAACACCGCAACTCAAATACCACTCTGAAATTTTGCACAAATCCCTTTCTCTTCAAGTAGCTGCTCATTTGAACGCTGATATCGGACCACTAAGGCTTATAGCTGCAATACGAACCGAACTATCAAAATCAAGTTCCGGTATGGAAAATTTTCCATTGTTGAAGGGTATTCTAGCTCTAGCTAACGGTTTGTCATGTTGTTCCTGGAACATACAAGAACTTGTATATTTATGGTTGAGGTAAGTTATTCGTCTTATAAAGCAGCAGAAAACCCGAGCAGAATTTTTCGCTCCTGGTGTGACTTCTTTGTCCAATATCTCAACGCCTTTGCCTTTGTTTTACCTAACAACGATCCAACGTTTTTCTAACTTTTCAAAATTGAATGCGCAATTTGATCAGCAAATTTACTAGAATCAAGCAAAATTGTACGACATCTTGTTTTATAAAGTGTTCACACTGGACTGACGAAAGTTTCGACCAACTTTCTTCAAAATAACTTGCCACACACAATCAGCGTCGACGGCAAGAAATCAATGTATTTTAGTGTGCCTATTGTTAAGTAGAAACAAAACATTTTTTTTGCCACAGTTATTTTAAATAATTGAAAGTATGTATGAAACGTTCAGCGAGAATAATTCATTTTTTGTGCACCGAGCTTTTATAGGTTCGCTTAACAGAATTTTTTGCTGCGCGCTGTTTGCGCTGCTTGTGAATTGCAGCGTGTTGAGAGCGAGCAGCCTGTCGAAGATAAAATTCAATTTTGTCCTTAAAATTTCAACAAATTCCAAATGCGCTTTTTCAATACAGTTACGCAGCAGAATTTTATATTATTTTTGTTTTCATTTATTTATTTATTTATATCACATTTCATATGCACACGCAGCAGCCGCGCTAACTTGATATGCATGCGAGTGTGTGTATGTGTGTGTGGGCTTAATTTTTTTTGAGTTGCCCCGGCTGCCGCAGCTGTTATTGTCATTTCAATCGCTCGGCAGATGTGCGTGTGTGTGTGTGTGTGAGTGCGTGAACTGAAATTGCGTATACGCGTTGTTGGCCGATGTCAAAAGCCGAGCTGCAGCAGGGCTGACGGGCGTGCTGAAAGAGATGTCGGCCATTCGATGCCCACTTAGCATAAATTTCATTAAAAACGCAGTTAAAGCTGTGGCCGGCGCAACAAAAAACCAATTTTAATAAAATAAAATGAAATAAAATATGCAGTTGCAACAAAAACCAG
This sequence comes from Bactrocera neohumeralis, assembly GCF_024586455.1. Taxonomy (NCBI): domain Eukaryota; kingdom Metazoa; phylum Arthropoda; class Insecta; order Diptera; family Tephritidae; genus Bactrocera; species Bactrocera neohumeralis. The sequence goes on from NC_065921.1 coordinate 35,640,278, forward strand.
CAGTGTGTACAACAAAAAAGCACTGCCGTTTCTATGGCTGTGGCTGCGGATAAATGAAATGCTAAAAAAATTACTTTTCGCTTATTTGCATATAGTAACACAAAGGCCGGGAATGACGCACACACACACACACAGGCGCTCGCCACTGCATTCGTGCGTATTTATTTAGCCGCTTGTGTGTTTGCATGTGGCACTGTGTGTGAACGCCAGCGTTGCATAAATTAATAAACAAAAGTAAATAAATAGAAACAAAAAACAGCGGCAACAACAACAACAAAAACAACGAAAAAGAAAAATTTAAATTTATCGTACGAATATAGGCAAAAATCAGTCAGCGAGCGCATTTCAATATTTTATTTTAAATTTATGCAGCTTTGGCAGCAACAAAAAATGCCAAATAACGGTATTACGAAAAATAAAACAAATTTAATGAGACAAAAATCCTGCAAAAAATGTACTTTTAACACAAAAAGGCATTAAATAAAATAAATTAAAATTGCGTCAGCGAGAGCTCCCCATGCATGTGTGCGGGTAGGTGTGTTAGCTAGCCGCCTGTTTTTGTTTTTGCTATGCTGTTTAAAGTTTTTTTGCCATCCTGTGGTGGCCAGCGCGATAGGCATTTTATTTATGCTCATATAAATTTATTTTGTTTTATTTTAAATGTAAAGTGCGGAAATTGATATGAGCGCACGCACAATAGCTGCGGGCAGCTACATATGCAACGGCCCGTGTGCGCTCACGCACATGTGTTAGTAAATGCTGCCCACACGGACAAAGGATGCAGCAAGCGCCACCAGTGGATAAGCGAACGGACTTGCGCACACAAGCGCTGCTGTCGTCTGTCAAACGCACGCAAAATGCGTGAGTTTATATTTATGGAAATAAATTGTGATTACGGATTTAACAGCACACATAGTGCAGCGTCGAATTCGTTACGAATGTTGCTGAAAATAGTTTCTAAATGGATGAACGCAGAGAAACGTTGAGAGAAAATGCAAAAGGTAAGGACTGGACTGGACTGTTGTTCGACGCAAGGCGCACACATTTCGTTGTCAATTGCTGAATTCCGAACAAGCCACATAACATCGAAAACTATGAACCCAGTGGACTTCCCAAAGACGGTGTTTCGGATGAAAGGGTAGAAAAAGCTTTAAAATGATTTTAGTTAACCGTAAAATGAGGTTAATAGAGATAGCTTACATTCTAAGGAATTCCTTTTTAAGGTTGCCGAGGGTTCCGACTGATAATAGATACCACGGTATCTTCACGGAAGCCTTCTTGTTCTGACAAAGAGTGTGCTCACAGCAAGAAATATATTTAAATAAATAGATAGTCAAGCGACTTTGGAGTCATAGTGAAAGAGTGCCTTCAACTCTTAGTGGATCTAACATCCTATTTCTTAATAAAACTGCAATTCCAGGATATAGTGATATTCCTGGTAACGGTGAAGCGGATGAACTAACCAGAGCATTCACCAAACGTCAAACGTATGTATTATAGATATAGCTGAGTCTCGGTGGAATCAATCCCTAATTTGCTGAACAAGCAGACAAACGTAACATGAATCGAATATGAGTCGCTCATGCCGAATATCATATTTCAAAAGCAATTGGGGCAAAAACTAGTAAGATTTTCAATTGAAATTTCGCGCGAAAACCAATCCAACGAATTTTATTTTAGGTTGGTATGACTGACAGTGACTTCTGTGCCAAATCTCACATCAAAATAACCATTAGTGTTTAGTGTACGCTTGTCTTTCTGAAGTACATAAAGTGCATTCGGCGACTTTTACAATGACTGAAATTATTCAAGACAGAAGTTCCGAAACATTCAGAATGAATGTGAATGTGAAAAGCCTTCGAGAAAGAAAGCATGATTGGTTCCAAAACCACTAAATAAATAAGTCTTGGATCTACTTATGCTTACGACCCCGAAACCAGACGATCAATCGGCCGAATATCGTGGCAAAGGTGAGCCAAAGGCCACGTCAAAGCAGGTCAAAAAACAAGTTATGTTGACATTTTTCTTCGATTATCGAGAATCCGAACTCCTTCCGATCGGCCAAAATATCAATAAGGAATACTATTTGAGTGTATTGCGTCATTTGCGCGAAACTATTCGTAAAAAAAGACCGGAATTATGAGCCAACAACTCTTGGTTTTTGTATCACGATAAAGCACCGTCACATACTACATTGATTCTTCGTGAGTTTTTTGACAAATTTTCAACCAATGTCGTCCCACAACCTCCGTATTCCCCTGATTAAATCCGTGTGACTTTTCGCTATTCAGGAAACTCAAACAACCGCTCTGGGGAAACTGTTTTGAGTCACTTCAGGACATTAAACATAAATCGCTACGCGTATTGATGGCTTTTCCGTCTAGGATTGGAAAACCCGTTGGCACAAGTGTATTGGGGCTAAAGGGACTACTTTGAGGTAAACGACGTAGATTTTCAAGAATAAATTAATAACAATAATAATAATACCCAACGATTACCCTTCTCCCGCCCAACCGAGCGCAATTCGCAAACGAGCAGAATTAGTCGAGTCATAAAAGGCAAGAGAGTTTTAAGCGTTGCGATCTGAAGCTGCTCAGCTACAGAAACAAAAATTTCAACATCCAAAACTAAGAATTAGATTAAAGACTTAGATTTATTATTTTTAAATGTTATTTGTTAGGCGTAGATAAAATAATTTTTTCAATTGTAAACAGTGAGTCTGTTAGATCAAATGTGCTGGAATGAAAAATAAAATCGTGACATATACGGCGGAATGGTTCGTTTAACTCAAAATTTGTTCTAAAAAATTTTAAAAGTTAAGATCTAGACTACCTGGTAGAGCGAGCGGAAACGTTAAAATTAATATCAGATAAGAGAGATGGACTACAGACTGTCCCATTCATGAGTTTTGCATTAAATATTATACCAAGCATTTCGCTACGACTAGCGGAGTACATTTATAAGTTTTAAACGTTTAGTATAAGGGGTATGATTTCACCTGGAATCCCAATGCAAATGATTTAAAGCAAAAAGTAAAAATTGTTTTTGAACCGACTCTAACTTTTCCGAATGGACTTGATGATGTATTAAGATTAAAATTGAGTTTGGGGTCCATAGTAACTCCTAGATCAACAAAACTGCGTACTAGCTCCAAGCTAAAGTTTTGTATTACATATGAAGTAGGGTCTACAGGTCTACGTGAAAAGCGCATCGTTTTACATTTTTTAAGGTTCAATGGCATATCATTTCTAACACACCAAGAAACTAGGTTGCTTAAGTCTGTTTGCAACTGACAGTAGCAAGGATCTACGATTTTGGCAGTTAAAATTTCTACGTAAGAACAAATTACTCAAAAAAAACCTTGCAACTGGCGAATCGAACATGAATTGACAAATGCAGCTTCTCTCTTTCTTGTTGCGAACTAATGTAAATTTTTTGACATGAAAGCACACTTTATAATTCAAAATCAATATACGTCATTGTAACGTTATATTAATTGAAACATTTTCCGAACTGTCAACGGTTGAAATTCAAATTCGGTATTATTCGTTGCACATCTAAAACATTCATTGACATATATCCATTTATCACAGGTATACATATGTGCCTAAGCTTAGGGCTATTTATGTGTAATACTTACTGGTATTAATTAAGGTTGAGAATAAATTTAAGTTTAGTTATAGTAAGTTAAGAAAAAGTTATTTAAAAAAATATTAAGACAATGTATGGAGACTATAAAAATGAATTATACTCATATTGACATCATCTTTTCGTTTTAGCTTGACAATCGAAAAATAGTAAGCTTGCGCCTTTAAAAGTGTAAAAAGAATATGCTGTTAGAATTTAAAAAAATAGAGAATGTCTACAAATTGACGATGTTTAAAAATGCTAGACTAGCAGGGTTGCCATCCATTATTATTAAATTAAACTTATTTCGCATTGCGTGCTATCATTCGTTTGAAGATTTCAATGCAAAATATTGAGTGGAAAAAGAAATCCCACAATTTGATGGGGTTCAATAATGTGTAAAGTTAAAAATAGCTTCCACTACTGTTGCCACTACTGAACTGGTATAAAAAGTTTGGCACACAGTTTGTAATATACAGAAGGAAACGTGCGAGACTCTATTAAAATCAAACACTTATAAGGAAAACTTTTTTATTCGACAAAATATGTTTACAAGCCATGCCATATTGTCCGAAGAAATTGTTCAGATCAGACCACTCTAGCATATTTTTGCTGATCAGAATCTGATTCTAGTAAGAAAACCTGAATCTGTGCAACGCATTATATTTTCGGTGCAAATAGGTGGAGTTTGCGAAGGTTCATACCGTACGCTCAGCATATTACTTAATATGCCAAACTTGCGCAGCAGTACATCCATATACTGCACCCTTAAACTTCGTAAGCTTCGTATCTAACTACCGTTAAGTATTTCTTCGTCAAGTTAGCTTAGCCTATTGGCTCTCACATCTCATTGTAATCATTCTCTGTTTATTAATCTCGTTTCGCATTTGCAATTCTCAGTTCTACTATAACATTAGCGGTCAGGCCCTTTACGACGAGACTCATCTGCTTGCATCGCAGCATTTGTGGTACTATGTTATCCGGTGATACGCCCTGTGCTATCTGCTGTGCTGTCTGTAGAGTTCTTCTACATTAAATTTCGGGCAATGAAAATGTGCAGAAATTTTTCATTACTATTCCCAAAAGGAATCCGGCACTCCGTTATCGTGCCCATACTTGTATGGGTATCCTCTAAAGCAACCGCGGTCAGTTAAAAATTGCGACCACCCAGCTTTTCTCCGTTTAATATGCCGGTGTGTCTATCGCCCATCAACCGTCTGTCTTGGTTTGGCCTACCTATGTTGGCCACCATTCGCGATAAGGCCGATATAACGCGCGCATCAATTACCACGCCCAAGTATTTTAGTGATGGCTGTGTTGTAATTGTATACCCGTCAATATTTAGAGTAATGGTCTCTAGTTTTTTCCTGCTCGTGAACAGAACTGCTTCTGTTTTCTACCCCGCTAGCAGAAGTTTCAATGAAGTTAGCCAGTTTTTAATTTTCTGGGTTATAGATACACATGGATTGGATTCGGTGTAACTCCTTACCTACTATTGCCGCCGCAATGGCGCCAGCGTATCCGATTATTTTAGTCTCTTTCGGTAGAGGAAGTCTTAAAATTCAGTCTGCTATATTTTCTGTAACATTGGGACCAAAACGGACCCTTGTGGTACCCCACCAGTTAAATTTTGATCCCCTCGTCAGTGTCGGAGAGATAGCTCTTTATAATCCGCAATAAATAAACCGAAATTTTGAGTTTCTGCAAGGCTCGTATTATGTAGGGCCACGGCGCTGAAATGAATGCAGTTTTCAGTTTTCACATTAAATGTGATGTTAAATTTAATCAGCGATAGTCGAAATTTTTTTTTGTTAAAAATCATAAGCACATTACAGTCCAATTAGACTATGCTGCTAAAGTTGATTTTATAAAACTGAATTGCCAACAAAACTTTGAAAATGTGGTATCAACTATTTAAAATGTTAAAAAATGTCTCAGCATTCAGCACCACCCTAATGTGCGTTACAACTGTTAGTAAACGGCGTATGCGAGTATGTAAAATTAACATTACGCGCAAATTTCAAACATACGATGCGCATCAAATTCACGTTTGCATAAGTATCTGCCACGTTTCCATGCTCACATACGCACAGGCGCACTTGCACATACACACCCACATATACACATATGCGTGCGTCAAATGCACTCGTTTTGCAACTGCTTTGGCCATTGTTCTGATTTTATATGCACCAGATATTATTATGCCGATGGATGCACGCACATTTACAACAACACAAAACTTGTTCAATATGCCTACACACTTAAAATAACATATACTATACATATTATATACATACATACATATGTATAAATATATATAGTAACTAAATAGAAATTCATTTATTACTATTTGATATGCATGTGTGTGTGTGGTGTTGTGTGTGCTGGTGCGGCTGCATAGAACACGCACACTCACTTACATTAACCTATGTAAATAAATAAAGCGTTTTTGTTAGGTTGTAAGTATGTAACACATACATAGCTGGCAACGCATACATGCAGCGTGTGTGCCTAGATATTTGCATAGTAGCTGCACATCCTGACCATAAGTTTGCAAAACGCCATAAAATATGCCACATAAAATGCATTTTTTCGCAATAAACTTAATGTCCGCCATCGTGTGGCAACACATTTGTGATAAATTATTTCTGTTTGTTTGTGGACTTACGCCAGCTGTGCGTGTGTGTGTGTGCGAGTTGTGCGACGCGCGCTGCACTTCAACACACCTTTAATTGACCGATCGCATTTAATTTTCGCTAAAATTTAAGTTTAGGCAACAATCAGAACCAATACTCATAATCAGAATACTCGTAGTTCGACGATGACACGATGATTGTTAGGCCAACCTAGAGCCCTCAAAAAAGAGCCTCCTTCGTTTCGGGATAACTCGTTTAATTTGATGTCGTGAAGCTGTTTGAAGCGAACTCTTTTACCATTTAAGTAATATTTTGAACACCGACGAGCTACTTTTGCCCTCTTAAGGGAGCTGTCCTTTAAATCGAATTGCCTCGGAAATAACAGTTGATCCAAGTGGTGGTACTTTTTTCAATAGCCTTGTTTTGACAGATCACCCGTTAGTCGTGTCAAGCTGTAATGTTATTTTTGTGCAGTATTGTTTGCACTTCACCATGGAAAAATTTACGCCTGGACAACGTTTTCAAATCGCTAACCTTTATTATGAAAATTCACGTTCTGTAAAGCATGTTTTTCGCGCGCTTCGCTCAACTTATGGTCAACATAATCGGCCTACTGAGCGTACTATTCGCAACGCCATTATCTGTCTTGCAACTCGGCATTCATAATTGGATAATATTCGACAGAATAGACCACGGCCTGCACGCAGTGATGAAAATAAAGCAACCATAGCTGAGAGTGTACACGAAGACCGTTGAGAGTCGATTCGGCGCCGTTCACAACAACTCGGACTGACGTATGAAAGGGCTTAGCGCATTTTATGTCGAGATCTTAAATTGAGATTCAAGAACTGCCAATTCATCCAGAAAAAAACATGGTTTGGTGTGGTTTGTGGGCCGGAGAACTCATCAGTCAATATTTCTTCAAAAATGATGCCGGTAAGAACGAAATAGTCAGTGGCGACCATTATCGCGCCATAATAACCAACTCTTTTATGCCTGAAATGCCTGATCTCGCTGACATTTGGTTTTAACAAGACGGCGCCACTTCCCACACATCACATCAATCAATGGAATTGAAAGAACATTTCGGTGAGTAAATAGTTTGACGTTTTAAGTCGTTCGATTGGCCACCAAGATCGTGTGATATCACACCGTTAGACTTTTTCCTGTGGGGATATGTAAAGTCTAAAGTCTATGCGGATAATCCCGCTTCGATTCAGGCTTTGGAGCAAAACATTACGCGTGTCATTCGCCAATTACCAGTCGAAATGCTTGTACGAGTCATCGAAAACGTACGCAAAACAAAACTAATACAAAATATACTACATACAAGTATATCTTATTTGTATGTAAAACAGATGGGTTCAAAGAGTTTTTATAGGCATTATCTTTTCGTACTTACAAAACTGCTTCAAAATTCTTTTGAAATAAATTTGTTTACTCTCAATCGACATATCGCCTACATGGCCGGGGCTTCTGGATATCACGCGATTTTTCCCACAAAAAAGGAAGCTAAAATACGATAGTTGGTTCGTTAGTGATTTTATATAAATGATCAGTTGAATTCCGTGGGAATGCCTATTTTGATGCAATTTTTCAAAAAGTTTAAGTACCATACCCCTCTTTTCATTTTTGCCTGAATAAGTATATTAGGGAGGTGCTCCCACCGTCAGTTCAATTAGCGCTGGATGCGCCATTTTAGTGTACGCAAACCATTAGATGCTCTCAATGATACTACCTATATCCGTTATGTCTTGCCATTCAAGGTTTGATGTCTGTTGGATTCCAAGAATTCCGTGTCTGTTTTATGTTAGAATCGGGCTTTAACAGCTAGTTTGCACTAGCACTAGCTTGCAGCTGCAGCAAGTGTATACTTATTTTAGCGCATATGCTGCATTCAGCTAACAGCTGTAAGTCTGGAAATACTTTGGAAATACCTCTACATATGTAATAAGACCTTGGTTCTAATCTTATGTATGATAAGCTGCTTATTGATTTCCATCTGCACGGAGCTATGTGTTTAAAGTCAGTAAAAAGCTCTTTTGGGCCAACAAATTATTGCCAAGTTGACTACCTTCTTCTTCTTTATTGACATAGACATCGCTTACGCGATTATAGCCGAGTTTACAACAGCGAACCAGTCGTTTATTCTTCCAATTCGAAATACCAAATGCAGCCAGGTCCACCCGATCTATCCAACGGAGTGGAGGTCTTACTCTTCCTCTGCTTCCACCGACAGGTACTCAATCGAAATCCTTCAAAGCTGAAGTTTTCTCTTCCATCCGAACAACATGACCTACCCAGCGCAGCCGCTGTGTTTTGATTCGCTGAACCATATCATTGTCACCGTCTTCTAGTACAGCTCATTGTTTCATCGTCTGTTGTATTCGCCGTTGTCAATGCGCAAAGCACCATAAACCTTCCTCAAATCTTTCTCTGGGACACTCATAGGGCTGACTCATCAGATGATGTCATTGTCATATAGTAGGACAGGAATAATGAGAGATTTTTCCGATCGTCGAGAAAAAACTTTACTTCTCAGTTGCCTACTCAGTCCAAAGTAGCACCTGTTGGCAAGAGTGATTCTGCTTTGGCTTTCAAGTCTGATACTCTTGTTGGTGTTGAAACTGGTCCTAAGATAGAGAAATTATCGACAAATTCGAAGTTATATCGACGGTGAGGTGGGAGCCTAGTCGCGAGTGCGCCGACTGTTTGTTTGACGACAGGAAGCATTTCGTCTTGCCATTGTTCACTACCAGATCCATTTGCTTCGCTTTTGCCTGAAACTAATGACGCGAAGATCAATATCATCGGCGTTCGCCAGCAGTTGTACACTCTTGTCGAAGATTGTACCTTCTCGATTAAGCTTTACAGCTCGTATTACTTTCTTCAGTAGTAGTATGAAGAAGTGGCTGTCAAAAGCAGCTTTGAAATTGACGAAGTGGTGCTGCGTGTCGATCCTAGTTTTACAATGAATATTCGGTCAGTTGTTTATTTTCCAGACCTAAAGTCACACTAATAAGGTCCAATCAGTTTTTTAACCGTGGACTTTAATCTTTTACACAGTACGCTCTATAGAACTTTGCATGCGATGTTGTGGAGGCTCATTCCACGGTAGTTGGCTCAGATTGTGGGGTCTCCCTTTTTGTGGATTTCCGACGATATTTTACAAACAAGCTGATGCATGAACGATATCAGTTCTTTGTTGCCGTATTTGTATAGCAATCCTTCGGCCCCTGCCGCTTTGTTGTTCTTCAAACACTATTTAACTGCTATTTGAACTTTTTCATGCTCGGGTAATGGAACGCCCGCTCCATCGTCATCGACTGGGAAATCGGGTTCACCACATCCTGGTGTTATACTTTGATTGTCATTCAACAGGCTGGAGAAGTATTCTCACCATAATTTTAGTATGCTCTGGACATCAGCCACTAGATCACTTCGGGGGGTTCTACAAGAGTAGGATCGAGTGTGGAGTGGAAGATGCAGCCATGTGTAGAAGTTCATGCAAGTGAGGAAAGTTTTTCGAGCGCCATTCACTTGGCAAGAAAACAGCCACTGAGGCTCAAGCAACTTAAAGAGAGATTATATCATTACAGAATTGTACCCTTGTTTTTGGACGCCACGTAAAAAACACTACCAATGAAAAGAAGAAAACAGCCATGGTATAAAGAGAGATTATATCATTCTACCCTACTAAACCTCTTCTCCATACTAATCTAGATGCTCTCCTAACCCGAAAGTGCTGTTGAAATCGAACCTTGAGAAGATATAGTCTGATTCAGCTGGTTTTAGATGGCGCTATGTTCATAATCTTTCTTATAGCAGAATTTCTGTTTCCAATTAAATACGTATATGTGCTGATGCAGGAGTACTATATTAAACGCGTCAGTCGAACATGACATATCAGCCTCGTCAAACTCTGCACAGGCTTCTCTCTGTATTCCATTTATTTTATTATTTTTTAGGGAACGCAGAATCACTCTTGCCAACAAGTGCTACTTTGGTCTGAATAGGTAACTCAAAAGTAAAGTCCTCTTTCGACAAACTCAGACCTAGAAAAGGGCCTGATTCGCTTGGAATCTCCAATTGGCGCTACATTGCGAAAAGAAGAAACGACTGGCGCGCTGTTGTTAATTCAGCTATAATTGCGTAAGTCGTGTCTACGCCAGTAAAGAAAAAGAAGAAGATAGAGTTTGTTTAAGGCTGGTCCCCAAACCAATGTAAACGTTTATGTTCCATTTTTCTACAAACATACTACGATTTTCTTCGATGATAAAACACGTAATAATGCTTCTGTTTCTCTCTCTTTGAAGTTTACGAAAGTCTGCTTGAAGCGGGATTCTAAAATTACTCGATTAACTTAGACTGCATTCGGGTTTCCTGCAGGGTTCGCAGGGCTTTAAAGCAGGCATTTACGGTTACATAACGAACGTAGTTATGTTCGTGTGCGTTGCGAAGCTTATGCGTTCATGTGCATTAATGTGGATTTTCCTATAAATTTATGCGTGCTTTAATGTTGCAACTAGCTCCCTCTCTCTTTCACACGCATTCAAACACGCATACTTATGCACACACTTGTATACCGTTATCAGCGTGCATTTTTAGCCGTAAACGTGCTTTGTCGGCGATTCGCACAGAATGTTGGCGTTTTTATCGCTCCCGCAACGTGCACATGCACTGACGTATGCGTTTCGATGGAAAAATATCGCCAATAACAATAATAACAAACACCTAAAAGAAGTTAAGCAGCAACGGCACGAACAACAAAAATTAACATTTCAATGTTTCTCCCTCAACATTTACGCACTTTTCGTTGCATTTATTCTCACTTAAATTTTCCAATTTGCTTTGGAAAAGTGTGGAAATACACAAAGTAAAGTTGATTGTGCAAACGCTCTTAGTAGAGTTATTCGTAATGCGTAGAAACCGTGGGTGTCCAAAATTGCACCGAAAGCGGATCACAAGACAGACAGTCTGGTATTAAACCCACGTTTGGATCCTGAATGAGTTCCCCTTTCCCATCGGAACAGCCCAGACTTTTTCGTGCCAAAAAAGAGAAATCCGAAATTTTAAAATTTTCTAAAATTTAAAATTAGCAAAACCGATGATTGGCTGTTCAGTCTTCCAAGTATAATTTGTAATTCGGCGTCTTCAATCAATTAACCCACGGCTTTCAAGTCAATCTGTTCTCTTTTTGAACGTTAATTAGAGGTAAAGAGCTATTTTGCTATGATGAAGATTTATTTGATGAATACGCATTAGTTGAATTTTCTTTTTACATCACCTTGTGCGACGTTTAAAGGTCTTTCTTAGAATGTAATTCTGAGAAACTGTCCACAAGCTCAGACTCCGAAGAGGGTCCGATATTTTCGACATTGATCGATGACTCATTGGGATCTTCCTCGACTTCAGCCATCTCATCATCGTTAGTTGGGAGGTCGATAGCATTGTTAATAACAGCAAGCCTTTGGGATCATCCTCGTCCAGGACGCCAATTATAATGCGTTTTCGGGCCACATCAGCAAACGATTTCCGGGTTTCACATCCTTTGTTTTTGGTCGTTTAAATGATGGCTTAGCCTCTTCAGTTGACATTTGTCTTGGAGCCGCAGTTGCTAACGCTTCAAGTTTGAAATTGAGTAGAACCACTTTCCCACAATCAATGGATCCCTAGAGCTCCTTTATAAACTCCTTATTAGTTCCCGTATTTTGAATTGATAATAACTTTCAAAAGTGTGTTGTGAGCCTTTTATTTCATATCCAAAAAGTTCGATATACCTTTAGCACAAAGCGGATATTTCAGTATGACACTCTAATTTTATTTATTTAACATATCTGTACTGATGAAACATGGAATCGAAAACATGCTGTCTGTTGGGAGATGTTTCTCTTGTCGATGTATGGGTCCTATATATAAGACAACTAATGAATTTATAGCGGTGTAATACAAGGGCGTACTTCAGAAAACTGTATATACTACCCTAAGGCGAAGAAAATTTGGTTTAATAAAAAAGGTTATCCGTTTTGAGATTCCCTACTTTTTAAAAAAAACAAAAAAGGGCTAAGTTCAGAATACTTCAAATGATAAAGTGATAATCAGATACTGTTAATCTCTTTTTGCTGAGAGTATATCTCTGCCCTCTGAATTACATAAAAATATCTGAAAATTTACCGATATTTTCGGAAAAAAAAGGTTATGTTAGGATAAGAGTTCTTCGCGTTCGATATCGCTTGAAAGTTATAGTCCGATCACGAATTTTTCCACAAGGGTTACCTCAGCTCAAATACCATATTTGTGTAATGTTTTATTCGCTAATCATTGGTTCCTAATGTATATACACCGCCGAAATGACTATCCATTTCTTTGTAAGAAGTCACGGCTGATTTAAATTTCTTACTCAGACTGTTAAGAAAATCGAATTTTATATGAAATCAGCATAATAGTTCCTGAATATGGTTTTTGGTCCACAAATTTTAAAAAAAAATGCCATTTCTTCTGTAAAATTACGCTGTTTCAAAAGTTGGTCGCACTTTTAGTGATTTTCAAACACACGCTTTACATGGCGTGAATTTTCTTATTATCCGATTTCTTATTTTTCAACTGTAAATTGGAAATACCTGAAGAAAAGACTCTGTAAGTTTGGTTTATAGCATGTTAAAAGTCCAAACATGAACTGTCAAAACTTAGAGGGCTATAGAAGAAAAGAATATCTCCACAACTTGTTCCTAAGCATTCAATGTTCAAAAAGCATTTAATATCTTTATTTATTTATTTAATATAAAATTTTGTAACTGTAGATTTTCATTTTAATTAAAGTTTCTTGATATATCAACATATATGTATAATTTCATCACGATATCCAACTTTTACTCAACCGCAAAGCTTTGAAACCACCACAATTATATCCATGTATTTTAATATTATGTGAACAAAACTATAATACTCTCTTTGCAACTTTGTTGCGAGAAATAATTTGTTGATTTTGAATCTTTTATTGCTGCAGAAACCGGTCTACTTGGCTGAACAAAAGTTGGCGCGAAAACGTCGGATCTCCACAAGAGCTCATACTGCGAGGCGATATCGTTCATTCTGTACCTTTCGTCAGTCGGAAATGCCGCTGAAACGACTCTCCATGTTCTGCTTGTGCTGCTTTATTTTCTTCGCATTATTGGATTTCCATGGCCGCGTGTGTATATTTGCGAAAGTACTGTTGGTTTTGTACAAAGTTGGTCGCAGCCAAGCGGCGTGATATTTCAGTATGTTTATCGCATATCCAATTTTATTTATTTAACATACACTTGCTGATGAAACATGGAATCGAAAACATGCTTCTGTATATATAAACCTGGGTAGTATAAGGCATGTTTCTCTTATATCTAAAAAAGCATGATTTGCTTCAAAAATGAAGTAGGTCCTTATATATAAGACAACTAATGAATTTATAGCGGTGTAATACAAGGGCGTACTTCAGAAAACTGTATATACTACCCTAAGGCGAAGAAAATTTGGTTTAATAAAAAAGGTTATCCGTTTCGAGATTCCCTACTTTTTTAAAGAAAAAACACAGAAACTTCAAATGTAATGGAGAATGGCAGCTCTTAAATCTCTTCTGATTGCTGCCAGAAAAAGGTCTCTTCGCTGAACAAAAGTTGGCGCGAAAACGTCGGATCTCCTTGGAACTTTTTAAGAGCTCATAGAGCGAGGCGATATCGCTTGGAAAGGTCGAGCGAAAAAAAGCTTTATAAAACTTGGGACTTGGAGAATAAGTTTTTGTATTATGATTTGCCATTTCGTTAAAATGTCGGAAATGCAGAACGGCGCTGAAACCACTCTCCATGTTCTTCGTGCTCTCAAGACTCAATCGTCACGGCTGATCTCACATTCTAAGCTAAAAATCGTCTTTAACGGTATTAAATCGCACGAACTTGTTCTATGTCGGTCGAATATATCAAATCCATCCTCAAATTAAGCAACATGGGCAGATATTGCGATCTAGTACGCTCAGTTGGTAATGGTTTTGTTGACCAAACAGTGAGTTGGTCTAAAACTGAGCTTCATTCCTGAACAATTTTCAAACACACTCTTTACAAAGCGTGAATTTTCTTAATAAATTTGAATGATTTGTAAACATTGTTTAGGTGCAAGTCTTTCCATGTTAAAATTCCAAATATGAACTGTCAAAAAAGGGCTATAGAAGAAGAGAATATCTCCAAACTTGGAGTACGCCATTAGAGCATTCAATAGTTCAAAAAGCCGTACAAACTCTTTGCACACATATTTATTTACTATATATTGTAAAACATACCTCTAACTGTATTAGTTTTCATTTTATATTAAAGTTTCTTGATATATCAACATATATATAATCTCCACCTGACCAACTTTCCTCAACCGCAAAGCTTTGAAACCATCCCATGGCAACAAAAATACACAAATACTTATATATAAAACGCTCTCCCAATTTCACCACAACTGTTCGCTTTAATATTAAAGACTTAATTTCTCATTTGCATTCACGACGCAACGCACCACAAACGTCAGCCAACTACGTACGCACATACACATGTATTGGATTTGCATACCGAAATGGCCGCGTGTGTGGCCGCATCCTGGAAATGTCCTGTTGGCCACATACAAAGCGCAGCCACCTATTAAATTTCAGCTTGTATATGTTTATCGCATATACCACAATAAATATATGCGCATATACCTAACACTTGCATGTAAATATGTATATAATATAAACTTACATATATATAGTATAGTATGTATGTATATCAGCTTTTCAATATGCTCATGCGTGCGTATATATCTAAATAAAGCATGCATTTGCTTCAAAATGTTCGGCCACGCTGTCAAGACAATGTCATTTGTTGTAATTTAACCATGTTGCTGTTGCTGTTGTTGTATTTATAGCTGCTGCACTCGCTGGGCGGTCGTTTAGTCGAGTATGCTGGCGGCAAAGCGCCAGCTGTCACTCGGAAGGCACGAAATTTCCTTAATGAAAGCCTCTTAGGCAAGGAAAGTGAGACATCTGCGAATCGAAAAATGCTTTCAGAGAAAGCCACAATTTCAATAAATGTCTTTAAATGACAGGATAATGGACGCAAATGTTGAGCATTTAAATTTCAAAGTTTTTATGTCAATTTTATAAGATGAATTGAATGCCAGTTAATGCACGCAGCTGCTTAAGGCAACTCGGCTTCCCTAAGCATTTATAAAGATCGAACATTTCAGAGTCCTTTTGACTTACAAGAACGCATCATAGAAGTAGGAAAATGTCAATATGGTAGTGGTCTTAAAGTCGAAAAAAATACTCTTATAAAACTTGTGACTTTTGGAGAATATTATTTTTATATTTTATATATATTAATATTATTTATTATAAAGCTAAATGATTTGCCATTATGTCTTAAAATGGCTCGAATAAATTCCAATCGAGAGGCGAAGTTTTCGCCCACTTTTTCCAGCAAATGGAGCCACATGTCAGCAATAACACGCCTATTATGCTCTCCCAAGACGTCAATCGTCTCGGGCTGATCTTCACATAAGCCCATAAAAATCGTCCAGCGGTATTAAATCGCACGAACTTGGAGGCTCATCAAAACTTTGCTGTGTGGCATGTAGCGTCGTCTAGTTGGAACCAAATACAACACATCCATATCAACATCCTCAAATTAAGCAACAAAGCAGTCATTAATTGCGATCTATAGCGTTTCCCATTGACTGTAATTTATTGGTGGGCTTCATTTTTGCAGAAATATGGACATATGATTCCATCTGTCCATAGAGCGCTCCAAACAGTGACTTCAACCAAAAGTGAGCTTCATTCCTGAATAATTTTCTTGTGAAAAGTGGGATCGGTGGACCCAAACGTGCGGCGTACTTGATAGTCGTTCGGCTTCAATTCTTGTACGAGTTGGATTTTGTAAGCATGCAAGCCAAGACCCTTACGCAAAATCTTCGGTAAAGTGAACGGGCACAGCTGCAATTGTTCCGCACGATGGCGGATGAACTCAGTCGGGTCTTCTTCGATACTCTGTTCCACAGCAGCAATAACATTTTCAGTGTTCACTTTAAGGCATCTCTGGGGATGCGTATTTTGCACTGGAGTAAACGTGGTTTGTTTAATTACCGACTCTGCTGTGCAATTATGTCGACCGAACTGAACCATTATTTTCGCATTCATTCAAAATTTGCAAAAATATTCGGTCATGGGAAGGGGACCCATAAAAAGAATTACAAACGTTTCCTTTCTCCTCTTTTATATATAATATGTTTACTGGTATATTAGTTGAGGTATCGGTATATTACTCATTCGTGCAGTTAAAGAAATGTCGGGCAATTACAGAAACTCGCTTTCTGAGGAAATTGATGTTGCGTATGTGTTGAACCTGACCATTGCACACCCTCAAAACGCCGTTAATCGAGAGACATAATGTGCTATTACACTGTCGGCATAAATAGTTAGTGGAGGAAGGGTTAAAATGGTTTAAATTTAAATATTCGGCTGCACCGAAGCTATAAATACCTTCACAGAGTATTTTAGTTTTGTTCATATGTTGCCAACCTTTTTGGTGAAATTCCATATCTGGAGACCCGACTGACCGATTTCAACAAAATAGGTGTATAGAATGTTTTTTATACTTATATGTCACATTGTGAGAATGAGCGAAATCGGACAATAACCACGCCTACTTTCCATATAGCACAACTTTAAATTCTACTTCATTGGTTCAGTTTGGAGCACACAAATCAAGAAGCAATTAATATAACGGGATAAAACTTTCTACTAATAATGTCTTAAGGGGGTATTCTACTCTCGAATTTTGTAAAATTCGATTTTTTATATCTCGCAACAAAGTTGCTAAGGAGAGTATTATACATAGTTTTGTTCACATAACGGTTGTTTGTAAGTCCTAAAACTAAAGGAGTCAGATATAGGGTTATATATACCAAAATGAATAGGGTGACGAGTAGAGTTGAAATCCGGATGTCTGTCTATAAAGGTCCGTCTGAAAATCCGTCAGTCCGTCCGTCTGTTCATCCGTTCAAGCTGTAACTTACGAGTAAAAATTGAGATATCATGATGAAACTTGGTACAAGTATTTTTTTGGCTCCATAACAAGGTTACGTTCAAAGATGGCCAAAATCGGCCCACTGCCACGCCCACAAAATGGCGAAAACCGAAAACCTATAAAGTGTCATAACTAAGCCATAAATAAAGATTTTAAAGTGAAATTTGACAAGGATCGCATTAGGGAGGGGCATAATAGGACGTAATTTTTTGGAAAAAAATAGCAATTCAATGGATTGTGATCTTCGCCAGGATTAGTCCAAGTTATTGGGATACCGAATGGCATACTTTCACGTCTTCTATTTTACCAATCCATTAGACGGTTGCTTTTACACACTATATTTGGTACCCAATTTTCGTTCACTATAACATTTTAGTTGAAGTACATCTCGTATATTTGAACAAAATCAGTACTGAAATTTCCCCTTTTTTATCTGTTGAGACATATCGAGTTATGTTAAACTACGTTTTTGCCAAAATGTTACAACTAAGCGAAAAACATCAAGATAAGTAAAAAATTTAAAGGGTCATAAAAAAAAACTGACACATACGAACGCCAAACCCTTTGAGGGTTTCACTATACCGACCTAGTACCATCACCCTTACTTGGAATTTTTCACCCCCCAGACAACAATCCCAAAAATGTTCCACAGTGTAATATATACATTAGGAACCAATGATGATAGCGGAATAAAACTTTACACAAATACGGTATTTGAAAAATATGTAAGTGACGGATAATAAAATCTCGATTATCACTTTATCATGCGAGAGTATAAAATGTTCGGTGACACTCGAACTTAGCACTTCCTTACTTGTTTTTTCACATATTTAAAATTTAGACCCTTAAGAACATATACTCCAAAGGATTTTTAAAAATTAAAATTATTTTAAGAGCTACAGTTACTTTAGTGACGCAGTACCTATCCCGGTTCGGCCGTATCGAATTTTTAAAACGCGTTTTTCTCGAAACTACTTTTTTTCACACGGTACCGGCATTATCTCAAGTTCTATCCAACCGATTTACTTGAAATTTTGTGTGAACCTTCTTTATATTATTCCTTTATCGTTGCTACCAGCATCGCGTCAAAATTTTTGTTTTTAATGTTTTAAAAAAATTCAGGAATTTCAACAAAAAACCGTAAAAAATTATTTTTTTTTCAGGCAGTCGCCATTTTTCAAAATTTTTTTTTTCGTGTTCTCTGAAATAAGGACTATAACAGCATCCTTACTGATCTTTCTTTTGATTTTTTTTTCAGACCACCAGGAGAGTCAGGATCAGTGTCACCAGGATGCGCCATTTTTTTTACACCTGTCTCTCCCCCCTCTAATTATTTTAATTTTTAATATTTCTTTGTAAAGTTTTTTTTCTGTATTCTTAAGATATCAATAAAAACACCATAAAAATGGATAGTAAAAACATTAATTGCCTTTTTTTACGACACTTTAAAAATTACCTTAATGTGCCACCATATGTTCAAAAATTATTTAAATCCAATAAAAACTGTTCAACGACTAGTTACCGAATATTTAGACCTCTATGGTTGACTTTTGATCGAAAATGTCGCTCAATGTGTGATATATACAACTGAAATTAAGGGATAATCCTTCTCTTATAATGTTATGTTTGTATGTCAAAAACGGGTTGAATCAGACCACTACTTCCCTTAGCCCGCATATACTTAAAATAAAGATTTTCGAACCTCCGGGTGACTTTGTACAGCATATAACGGCCAATATGTGAGCCAGGAATAAAGTGATGTCCAACTTATGCCTGTGTGAGAGCGTCTCAAAAGTAGCGCTTTCTATAACATTTTCCATTATGGCCAGATCGAACAAAATAATAATTTTTGGGCATTTACATTAAAACACCTAACATTTAGTACGAAAAAAAATACTATACAGTGGTTATTTAACATATGGAGAAACTATTTAAATATGTATATGGTATGTTAAAACAACTGACTTCTGGCCTTTCAATTCCCAATAAATGGATTTAAGCTTTTCGGCTCTCAAACAATAAATGTTTTTAATCATTTTTCATTGAAAATAATACTATGATTTCATGGCCGCCAGTATGCCGGTGTAAGCCTTTTGAATGGCCTATACGTCTGCATAACGCTTTCCTTTCATGGGCAAATGCATTTTTCTGAAAAGGAAGAAGTCACACGGTGCCATATCAGGTGAATACGGGAAGTGGTTATTGGTTAAAATGTGATATTTGTTCAAATAATATTGGATTCTGAGCAATTTTGGTCGTCAGTCAATTTGTGCGGAACAAACCGTGCACACACCATTCGTAAGCCCAAATGTTCGCTCAAAATGCAATAAATCGATGTTTTGGAGATGTTAAATTCCATTTCCATGAATTTCAATGATGATTTCGGCTGATTTTTGATGAATTCACGCACAGTTTCGATGGAATTTCCGGTGATCACGGATTTTGATTGGCCCACATGTTGATCGTCATTTGTGTCCTCACGACCACTTTGAAAACATTGAAACCACTCGTGCACCCTGCTACGGGATAGGCAATCATCGCCATAAACTTGTTTCATCAATTAAAACGATTAGGTGAAAGTTTTACCAATTTTAAAACAACATTTAATGTTGGCTCGTTGTTCGAAGCTCATTGTCGCGCCGACAACACAAACATACTGACATTTAAAACGCAATAACTTCACTTCAGTGTCATGAAATTCTCACTGGACATTCGATAAAAATAGCGGATTCTAACGCACCAGTCGACATTTGGATGGCGCCACCAGAGGGCGCTATATCCAAGAAGTCCTGTTTACTTTGTAAAACACCTTGTATTTATATATATTTTTTTAGTATGTGGCATGTTAATAGTATGTGATATTGGGAAAAATATTTAAAATCTGGTCGATTCTACCTTAACTCCCTTATATTACATAAAATGGTTTTCGTTTTTCTAACAAAATGTATGTGTCTGTCAGTATATGAGTTATAGTTGGTATATGTATTTATACAATTGCTTGGATTTAGATCCTCAGGTTGACGTTTTACACCATAGAGCATTTCCCTGGCTTTGACTTTTGTAAGTTGCAAGAGTATAAAATGTTTGGTTGCACCCGAACTTAGTCAATATTGGATTATTTTTTTATTTTCAGATTAAAATCTCAAAAGCTAAGGAACTAGTACGTGTATATATATACAGACAGAAAGATAGACGGATATATACGTATTTACATATACTTTATGTATATACTTAACATAAACTGTGCAGGGTATAGGTACGTACTTGAGATCACGTTACTCAAAACTTTAAGTTAAATACGCAAACATTTTTTTGATAAGTTCGAATATAAGTTTGAAAACAGTTGGACACATTTAACAGTCAAAGAGGTTCACTTCTTATAAGAAAACGTTATATTCTCAAACCATTATCACTTTGCTGAATTTCTGATCCAAATCAATATTCCCATTTTAAAACTGCTCAGCTCTTCAGTGCTCAAGTATACCTCGTGAAAAATATGGAAGCATATTTGTATGACAACTTGATAAGAGATTTGGGGTTTATAACGTAATGCCGACAATCAAAATCTCGAAATTTAGAATTCCGACAAGCCAATATGCCGACAATTCAAAATACGAACAAAAGAAATTATAAAAGAAGGTAATAAATTTGATAAAAAAAATGGTTAATATGTTTCCTTGATCCCAAAGTAGAAAACACCACTAACCGAAAAAAAGGCTATGTGTAGTTTATGAAAGCCTGCGGCCTTCGGCATGTACAAAAGTCTGATATCCACAGACAAAATATGGGATTACATTTTAAAACAATTAAAATTTTCCAAAATAGCAGGAAATTAAAATTCTCAATTTTGGTGAATCCTTTAAAACGATTCGTGGGAAAAGCAACAACTTTCAATTTAGTGATCTACTCCATAGCTCAAAATGCAGCCCCATCGACGCAATAATTTTCAATAGTAAAAAATCGGGAAGGATGCGAACTAAATATTCCATTGAGATACCAAGGATCTTAACTAAGTCACTTAATTTAATTTTTCGATTATATTTATGAAAATTCTTTTCTTTCTTTATAAAAATTTACGTTCAAAGAGCCTTCAAAGGTGAAGTTATAAGATCCGGTGTGCCTTGTGAGCTCTTGGCCCATGTAGAATTTTCCCCGATTTCCGTCTCTCTTACGGACTCAGTTCAAAATTGAAAATTTTGAAAGAGAGAACACATCTTTCATCGACTTCTGATGGCTTCAGAGTGAAGTAAAAGGCACAAAAATTAACAAAAGAAAAAAATTTGGAAAACCCACAACTGGTCTTAGCAGACTTTGAACCCTGATCATGTGACTCCAAAGAAAAACAATACAATTAATTTGTTTAATTTTTCGATTTGGTTGTATTTTAATAATTTTTATTTGTATTTTAGGATTTTAGTTGCATGTCTCCGAAGAACTGCCAGTAGATTAACTGTCAAACGCTGTTCCTCCTGCACTCACGCCCGTATGTATGCTATATATTTGCTTGATAGGCGAAGTATTTATGTAATTGTCTTATTTCTTTTAGTTTTCTTACAATATTATGCTATAACAAAACACTACTTACATAATCTTAAATATACGTACACATACAAACGAAGACTATAACGGTTAACTAAATCAACTATGAATAGATTAGGTGTAAGACGACTTACAGTAGTGCATTTTGTTAAACACATAAGCAAAACAAACAATATTTAACAGTTAGCGAACTAAACACAACTTAGATTAGAAAAAACAGATCTAGATATATACATTACAAAAAGTAAGTAAGCTAGAAATAAGGCAAAATTGTGGTGTGGTTTCGATTTTCTGGTTGCTCTGTCTTAATTTTACATTGTTGCTGTTGTTGGACACCAACTTTTTAACTCCAAATGATTGAAATAATTGTATCAATGTGTTTTTTTCAGTTATTTGTTATTGCTTTTACTGAATTTAACGAAATTTGAAACCAAATAAAACAGTAATTAGTTTACAGATTTTTCTAAAACTGCTGAGCACAGAATTTTACAGTTTTCAACTCGCTTTCAGATAGTTTCTGTGCTTAGTTTTGTTTTTAAAGTTTTCTGGATTTACTAAATACATTTATAGCTTATTCAATAAAACTAACTCTTTAAGTTTATTTTAATAAATTTTTATATCACAATAGAAAAGAATTCGTGTTCTCTTTTTTTGCTTCTTGAATTACATATAGCATAAGTAAATATGTACTCACTAATTTCTCTCAATTTTTACATTTTTTCAATGTTTTTAAATTTCGGTTTTGATATTTAAACTAAATTTAAACAAAATTTAACAAAAAACTAGCGGAACTTTTCAACACAAGACATTTTCTTCTTATTTTATTGAATTTTTCATACCCCTCAGCAATAAAAAAAAGTTATTTTTCAACTCTACTTCTTACCAGTCGGTATTAATAACAGAAATTATTCGGAAAATTTTCTTTACATTTTGTCTTTTATGCTGTTTACTAGCTAGTGTTAGTTTGACTGACTTTGTTGTAGTATTTCGGCTGGAAACACATACGACTAAGGAACAAATTCATTTTTGCATAAATTCGAATGGCTTTCCAACCTTCAAAGTAGTTTGACGTTGGAAGCGCATATTTCGGTTCTTGACAGTCTGCTTTCATACTGACATCTGCGACCCTCGTAACCTTATAGTCAAGGATTAAAATCTAGTAATAAAATTTTATTATCGCAGCCAATAATCAGCAAGTTTCAGCGAGCTAATAAGCTAACTGATGAATTTTAAAAACTGTGTCTCTGTACTTATCAGTGATCTCGAGTAATCGCACGAATGAATGCACAAGACGTGTGGGGAATCAAAGCATATTTAAGCCAAAAAATTTAAAATTTTATCGAAATGCAAACAAAATTTTACGGAAAATGTTGGTATCAAATTAATTAAAATCAACCGAACTACAAACTACAGTTTTGCCACAAGTATACTTTACATTTACTCAGTAGCGGACTCAGAATTCCTCTCTGTATTTTTTTACTTTGAAAATTCATCTGAATTTGAATAAAAAATCTCCGATTTCGTAGAAGGGTTTTGACACCCAAAATCCCCCCGTGGATACGCCACTACATTTTCTCAAATTGTTTCTTACGACCACAGTTCCAGCCCCTCTTCTTGCAGTTCCAATATTTTGTTTTATTTTTCATGCAAAGTTTTATTTCAATGAATTTTTATTTTTTAGTTTGCGTTTTTTAAGTGTATTTTTTACAGAGAATTTGTGTTATTTCTTTTAATAGCTATTGATTCATAATAAATATAGTTGTTTGCTGCTGTATTTATAAATTTATTTTTATTTTCATTATACTTTAAAATATTAGTCTGCTCTTATTTGATTTTCTCTCGCCTAAAGAGTTGTGAGTCGAACTTTTTGCAGTTACAACAAAATCAGTCAGCCAATGGCATTACTGCTACCCTCCCTGGCATGAGTCATCCCATCCAGTTCTTCAAGCAAGTGTTCTGAGCACAGAAGCACAATCGAAGACAGTCGCTCCACACAACTTTTCGGCATTTGCATACGAGTGCAAGTTACACTACTCAACAAAACGGTATGAAGAGTGAAATGTTGGCGATACTTAATTTTGTTTGCGTTTAAATTTATTTATAACATTTGCAGGATTTTTTTCCGGGTATAAAAGCATTGCCACAATCAAGCTGATACTGAAATTTGATATATTCAAAACTCGTGTTTGCTTACATTTTGCATACAATTTTTCAAATTCACAAACAAATTAAAGACCAATATTATTATAAGTGAAAACAAGAAAAAACGTTAACTTCGGCTGCACCGAAGCTAATATACCCTTCACAGGTGCATTTCTTTTAGTAACTATGTGTTCAGTTTGTATGGAAGCTACATATATGCTATAGTAATCCAATCTGAACAATTTCTTCAGAGATTACATTGTTGCCTTAGAAAATAATCTATACCAAATTTGGTGAAGATACGTTGTCAAATGTGAAAGTTTTCCATACAAGAACTTGATTCCGATCGTCCAGTTTATATGGCAGCCATATGTTATAGTGGTCCGATATCGATATTGAAGAGAAAATGACGTTTGCAAAACTTCAAAAGGATATCTTAAAACCTGAGGGACTAGTTCGTATATATACAGACGACGGACGGACGGACGGACAGACGGACATGGTCAAATCGACTCAGCTCAACATGCTGATCATTTATATATATACTTTATAGGGTCTCCGACGCTTCTTTCTTGGTGTTACAAACATCGTGACAAACTTAATATACCCTGTTCAGGGTATAATAACTTCAAAACCAACACGAACTCAACTGTGGCCAATGCTTTAATTTGAGTATTCGCATTTAATTTCAATTTGCATGCTGGCGCTTTGTTACACAGTGTACAGAACGAGCGCAGCAGGCGCGCAGCGAAGGCGCGCCACACTGTTGTTGTTGCCAACGATTCTTACTTTAATATTTTCTATCG
Organism: Bactrocera neohumeralis; assembly: GCF_024586455.1. Taxonomy (NCBI): domain Eukaryota; kingdom Metazoa; phylum Arthropoda; class Insecta; order Diptera; family Tephritidae; genus Bactrocera; species Bactrocera neohumeralis. The sequence goes on from NC_065921.1 coordinate 35,665,109, forward strand.
TTTTTATATGCACTCTTTCAGCGTGTGTTTTTTGCTTTTATATGTGTGTTGTTTTTGTTTTTGTTTTATTTTTTTGTTTTTGGATTACTGTGTGGATTTTTTTAGTAGTTTTGTTGTATGTATGCATGTAGTGGTTCAGAGCTTTACAGGTGTTCATGCGTTTGTTTGGTTTAGTTCATACATTTTGCTGTGTATATGCATGTGTGTGTGTACAACAGACAGACAGACAAAAGTGAGGGTCGTTCGTGCATTTACTTTTGCTATTGTTGTGTTTTTGTTTTATAATTTTGTTGTTGTTGCGCCTTAACTTTGTTAAAAATGAGCTCAGCCTTAACTTGATACACTAGAGGTGAACTAAATAGTGAACCTTGCGCCGCTAGAACTGACTCTTGGCACCGCCAGTTGTTGTGTTGCTTTTGTTGTAGCTACGCTGCCGCCGCCACGGTCTCGCGCTGCTACTTGTTGTCTTGTTGTTGGTTGCATTCCTGTTGTCGCGGGCAAACTATCATCGATTTGTTGTTGCTGTTGTTAACGTCCACTCTCCTGGCGTTGTTGCTTGCATTGCATCTACGTATTTCCTGTGTTTGTTGCTGATTTTACTACTTTGGCTTTTGTTTCGTCTACTGGAATTGTTGGTTGTTGTTGGTGGTGGTTTGGTGTATATTTTATATATATTTTAATTTGAAAAAGTTGTGATTTAAATTCAAGTCATTGGAATAGCGCTGGATAACCGTTACATTTGCCTTTACGCCAGTGTTCTACTCGCATCATGCTCCAGGTCTTAGCTGCCGGCCATATCAACCCAAATTGCCGCCGCGATATTTGCTGTCTGCACGCATCGCCAGTATACATACATACAAGCATGTGCCGCACATACGCAGGCATTTGCATGTGTGTTTGTTGTATGCAAAGTAAGCGCGACCAAAGCGGTGAGCCGCCATCGCAAACCAAGGCAAGTGGTTAGCCATACGTCCATGCATTCAGCCAGCCAGCCGAGCCGTGCCAAGTCAAGTCGCGTTGGCTGAGGTACTGCCATGCCAGCCGAGCCTTCCGGTCCACCGTTCGTCAGCCAACAAGGCAACCATGCGAGCAGCCTTTGCAGTAGCCATAATTCCAGCGCTGTTACATATCTACACACATGCGCACACCAATGCACACACATACGGATATACGTATGTACATACATGAAGGCTTGCAGCACATACATATGAGTTTCAGCGTGTGTGTTCTTGTCTGTCCGCATGGTCTGCTGTGCGCTGTCTGTCTGGTGGACTGCGCTGTGTTGCGTGCCTGACTTCGCGTCCAAGTTAATCGCCATTGTTGCTGCTGCCGTTCTTGCTGGCGCAGCCTTGTTTTGGTCGTTGGTGTTTCGTTTCACTTTGTTCAATGTTTCTCCTATTCGCGTTTTTATTGGGTTCTTCATTGCTGTTTTAAATTTAGTACACGCCGTGTTTATGAGAAACGAAAGTCATGCATGCGTTGCTGTTGTTGTTGGTCGGTCTGCGCTGGCTTTGTTATATTGTACCACTCTTATTATTTCGAACATGCTTTTTTACTAATTTTATTCATCTTATTTTGTCGGTATTTTAATTTTTTCCAACGATCTGCACCCTTCTCAAAGCCGCCTCTCCTCCTTGGCGTTGCAGTTGTCCCCATCTCCGCCGCCGAGCCTCGTGCGCGCATTTAGTTAGTGGCGCGATGGCGAGTTTGCATGCTGACGATACACATTACTAGCCGCACGAGTGCACATTCGTGTGCACACACGCCCATATATTCAGGCAGACAGACATATACATATGTGTGTTTTGCATAATTATGGGTTGCCGCTTTGTTGCATTATTCCCGGACTCATGGTTGCAGTGGTGTATTCTAGAAAGCAATTAGGCGCGAGGCAAGATCAAAATTTAGACGCAAGAGATTGAGCTGATTTCGCTGGTTGATCACCTTAATCATCCGAAATTAAAGTGTGTTTATGTTAGAAAATATCTGCAAATTGTCTGCTTGCTGGTCTCTTCCTTACTAACCCTTTGGCTGCTCTACCCACGTTGCTCATAGGACCTTGAATTCCGAATTTGCGCTGCCATACCGAATTCGTTAAACAAACCTTGTTGCATTGTCGCGCCGAAGAATATTTGGCGCATCGTTGATTTATGCTGCGTGAGACGCATCATCTTACGAGCCATAGGCCGAGATTCAGTTTTATCAACTTCGGCAATTTCATGAACACGTCGATACCCTTTGAAGATAATTGCGTGCAACCGTACAAATCGATGGTCTTTAGATTGACCAGATCTTGCGCTAGCGTCTCTAACCCCTTGTCCGTTATTCGACTGCATTGCCCGATGTTAAGATTTTCCAGTTCTTGCAACGATTTCGAGATCTTCAACATACCCTGGTCGGTTATTTGGCACTGATTTAGGCTAAGCGAGCGCAAACGATAGAGTCCCTGTGCGATGTGTGAGAGCGCTTGATCGCTTATCTTGTCGCAGAAGCTGACATCGAGTGAGGTAATGCCGCTGCCGCCTTCGGTGAGATACGCCATGCCGATGTCGGAGATGTTGTCGCAGGAACGTAAATTGAGTTGCTCGAGTTTGGGCATACGCGCCAGATGCTTGAGGCCGCTGTCCGTGACGGAGACGCAAAAGCTCAGGTTTATTGACTTTAGTGACGTTAGACCTTGTGCTATATGACCGAGCGCTTCATCGCTGAGTCGTTGGCAGTCCTGCAGACCAAGATATTCCAACTCCATATTACCTTCGGCTGTTTCCTTACTCAAGCCAGCCAAGTGACCAATACCCTGATCGCTGATGTGCCAACAGGAACGTAAATTTAAATGTTTCAATTTTTTAAGACCCCACGCGATGAGTAACAAACCGGTGTTAGTAATGTTGCAGCAACCGCCAAGTTCAAGTGTCTCCAAGTTCTTAAGATGTTGTGCAATGCGTCCGAGACTCGTATCGGTGATTTGTTTGCATAACGAAAGATCCAGCTCTTTTAAATTCGGCAAATCCACGGAGAAAGCATGACCCAAATTCACATCGGCCACGTTAAAGCAACCGCTCAAATTTAGCGAGACTAGTGATGGCACGCCGAGTACAAGATCCTTTAACGAACGGCGCAGCGAAAGTATTTGCACCTTTTTAATGCCGCGACGCACCAGCGAATTGAAGAGACTAGGACTGGAACGCTTCAGATGCAACTTTGCTTCAACACCCTTCCACACGCTCTTCGCATATGCTGCATCACGCCAAGCAACACACACCTGAGCAGCGCGACCCAAATCCCGTACCGGCAACTTCTGGAAGATCATTTCGAGTATTTCGGGGAAGAGATTGCTGATGTGTGTACCCTCGATAGGCGCTGGACTCTCCGGCGACGCCGGCCTATGCTGCAGATGATGATGATGGTGATGATGCTGCGCATGTGCGGCCGCAGCGGCGGCAGCAGCCGCGGCGTGCTGGAGGTACAACGCGGGTGGTAATGTCTGCAGTTGGGGTCGATGATGCAACGCGTAGGGCGTGAAGCGCAGCAGATGGTGTGCGCGCTGTGTGAGGGCGGGAAGTTCAGTCTGTTGGTAGAGGCAGTCCTCCATGTTCCAAGCGGCCGCGGCCAGTTGTGTAGCATTTGGCAGTACGGAACCAGCGGCCCCACCGCCACTACCATTGCCGCCGCCGCCACCACTGCCACCACCATGATAGCTGGTCAGTGCAGCGGCAGTTTGTAGAGAAATAGTTGTGTGATGATGGAAGGGTAGTATTTCCGTGTTTGTAGCCATTGTGTGTAACGTTGGAAGCTCTGTGTCGGAATTGATTGAAACGAATGCAGGGAAGTAAACAGTTAGAGTGCTGAACTGTGTGCGCTTTATGATATTCGCTCTGCCGCTACAATTGGCGCTGAAGGTCAACTTAATCCAAATAGAATATTTCAGAGCTTAAGTGGCGAACAACCAAGATAGCTTGATTATTGGTTGTCTTCTCGGGGCTATCAGTTGGGGCACATTTTGTCTTTAGTAACGCAGTTGGACGTCGCGACGCGTTGCGATACGGACCTTGACGTGACGTAATTTGATTAAACCTGCGCAAAGGGGCAATTTGAGCTGGTCGGTGTTATTATTTCTAAAGTCTCTTATTCTTGCTCGTACACTTAAAGCGACGCTTTGTGCATAAAGGTGATTTGATACGTTTCGGTCCCTACTCTGCGCGGCACTACCGTACGCGTTCGATATAATTCTTGACTATGTTTCTTCACTTCCCAGTTTATCTACTCAGCCGTAATTTTTTCTTACACTCTCACTATGGTTCTTCTACGAGAAAAACTGATTGCCGCTTTGTTAATGAAATTACCGTATCAGTTCACAATTCAAATTTAAAAAACACTTGAGATAATATATTTTATATTGATATTTTGTGCTGACTAATGCTCCTAGGATTTTAGGACGCGACGCGACTATTTCTTCAATTTATTTACTGCAATTTTTCAATTTAATCACTGTACACGTGCTCATTGAGCTTGAAAGTGGCTTGGTTTATACTATTCCAGCGGTAATTTCTTATTTCTGTTGTTGACTTTACACTTCGCCAACGATCTCCGAATTTTTAACCGTTATGTTCAGCAATGTTTCACAGACTAAACTCGCTTGCTCTGTGTGTTTTAGTTTTTAAATGAATTGTTGACTTTCACACACTTGCATACCTGAGAGTGAGCGGAATTTACCGCTTTGCTCTCGTGAGCAACGCTGCTGTTTTCAGCGCTAAGGAGCAATGCAAAATCTCTCGCTAGCACTGAGCACAGTGTTGGAAAACAAAGGAAGATGGCTTAATTTTCTCACTCACACATGCGAGTGACGCTCACAGATGCACACACACTTGCATGTGAAGAGCAAGTCTTCTGATAAAGAACGGGCAAATATTGTTAACGCTAGGTAGGTATTGCCTTTGACTTTGAATTTCGTTGTCGGTGCGCATTGTCTGCTGGGCTGCTTTTTCTTTCGTGCGCTCCCAGCTCGAAAGAAAACCAGATAAGAAATTTGAGACTTTATTCTCTGTTATTTTTTTCCAGAAATACTACGTCTTTAGAATATTCATTTATTTTATTTGTGTACACTCCTAAATAAGTGTGTGTGTGCTTGTTTCTGAAATACAAATGTATGCATAAACATACATATGTATGTACATACATATGTGTCGATGTCTATATATGATGTTTATTGTTTAGAGCGGTATCAAATCTTGATTACTTAACATCTTACGTCACGTCTAGTATGTAGATCTTCTTACATTTGGAGCGATAATGAAAGGGGTACATATAGGGAACACAATGCAAGTGCATTTCGTTACTTTATTTGAAGACATACTAAAGTCAAATAATAACAAAACTATTTGCGAGGGTATAAAATTTGCTAAATCTTCTTTCAATTCAGGCTATAATTATTCAAAGATTTTAGCCGGATTCCCGTTCAATTGTTCAATTTCAAATTAATCTACTTTATTTTGTTTTGACTATCTACAGTTGAGTATGCTTTGAAGACCTTGAATACATATTAAGGATACTACTAAAGTTTATATTATGAAAACGATGGAGTTTCTGAAGTAAACTAACATGGGGAGCGGACCAACAATCCCAAAAAGGAGTCAAGAATCCTCAACTCTATTTTTAACCCTGCATATATAGTCGAACTTTCATATGGCGATTTTCAAGGAGACAAAAACAACATCATTATATAGAAAACTCGTAATACAGAATGGTTTGAAGAGTTTATATTTTTACTAAGGCTTATTTCTTTACAGTTATTAAACAATACTAGGAAATTTTTAAACGCCAAATGCCCTGCTTATTTATATGGAATTTTATTTTAATGCTTCCTTAGTAATCAGAACACAAGTACACTGCGATTTGTTCCCAAAGTTTGGTGACAAACGGGCTCTCAAACATTTTTAAATTCATGGAATAAGTGGAAATATGGATATATTTTTGGCGGTTAAGGTATCCGGTTTAGATTGCGATTACGTGTAAATTTCTCAGAGACATGAGACACTACACTTTTGATAACAAATAATGCTTTATACAATTTATTTTCTCCCTAAATTTCTCTGTAAAGTGTTCCCGTAAAAGTGCCATTAATTTCATTGACTGAATAAATACCATGTCCTATGATCCAGGTACATTTAAGCTGAGTTCCAAGAAAGTATTACCATGCCTTAAAGTAAAATATTAGTTGAATGCGAGTTAGAATCCAATTAGTCCCTTTTAGATACAGTCGAACTTCCATAACTCGAACTTCTTTAACTCGAATTTTCTCTAACTCGAACTAAATGGGTTGGCAGTAGCATTAAGAGAGTAATTAACATATAAATTTCCTTCCGTAACTCGAACTTCCATAACTCGAAGTTCTCCATAACTCGAACGAAAATACATAATTATGACTTCTATAACTCGAAGTAATGTGCTTTTCTCTCATTCTACAACTCGCAGTATCCTGGCCTATAACTCCAAGGCCTGGATGACTGGCCAAATTTTTGAAGAATGGGTTCTAAATTTGGATAAGCGCTTTCAAAGTACTGGCCGAAAAATTTTATTGTTTATTGAAAATTGCCCAGCACATTCTAAAGACGTACAAAGCAAACTGAAAGCCATTGAACTGGCATTTTTTCCACCGAATATGACCTCTAAATTACAGCCGCTGGATCAGGGAGTAATTCAAAACTTGAAAGTTTTTTATCGTACCAGAATAGTTAAAGAAGCACTAAAGCGTATAGAGGCAAACGAAAAACAAGATATTACACTTACGGATTGCATCAATCATGTAACAAAAGCTTGGGATATTGACGTCAAAAATCAAACCATAGCGAATTGCTTCAAAAAAGCTGGATTTGGTCAATACTCTGAATGGGAAGAGGAAGATGACATATGTACCTCTGAGTTTTTAAGTACTACTGATGAATATCGAAATGTAATTGAAGCTGATTACGAAGCATGGTTAAAAGCAAACAAAAAAACTTGCAGTGCTACTCTTCAGGATTATATTGCAGTAGATAATGACCTTTGCACAACTGGCTTTCCTACAGATGCTGATATTGTTGAGAATTACTGCCCTGAATTAGATGATCCAATATTAAGCGGAACGGAGAGTGACGGCGAGGGATCGGTAGAAGAAACTATTCACCCGCCTCCAAATGCTTTCCGAACAATGAGTTTATATTTGCAAACAAATGACACTACAACTGATGAGCACTATACGGCTTTAAACAAATTAGAGTCATTTTTTACTGAAAATACAAAAAAAAAAGAAAATTTTCAGTCACTAATTTCTGAATACTTCACTTCACTGTAACTTATTACAGTTTTCTGTAATGTGTGTTTTAAACAACAAATACATATTCATCATTTAATATACTCTAAAGTAGCAATTGAGTTTCTTTAAAAAAAAAAATTTTCTATAACTCGAAGTCTCCCTAAGTCGAAGTTTTTTTTGGGATAATAGTGATTCGAGTTATAGAAGTTCGACTGTATTAAAAATATATATTACAAATTTTGCAGCTAAACTCTTTGTTTCTGCTCTTGTAGAAGTAAGTTGATACCTGCAGCAGATTGCGCTTTACAGAATAATATATTTTATTTTTTTAATGTTTGTTATACATTTTATTACCTGAATTATCTATTAAACCGACAACACAGAAATGAAAATTAATATTTGTTTATAATTACTATTATAAAAAAGTTTTATTTTTAATATACAAGGTATATCACAAAAATAACCCAACTTTGTATTTGAATCATACAACAATCAGTGTTGTCTACCAAGCACTATTTATAAAAGTATTATAATAGGTTGTCAGAAAAGGCTTGCGGTATTTTCGCTAGTTGGCGCTGAAAGCGCGTAGTTCTAGTTTTATTCGTCGCATCGTGTCATGCTATACCTTTTTAGAAAGCTCATTTCACGCGCTAACACATGTTTGATTGATTGTCGTTTCTTTTAAGTCGTTCGTGAGTTATAGCGTCACAAACATGGAGCAAAATAAAGAGAAAATACGGCATATTTTACAGTACTACTACGATAAAGGCAAAAATGCATCTCAAGCCGCCAATAAAATTTGTGCAGTTTATGGACCCGATACAGTTTCCATTTCCACCGCACAACGATGGTTTCAACGTTTTCGTTCTGGTATAGAGGTGGTCGAAGATGCGCCACGCTCCGGAAGGCCTGTCGTCGAAAATTGCGATAAAATCGCTGAATTGGTCGAAAGTGACCGGCATAGTAGCAGTCGTAGCATCGGTCAAGAGCTGGGCATGAGTCATCAAAAATTCATTTCAATTTCAATAAAAATAAAAAAATCAATAAAAATACCGCAAGACTTTTTTGACAACCCATTATGTACATATGTATGTATATTTTATTTGTTGCATTTTTACCAAGAGCAATTTAAAATTCTATGTTAAATTTGAAACAAACTTCACTGAAACATACCAATGATGAAAAAAGCTTATGGTGATTACTGTATGAGACGGACTCGAGTTTATACGTGGTTTACATTATTTAAAAATGGTGCTGAAGATTTAAACGACCACTAAGTGACCGCCAAGTCATTCAGGGTCAAGTAATCGTGCTAAATTAACCTAATAGTGGTTGAAAAATTCCGTGAAATCGTTGGTTTCGTTGCAAATTTTACTACGAAAAATGTGACTGAGAGATTAAATACGTGTAAAAACACTAGTAGCAGAGTTTTTTTTTACATGAATTGAATGAAGACCATGAAAGTGAACGAGTTTTTGATGAAGAAACGGATTTCTCTCATTAACCCCATTCAGCACCCGCCTGATCTATTTAAAATATCAAAAACTAAAAATCAACATGAAAAGAGCATTTAATGATAATATACCAGCCGGCGCAATCGTGTTGCCGAAGATCTATACATGCGCTGGTGGATCGTTCCAAACGTCCTCTTTTTTTATAGTAGAAGGAAGTATCGAAAGCCAGAGTGCAGAACTTAAATCCGCTAAGCCTAACCTACTCCCATCTTATGTCTCTCCCACAGAACTACTGGACTACATATTGCCTAATGTGAGAGAAGAAGACATTTAAGTCTCCTGTATTATACGGACTGACTGACGCCTGATCTATTGCAAATGCTTCAATCTTATCATAATTCGAGCTGACGCTTTGCTGACAGCTTTTCATTTTACGGATAAGTCGTATATAGAGGCGGTAAAATTTTCGATGGTGAGACTACCTCCAAGTGTGGTTTTCAACTTTTCCCTATTTTTACTTGAAAACCGAGGGCAATGATAGAGTACGTGTTCAGAGTCCCACTATTACACCAAGGTACTTCAACTTAGACTGTGAAGTAATCTTACAATCTCCTATGTTCAGCAATATGTATGTTTTCTTCAATTTCCCTGAAGTTTATGAGTAAGACTTCTGTTTTCTGCTCAGCGAGCCCTCGACTCATGATAGCAAACCATTTATGCATTAAATGCATTTGATCCGGAGGCCAACCAGATGTTTAGCCACTGCTACCATTATGACGTCATCCGCATATGCAATTGTTTTTTCATATTTTGGTTGATGTACTCTTAGCACCCCGTCGTACATCAGATTCCATAGTAATGGTCCTAAAACCGAAAATTGCGGTACTCTACTAGAAAGAGTGTAGCTCTGAGTGCTCTCGTCGGTGTCGAATAACACTGTCCTATTTTGAAAATATTTTATTATTATGAATAAATAATAACTTTCAAGGATAATATAATGTGCATTTTATTCAATATCCCAAAAAATTGGTTATTTTTAGGACTCACATTAGTCTAATTCTTACAATTGTATGGATTTTTGAAGTCCGAGAAGATCGGATTGATTCCCTTTGGTTAATAATTTAAAATCAATTTTTGTTAATTCAATCATAATTTTTTAAACGGACCTACCAATAAAAAATCTAAGAAGAATCAAAAAATACTCAAATGATATTATTAAAGAAAGTAGAAAAGATTATATAAATTTCGTTTGAATAATCGAGATACATAGATATATATGTATTAGGGTGTTTTTTTTATTGAACTATTAATTTTTTTTCAGACCCGTCACGAAATTTCCTTGGAAATACCCTAAAAAAAATCCCTGAAAATTTTAGCTCTTAATATTAACATTAAGAACTGGACCAAGGCCTGTAAAAATTTTCCATAGAAAATACACTGCAATCGTGAGTTTTTATCTTTAAACTCCTACAGATCAGAGGTATTTTATGGCATCGCTTTGACTTGAGACGCATATTTCTCAGAATTGTTCACTCTACAAAAGTGCCTAGTGCAAGAAAGTCGTAACTCACACCGTCGAGGTAGTACGGGGTTCTAAACCCGATTTTTCCAAGAATTTCGCATTATTTTGTATATATCTCGTAAATGACAGGAGCTATAGAAAAAATTTAAATGACAAATTTGTAGGAAATTTTATTTTCTATAAAAAAGGTCGAGGTCAAAATAGCTATCAATAATACTTCTCGAGATATTCGGCTTTTTCCGTGAGGCAGGGTCCTGGCGCCTGTTGCACGATAATGCGCCGTGTCATCGGCCGACGCTTGTCACTGATTTTTTGACAAAAAACTCCATATTAACCATTAATCACTCACCCTACTCACCTGATCTGGCACCCTGTGATTTTTACCTATTTGGAAAACTTCATTTGCCCATGAAAGGACACTGGTTTCAGGACATTTCAGCTATCCAAAAGGCGACGACCGATATTCTCAAGAGCATTCCGAAAAATGACCTTAAACACTAATTTGAAATGCTAATTGGCCGGGCTAAACGCTGTATCGAAGCACAAGGAAACTACTTTGAATAAAAAAATATAACTTTTGAAAAATATTAATATTTTGCTGTTTTTTTAACAGTCCTGTTTCTTTTGCGACAGACCTTGTATATGAGAATGAGCAGTAATGCAGGAACTTTTAAATCGTATTCCAAATAAACTTTAAAATTTTTGAAATGAAGTTATATAATATATTAAAAAGACCTGTGAATGTAATATTATTTATAAATTGTAACACAATTTCTCGTTTTAAAAAGTTTCTGAAGCAACATGAGTTAGGATTTGGGTAATAATATACTTAGTTGTTAAGTCATAAAAATATAATAAAAAAAATAAAGATATTATTTAAATTTTATTTAAATGTGATCTGAAAGCACTTGCCTAATAGAATATCTTTATATTGATAAACTTTTTGAAGAGAAAATATTGAGTTTTGATCAGACCTTGTTCTAATAAGATCTCCTGACAAATTTCTCAAATTTTATGAAAATAAGTACCTATGTAAGCGAATTTTTAAACCAGAGACTAAAAGCCTAATAACAATCACAAACGAGTACTGTATAGAAAGCAATTTAGTGAATGCCAAACAATAGATGGACATACGAACAGAGTTGATGCGCCCCGTTAGCAATTATACAGCAGGTACCTCAACCTCAGACACTCCCGTCAACGTCACTGTGCACGGCACTGCCGCAGTCCGATCAGCACGAGAAAGGAAGCGTGTGTTAGTATGAGTCGGCGGTGGTGGTCTGCTAAGCACTATTGCTGTATCTCTTAAATGCAGTCACACATGCGTACATACATGTACTAACCACGGTGTATTGTCGGAGCAGCAACTCCAGACTGTCTTCGTCATTGCTTGTACCTTATTTCCAAGAAACACATACAAAGTTGCCGCGCCAGCCAAGCCAACGCAGCTCCGGTGCTGAGTAAACCTTTTGTTCTCGTTGCCATATTATTAACGTGCACATGGTTGCGGCTATTGTTGCTGTTGCGAATGCTATAATCTGACATGTATTGTTGTTGTGCAAAGTTGGTACATGGGTATATTATACGAGCAAAGGATCCTTTCTTCTACAGCAACTATGTAGTAATAATACTCTCAACTGCCTTTCGATTGGAACTGAGTGTTTCTATGCCTATCCAATATAACTTGTATAGCACACACACATACACGGGTAACCTTCGGCTTAGAAATAGTGGTGGGCTCATCTTTTCAGTTTCGTATATCTCTAAGAAATGCTGGCACTGTTTGCCTCGATACTTATAGTTATACCAAACAAAAAATCCCGTAAAGACAACAGAGACGACCTAACGGAAAATCTACCTGTTCGAGTTTGCTGAGTTATTGCGACCGTACCCGCCTATGGCCGTGCAGTGCTGGCTTCGGGGGAAAAATGTGTAAAGTCGCTGATTTATGTACGATTTCCATCGACACTTTTAGTCCCTTCCTTTTCAGCATCCTTCGTCGTGCCATCGCATTTTGTCCGACACACAAATATACATACATACATATGTACATATGTATGTTCGTTATAAGTGTGTATGTGTGTGCGTTTCAACCAAAATGCTAACGAAATGCAATTGTTGAAGCATCTTCTTTCTCCGCTTTCAGCGTGCGGACGTAAAATCACTGACGATCAGCGCGACGATCATTGCTTCGCATAATAATGAATTCTACCTGCTTGGCATGCCGCTGTGCAGCGTTTCGAAACAGGTTTCGCCCCACATCGCCGGCGCACACTTACGCTTATTGGGGTAAATAATGAAAGATTTTGAACTCGAAAAATAATCTTTTCGCTGAAAAATACACGGGGGAGCGGCGGAACGATCGAAGTGAACAAATATCGGAGGTGAATGCAGACGCGCACAAAAGCCAGCGCACAGGAACAAACGTGAGAAAACACCTGAAAGCGTACCCCGAAAGTGCATGCAGATAATAATCGATTGTATTACGCTTAACCTGATATTTAGTAAGTGTGGCGGTCGTTGTGGTGGCGGAGAAAACAGTAGAATGTCAGTTTGCTTGCGCAAGAAGCTCGACGAATTGAACAGTGCATGTGAAAATATATAAGGCATTAGTTCGTCGATCGCTATAGAGTTAAATTTAAGTAACACAACCGAAGATTCAACACTGTCAATGACATAATGAAAGTATACTTGTAGTAGTCCACATTGAGTGCAAATTTCAGGATCCGTATATTTCAGAACTGTTAATTTTCTGGCTAACATCATCAACATAAACATTCATAACGCCCGAATCCTTATAAAGTATGTCGTCAACTAAAATGCAAAACAGCGTATCATCAAAAAAATCGAAATTGTTTACGATTCACTCTTACTACATACATATATGTAGCACAAAATTTCGGCTTCCACTGTTAGATATAACCAATATATAACCATTTTATAACCAAAACTCAAATTTTGTTTCAATATGAGTGGTTTCTATTATTGTATATCGTTTTTCCTTCGCCTGTAAACTGATCAAAACTCAGTTGTTTAGTCAAAGAGACTGAAGTCCATGTCGTCGTCTTCCTTGGACTCCGATTTAGCCATGTCTGGTTATATATACACGAACAAGTCCCTGAGTTTTTGAGATACCGATCTGTAAATTTGCACACGTCTTTTTTCGTTGGGGAGCTCTTGTTTGAACCGATATATAGGAAATATAGGAAAATCGCGTCATGTCATGGATTATTGCCCCAGATAATAATACAATATATATTGTTCAAATCGGAAGAGTAGATGAAGATAATGATCTTAATAAAAAACATTTTTTTTGCTAAGTGTTCTTAAGTCGTCTTGAAAATCGTTTATATCAAACAACATGGCTAGAAAAACCAACAAAATTTTATCTTAAAAGCATACCGTTGGTTAGGTTTTCAGAATAATTTATACTTATAGTTGCTATAAGAAATGCATCTATGAAAGATACGAATATGTATGCAATGTCTTTCCTGATTATGTGATATACTACTGTGATCAAATTGAAAGGTCGAATCGGTAAATTGTTTTTTCTGTAAGTTGGTAATATTGTATTGACATCAATGCTAAATTTCACGTCAAAATATTAATTAGTATTTGCGATACGCGTCGTTTTGTGAGGCTCTAAAAGTGAATTCTTCGAATTTTACTATGTCTGAATTTATTGAACAAAGAAGTGCGATAATGCACCATCTCATACTGCATTGATTATTCATATTTTCAATTAATATCGTGCCGCAACCACCGCATTTGCCTGATTTACCTTCGTGTAACTTCTGGCTACACAAATTCACTCCGCAAATTCACATGACCACTCCAAGGACACCGTTTTGACTCAATTGAGGATATAAAAGCTGAATCGAAGAAGGCCACATGGCCATCACGACTTTAAAGGAATAACAAAATTATATAAAAGGAAATGGATATGATGAGTAGATCAATCAAGACACATGAAAGCCTACCGGCGGAAATGGTCATTTTCTGAAAACACCCTTTAAACAAATTAGGCAAGTAGCTTCTTCAGTGGCACGCGGCCAATATTTACTGACGAAAAAGTATTCACTGTTGAGAAAGTTTTTTTTATAAATATATTGACCAAATCTGAACAAAAACTTTTAAAGATGCCGAAAACTGTATTCCAAAGGTTGGACGTCGAAACCATCCAGCTGCTGTAATGATTTGGTGGGGAGTCTCTTGTTAAGGCATTACAAATCTTTACTTTTGTGAAAAAGGAGTTGAAATTTAAGGAAAAGTGTTGCTGCAAAATGTTCTTGAAGGCGTCGTAAAGCAGTTAAGCAATACTAACTTCGATGGAGATTAATAGATCCTCCAGTATGATTCTGCTCCTGTACACAAGGCAAAAACCACACAGCAGTGACTTAAAAGCACAATTTCTGGATTAATAGCTCCAGATGATTGGCCGTCTGGAAGTCCAGATTTGAATCCATTGGACTAAAGATAGTAGTCAGAGTTGGGGAACAAAGCTAATCGAATACCACACAGAAATTTAGAGAGTCTCTCAAAAAATCTTTAATTCGAGCAGAGTCATCAAATCCAGCGTTGCAAATTTCTCACTTCAAATTATGTTTAAATTATATTTTAGTTTTATAATGCCGATCGGAATGCCCAAGATGTTTTGGATTAAATATTGAAAATTTCAACTTTTTAATTTAATGTGGAAGTTTGCCAACCAGTGTACTTCTAGAGTATTGAAGATGATGGATCTGTGCGAGCTCTAGTTTAAAATACATAGCAGTATACGGCAGGACTAAGTATAATCCAAACTCATCTATTAAAAAATCTCAGAAATTACACAGTAGATATCTTATCTCAAAAAACTATTTCACCATGATTACTGACACTCTCTGCACCCCGTAAACCATTCATATTAAATTATTGTGGGCGTTTTACAGCGCTAAACTCAAAAATGCTGTAAAAATATGAAAAACAACAACTAAATGCAGTCTGATTGGCTCACATTGACAGTTTTGCTGCACCCAAATCAGTAGAGATTTGTAACACTGATTGTGATGATGACACTTTCGCATTAATGCGCAGCGCTGTAGAATGAAATACACGCACGCATGCGCAGAGGTGCAGCAAGAGATGTATAGTTATGTATGTACATTTATATATACATTTTCATATCTATCTGTATATTTTTGGTTGCAACCGCGATAAAAGTGAAATCGGCGTTAAGGCACAAGCACATGCAATAAAGCTTGTTTATTGAGCCTCCAGTCTGGTGCAAGCTGTGTGTGTGCCAAGTTATAATATTCGCACATACAATATTATGCCATACATATGTGTGTGTAGGTGGGTGGGTGATGTGCATGTGGGAGATATCCTCTACAACTGAAGTGCCAATTTGAATTCAACAACGCAACAGTATTGAACCTCAGCGCAAACATATATATGAATAATTCGTAAACGAGTGCGATAATGAAGTCCCAATTTCTGGAATACCAGTTCCCCTGTGGAGAACATTTTCAGCAGTGAATACTTTATATAATACGTTCTGGTCACTGCAACGGATATAAAACCGTGTGTAGATCCGATATTTTTTTCGTAATATTATGATTTTTTTCCTGAACTAATGAAAAGCTTAACAAGTATGAATCTGAAGCTGATAAAAATGATCTTTGTCGGTTAATTTTGTTGATTGTATTAACAAATCGTGCAATGTTTTTTTGATAATTTTTTTCTTCAAACGCGCCGCGGCGAGACGTGTAACATCCGCTTCTATGCAAATTTTAAAGATAATCACAACATTTTAATTCGACCGGATAAAAATTGTCAAAGTTATTTGTCTTGCCAATTGAAAAAAAGTACTTTAGAGAAAAAGGAGTTTAAAGTTTCATATATGTTTTTAGCAGAACCGGAGGTGGGTTTACTATATAAGTATAAAGGCATTTGAAAAAATGTTCCTCACTACAAATCAGCTCGATACATATTTTTATGACTATAAAGCATAGTTAAAGCGAAAAACGATTTTTTGAAAACTCTACATACAGTGGCCATACTCCGTAAGTGTGGCGAACGGTGTGAAGATGTTAGAATGGTGCAAGGAGGAGAATTCTACATAAGTATTTATTCATAATCGCTATTGATGCACCGAGAGCTTTAGTTCTGAATAAGTAGCATTTCCATATTCATAATATACCCCAATATTCAATACCGCCAACGATATTGTGATGATATAGTCATCAACATTGAGTGCAAATTTCAAGGTCAGTAGTTTTGTGTTTAGCACTGCGCTGACAGCCAACTGAGAGCAGTTAATTCTCTCAACTCATTCATAACAGTATCCGCATAAAGAAATATAAATAATAGTCGTGATAAAAGGTTTTAGTTAGAAATTTTATTTTTTATCAGGATAATTTTTAGACACTTACACCAATTTAGTTCGGATTTTTTTCGTTTGCTTGCCATTTTCAGCATTGTATATTGGAATGATATAGTTCGAAATAACCCTAATACCACCACGTTTCAGCAAAATAAGCAATGCAAAGCCTGAATTATTTTACGTACTGAGGCAAATTCTCCAATAATTTCCGTAGTTCTCTTTTTCTTTTTTTCTCTCTCTCTCTCTGAAAACATGTAAGTATAACTCTATACGGTTAAACCTAACTCTTCTGCGTATTGGAACAAACAGTTCAGTATGAATAAAACACCGTTTTCATGTTTACCACATTAAAAATAATATCTTTTACACATACGGATATGGCTAAATCGGCTCAGCTCGTCGCGCTGATCTTTTTATACTCTCGCAACAAAGTTGCTAAGGAGAGTATTATAGTTGTGTTCACATAACGGTTGTTTGTAAGTCCTAAAACTAAAAGAGTCAGATATAGGGTTATATATACCAAAGTGCTCAGGGTGACGAGTAGAGTTGAAATCCGGATGTCTGTCTGTCCGTCCGTCCGTCTTTCCGCAAGCTGTAACTTGAGTAAATATTGAGATATCATGATGAAACTTGGTACACGTATTTTGTGGCTCCATAAGAAGGTTAAGTTTGAAGATGGGCATAATCGGCCTACTGCCACGCCCACATAATGGCGGAAACCGAAAACCTATAAAGTGTCATAACTAAGCCATAAATAAAGATATTAAAGTGAAATTTGACACAAAGGATCGCATTAGGAAGGACGTAATCGCATATTTGGACGTAATTTTTTTGAAAAAGTGGACGTGGCCCCGCCCCCTACTAATTTTTTTGTACATATCTCGGAAACTACTATAGCTATGTCAACCAAACTCTATAGAGTCGTTTTCTTCAGGCATTTCCATATACAGTTCAAAAATGGAAGAAATCGGATAATAACCACGCCCACCTCCCATACAAAGGTTATGTTGAAAATCACTAAACGTGCGTTAACCGACTAACAAAAAACGTCAGAAACACTAAATTTTACGGAAGAAGTGGCAGAAGGAAGCTGCATCCAGCCTTTTTTTTAAATTGAAAATGGGCGTGGCGCCGCCCACTTATGGACCAAAAACCATATCTCAGGAGCTACTAGACCGATTTCAATGAAATTCGGTATATAATATTTTCTTAACACCCTGATGATATGTACGAAATATGGGTGAAATCGGTTCACAACCACGCCTTCTTCCAATATAACGCTATTTTGAATTCCATCTGATACCTTCTCTGTATAATTATATGTACATTAGGAACCAAAGATGATAGCGGAATAAAACTCTACACAAATACGGCATTTGAAAACTATGTAAATGACGGATAATGAAATCTCGATTATCACTTTATCATGCGAGAGTATAAAATGTTCGGAGACACCCGAACTTAGCCCTTCCTTACTTGTTTATAATTAATGCAAGATTTAAATTTGCCGCCATTTATGTGGTGGGTTTGTTAATTGCCAAAGTTGCCGTTTTTGGAGTTCTGAGAACCTACATGTGATTGTCGAAAAGCAAATGCTACCACAACGTGTCACTGTTTGGTGTGGATTTCAGGCTGGAGGCATAACTGAACCACACTTTTTTTAAAAAGAGGCTGATCAAGCAGTGACTGTTACTGGTGCTCGATATCGCGCCGTGATAACCCAGTTCGTTTTGTCGAAATGGGATGATATTCACGTGGCCAATAAGTGGTTTCAAAGAGACGGTGCCACATGTCGTACACATCAAATCGTGTGATTTAAATTTGTTTTTATGGTCTTATTTGAAATCACAGGGTCATGTAAAAATTAAAAAAAACGAGTGCATATGTGTATGGACAGACGTTGAAGTCATTTTCCCAATATGTTATTCACTAAATAACTCTATCCGCCAAAAATATTACAATCGAAAGAACAAAAACTGTGCTTTCTATTTATTTACAATATTGCGTTAATGTTGGGACACCCTTCATATAATGGTCTCCGACGTTTCCTTCTTGGTTTATAAACTTCGGGGGAAACTTAATATACCTTACTTAAGGTATAAGAGAGACCAAGATGCACTTATTTAATCTTCTTCTGTCATTACAAGTTGCTTTAGCAAAGAACGACACATCGCTATTCAGTGTAAAAATTGTAATTTCAACTTAGGCTTTTTAAGTTTCATAATTATTTACCTACTCTTGACAGCTTTCAATTTCCAATACTATACAGAAAATGTAACAAAGCTTTCACGCAACGAAATATTAAACTTTTCCTATGCACGAAGGACTTCCCTAGAGGGCATGCACATATACACACATGCATACATAAGCACTCATTCGAGCGAGTATAGATATTAACATACATATGTACATATGTATGTGCAATCGTGAGCTCAGGTGCGCAGACTGAGTATTTTCCTCACATCCCCACCATCTTCAAACAGCCGACCGCCACACAGTCTGTTAGCCAACAATTAAGTGCTCTTGCTATTTTTAAACATACACATGTTGTTGTTGCATTGTTGTTGTGATGTGGAAAAATTTGCATGCGATGACGGTTGTTTGTACGCTTTTGTCGCGCATACTTGAGCCATAAAATGTGCGCTGTCAAGCGTCTAACCGGTCGTGACAACTGTTAATGCACAACGACTGCGGCAACAACAACAACAATGTAGCGATGGGAGAACGCGCAAATAAGAAATCAAGAACTACTCATACTCGGCGCAACAAGTTGCTGACCACAATAAACCGCAGCAGAATCGGCCGCAGCATTTTAAAGGCACAGCAGCCCACCAATCGGCCGACGCTGCGGCAGCTCACGGGCAGTATGGACCAACCGTGCTAAGTAACTAACGAATGTAAAACTCCATTTTTATGTGCAAATGGAAACAATAAAATGAAAATTACGACAACAACAACAACGCTAATAAAGCGAGCGGCATCAGCAGTAGCAGTAAAACGAGCAATGAATGAATCAGCAACAACAAAAGTGATGTAAAAAGCAACAAAGCTGGTTCACATCAGCTGGGCGCCATGGTCTACACATGTTCACACAACTGTATGTTTGATTGTGTGTGTGAATGTAAACACGATTTGTAAATTTGTTGGTCATCCGCCACGGTTGCCTGACGTTTGTCGGCCAATGGTTTGCACTGCTCACTCGTCCGTTCGTCCGTTTGTCTGCCTCATAAAACGGCAATAAAATTGATTGGCAATGTTAGGGGCGTCATAATAAAGCGGGCAAATGCTGATGCCAATAGACAGACATTCAAAGTTTATTGCTCAGCTGGTTAGCCTCTTGTTTCAGAAGTTATACTTTGCATTTACTGCCACAAACGAAAGTACGAGCATAATCTTAAAAGTGAAATTAGTCGTTCCTTTCTGCCTGGCAGCACCAAATTTCATAAGATCTTTGCAAAAGAAAAGTGAAATGAAATGGATTTGGCGCAGTGCAAAATATAGATCGTATTGAAGCGTAATTTAATTTTATGAAAGAATTTTACCCAAATTTTGTTTAAGTATTCCTATAGAATTCTCCATATATCCCTCATTGTCAACTATATACTATCGGCCAGTTTTGGTCATTAGCGATGCCAATTTGGATCATTGGAGTGCCGTTACGTAGTACATGAGAAATAGTCATCCTTCAGAATGCCAGCGTTTGACGCGAAATCGTAGGGCCTCTAAATGTTTTAAGCATTGTCTTCATAGTGCGAGACAAGTTCCCTTTTATTCTGCCCTTGACATTTCCTGCAGTTATCTCGATTTGACCATTATGCAGGCGTCTGCAACCACCAAACTGTGAGGTATTATTCCAAACATGTTTCTAAAGTCTTTTTTACTAAGAGTAGTAGGTACTTTGTGTATTTCTTAACTATCGCTTTGCACGTGACTTTTGCAGTTTTGCATTCCGATAAATCATTCCATAGTATTTTAACCTAATTTCCATGGTCTTGTCTAGAACGTCGTAAAAGCATTGTATAGGTTTATCAATGGTGGTCACGTTATTAGTTGGCAGCCGTACACCACTGTTGGCAATTTCGTCCACTACCTCATTGTCATCGATGGCTTTGAAACCTTGCACCCAAAGGAAGTAAAGTCGCTTGTTCCGGGCGACACTCTCCACTGCTGTCCTGCTTCCGAAAACACTTCTGGCCGATATGCTAACCGAGTTTACTGCCGTGATTCCTCTTAGCTGTCAGCTGTCTTAGATATGAACTGTGAAGTGGTCTACTGATGCTGGTTGTCTTATGCCTAACTCTGGACAGTATATCTCCAACTCCATACACCGGTTTTGAGCCATGGGTATAAATGTTTTCTTTTTGCGCACAACTAACATACCTTTACGCCAATCATATTTTTCTATATATGGATACTCTGAATCTTATTTCCCAATTTAAAAGTGGTAGCATGTACCATAGTCAGGGTTTACCATACCGTCATTGCCCACCGAGCTATGCCCGAAGGTATTTTATGGAAATTATTCCGCAGCCAGTAGTCGCCCCGCCGACTTTGCATCGCAGTTTTCCGCGTAGAGATCTATAGGTGACTTCCGGTAGGTAGAGTAACGTACGTGTGTCCACCACACTACTGCACCGTAGAACAGAATTGCGCTTAAAATAGATGGCGTACCGAGCATCTGCTTACATGTACTTATATAATGCACTGCTGGCCTTTTTCACTCTTGTGGTCCTACAGAAAAAGAGAGTTTTGCCCCATTTATCGAAGGATTTCGTATTTTCCAGTGAACATAAAGAGATTCGTTTTCTCTGGATTCAACTTAGACAAATTATGGACTGTGTTGAGAGTAGTGGTCATAATACTACGAATGATGTTTAGACACCCTTCCGATATTAAGATGGTAATGTCGTCTGCATATGCTACTATCTTTGGGCATTGCCGTCTACCTTCCTTAACACTTTATTTACCACTATTGTCCAGAGGTCAAACGTTCTGCGGCAAGCCTCGAGCAATTCAGAATAGATTCTGTAGAAACGTTGTTGCACGCTCTAGAAATGTCCATCGTCACTTTTTTAGAAGGAAGGGGGTTAAGCTAATAGGCCCAAACTCTTTCAAGTAGGTTGGGTAGCGTTGTTTCTACTGACATTCGGTATGAAAACTACCTTAGTCTCTTTTCATTAGTGTGGCACTCTCCGTAAAGATGTATTCGGGAAAGATTGCAGAACTATTATTTTCATAGCTAGGACCTACTGCGTCCTTACAGCCACTGAGTACTTCTTCTACTGAGTCCTCACAGTCATTGGTCTATTTAAAGATGCTACTGTTCCTCAAGGATTTTCGTTTTGTTCTGTACCCCGTGAGAGATTTTTATAACGTAAGGTGGCTTCGTTTTGTGCTTGAGTCGCAGCGTAGAGCAAGCGTACTGAAAAGCGGTATTAAAAGTATTCGTGCATAAAGTCACGCCCTCTTCAAGCTCTTCATTTAGTTATGTATACACGCAAGGTCTATGTCTTTCGCATAACAGTATCTGCCTGTGTTTCTGAGATTTCTTCTTAACTCGTTTCTGAATTTTGCTTTCGATCTAACCGCCATCAACTCCTGCTTCCTTCTAGTGCATGTAGCCACCAGCCTTTGAAGACCTGCCATTGGTGCCTCGCAATCGTGTGGCAGCGTGCAAAGTGTAAATGCTCATCCTAAACACCATTCACTGTCACAACCATCAGGTTATCTGTGGAAAACTAAAGGCTATGACATCCCCGCCCATCAATAAGTTCAGAAGAAGATCGGCAGAGGGATCTTACCATTATGGAGATTCACTTGAAAGACCTTCAGCTGTCGGTTTTGGATAATCAGCATGCTGAATGGGTTCTTTCTCCACCTCCTGTAGAACAAATGAAGTCGCCATGATCTCTCTCTGCGCTGAGATCTTTCTCCACTTCACTTTTCTCCAAGTATTATTGGTGCCGTCGACGGGTTTGGTCTCTTTCTTCATTTAATTCGCTAGTCCTTCGGGATTCTGTAGTTTAGTAGCCGTGGCGCATATTCCGGATTCACCACGCGATATATAATTACTATGACCTTGGGCAATGTGGAATATTGCTCCGGTCCACCATCCAGTTTTGCATTCTTCCGTAGGTTTGGAAGCGTTCTGAATACTTCTCCTAGCCATGTTGGAGACAAGTCATCGTTACAATTCAGGATTTTAATGCCTTCGATTCGCTCTCCATCGCACGCTTAATATCCTCCTCAATTTACAAACGATGGATCTGAGACATTGCACCACTTGCGAGCAGCGAAGTGTCCTCGGTCGTTTTTCACCTTCCCTGGTCCAAGTCAACCGTTTTACCTCTTCTTTCTTCAGGTTGGACTTGCCCTCGGTTACTCATACCGACCGCCGCCTTGTACCGTGCCTATGCCTTCAATCCCTCTCTGCTTGGCTTCTTCCGGTGTTCTCTCTTATTGCCTGAGTTGGAATCACCTGTTTACGTCACATCATTTTCTTGCTCCGAGTCTTTTTCGACTGCGGCACCCATGCGCTGGAGAAATTGCTGTACCTGCCGGAGGTTGCAGCCTCGCTTCACCGACGTTTGGAATGATATCACTGTCCGCTTTTGTCCACTGTCGACATCCAAGTTGAGTTTTTAAATTCGGGAATGCCTACCCCAAGCGTTTTATAACTATCGTCAAGTAACTTATTAGGAATGCCAGTTGTATTTACCCATTCACCTCCTTGTAAGATTCCATATAAAGCAGTCCGCCATAAGGGGATGAATTGGTTAGGTTTCGCCTGCTTGTACTCGTAATATCGTGACTCAGCCAGAGCAAAATTGCAACCATAACATTGTAAGCAGCGACACCCATTACCCAGTCTACATCCACGCGGAGAATAAAGCTAAGAGAAATTTTTACCGAGCAACCTAACCTTCACACAGCTAATAAAGGTCTAACCGCTATATTACGGACTACACCAACTTTAGCGCTTTTTGCCATTTTACATATAGCACTCGAAGATATTATCGGCGCCGCTCACATCGGAGTGGAAACCAGTTGAATGTGAAATGTCATCTTTCATTCTACGGCCAGCTTCGAATTAGAATCCGCTACTGAACTACTTGCCTTTCGCAAAGTTTATCTTACAGGACATTTATTTTGGCTTGAATACCAAATTTTTGATGGTCTTATTATCAAGTGTACATCGTGACAAAAAGCACCCGTATATTGTAATTAAATTCTCCAGTTGTAATGATATTTTAAAATAAAATGTACTTTCCTAAGTAAGCAGGAGTATTCTTAATTGCTATATCAATTATGAGCGCGACAACCAGTTGGTTTACAGCAGGTGCTTAATTCGGAACACCTCAGTAGGGTTTTGCGCTTTTTGCAATGGATAAAAGTATCGAACAAAGAATATATCTCAAATTTTGTATTTCGAATAAAAGTTTGATGAGCACTATCAAAAACACAAGCCTAGGAGTGGTACAAAGCCTTCAAAGACGGGAGATAGATTATTGAAAACATGTCTCGTTCTGGACGGCCTTCAACCTCTTCACCTGATGAAGATACTAAAAAAGTGAAGGATATTGTGCTTGAAAATCATTAGGCAAGTGTTAGGAAAATGGCAAGAGAACTCTCGCGAGTCCGTTCGAATGATTTTGGTAGATACTTTGAGTATTAAACGCATTCTTGCTCGACTCGGCTGCATTTTTTCAAAACGAGTTTTTTTTTTGTCGATTGTTGTTTTGTTTCGGGCTCATACGCATAGATCCATGATTCTCTTATGAACGTCTGTTGAAGCACCGCGATCGTATTTTTTCAGCATTTCTTTACACCAATCCACACGAGCCTTTTTTTGAGCGATTGTCAAATTGTGCGGGATCCAACGAGAACAACCTTTTTTACGGCCAAGTGTTCATGCAATATCGAATGTATGCTGGTGGGAGAAATGCATAGGCATGCCTCTATCTGAAGGTATGTTACATGACGGTCTTGCATTATCAGTTCACGTATGGCATCGATGTTTTCTGGCACAACGGCTGTTTTTGGATGACCTTCACGGAATTCGTCTTTGAGCGAGCGTCGGCCACGATTGAATTCGTTGTACCAGTTTTTCACAGTGCTATAGGATGGTGCTTCATAGCCATACAAAGATTTTAGTTCATCGATGCACTCTTGTCGTGATAATCCACGTCGAAAGTTGTGAAAAATGATCGCACGAAAATGTTCACGAGGTTATTCCATTTTTTGGCCGAGTTGAATTTTTTAATTCCCTGTAAATAAAACAATTCACGATTAAATGCCAAAACGTTCTGAGTGATGTTATGCTAAACAATGTCAAACTTTCCAATGGAAATGTCAGATTGCACCTGGCAACACTTAGTGTTGCCCTAGGCCAGAATATATATAGCAGCCCTCGTATTTACTTTAAGTCTGGCAGAAACAAATCAGGTTCTCGATGGAGGAAATCAGAAAAATTACGGCGAGAAACTACGCACCATCTCAAACATATTCAGGATATTTGGTTATCTATATGAAAGAAACTTTATTGCTTTTCTAAATTGTTGTATTTGTTCAATAATGTTGTGTGGGAATAAACTGCACGAATTTCTTGTAATCATCTTGGTATGTAGAACGGTCTGATGGTTAGCTTTATCGAATTAAAATTTATATTCTCCTATGAGCAAAAAATAGTAAAACTTTGTTTAAAATTCTGAATTTATTTCTCCTTGGCTACAAACCACTGGGCAAGGTTTTTTTAATCCTTAAATTTAATTTCCGGAATAGCTTTCAATGCGCGTAGCAATTCACGTTTAATGTTTCGACTCACCTTTGCAACGATATTCGTCCGAACGCCTGTATATATAGATCCAAGACTCTTCGCCAGTAATAATATGTTTCATTACATCCTGGTCACGCTGTTTTTCAAACAAATTAGTGAGTTTGGCACCAATCGAGCTTTCACTTTTCTTAAGCCCAATGTTGCTTAAAACTGGTTTTCACTGATCCTTCCGATATTCCAAAGTTGCCAGTAAGATTTCTGACTGTTAATCGTCGATTCTCAACCACCAATTCCATTATTTTATTGACGCGTTGATCATCGGTAGATGTTGATGGCCGTCCTAGACGTGGTTCGTCGTCAACGCGTTCTTAACCGCCTTTCAAAAACCCTTGCTCCTGACAAACACCGAAGGTCTTTCCAATATTCTGAGCTTTTCGGCACCAGAAATTTGATTCCGCGCACAAAAATTAATAGAACTTAGAATAATGTACTTCAAAAAGACAAGCTACTAAAGACTAATGGTTATTTTGATATGACATTTAGCACAGAAGTCACGGACAGTCATACCAACCTAGAAAATAAATATTTCGACGAATGGATTTTCAAACGAAATTTAAACTAAATAATCTTACTAATTTTTGCTAACATTAGGTCTATGTTTAATTATTCAAATCCTAACAGGATTATTTTTATACTAACAATGTTGCTAACGAGAGTATTATAGTTTTGTTCACATAACGGTTGTTTGTAAGTCCTAAAACTAAAAGAGTCAGATATAGGGTTATATATACCAATGATCAGGGTGACGAGTAGAGGTGAAATCCGGATGTCTGTCTGTCCGTCTGTCCGTCCGTCCGTGCAAGCTGTAACTTGTAAAAATTGAGATATCATGATGAAACTTGGTACACGTATTCCTTTGCTCCATAAGACGGTTAAGTTCGAAGATGGGCAAAATCGGCCCACTGCCACGCCCACAAAATGGCGGAAACCGAAAACCTATAAAGTGCCATCACTAAGCCATAAATAAAGATATTAAAGTGGAATTTGGCACAAAGGATCGCATTAGGGAGGGGCATATTTGGACGCAATTGTTTTGGAAAAGTGGGCGTGGCCCCGCCCCCTACTAAGTTTTTTGTACATATCTCGGAAACTACTATGGCTATGTCAACCAAACTTTACCGAGTCGTTTTCTTCAGGTATTTCCATATACAGTTCAAAAATGGAAGAAATCGGATAATAACCACGCCCACCTCCCATACAAAGGTTATGTTGAAAATCACTAAAAGTGCGTTATCCGACTAACAAAAAACGTCAGAAACACTAAATTTTACGGAAGAAGTGGCAGAAGGAAGCTGCACCCAGGCTTTTTTTAAAAATTGAAAATGGGCGTGGCGCCGCCCACTTATGGACCAAGAACCATATCTCAGGAGCTACTAGACCGATTTCAATGAAATTCGGTATATAATATTTTCTTAACACCCTGATGACATGTACGAAATATGGGTGAAATCGGTTTACAACCACGCCTTCTTCCAATATAAAGCTATTTTGAATTCCATCTGATGCCTTCTCTGTATAATATATAGTACATTAGGAACCAATGATGATAGCGGAATAAAACTTTACAAAAATACGGTATTTGAAAAATATGTAAATGACGTATAATGAAATCTCGATTATCACTTTATCATGCGAGAGTATAAAATGTTCGGTGACACCCGAACTTAGCCCTTCCTTACTTGTTAGCTATACATTGTTCTGTAGTCATTACTTTAGCCTTCAATAATAACGGTGCATAATTTTTCTTCATTTGTATTTATTTACATGTCGGACGTGGAATCTATTGTGGGTCTTACTTATTCAGGGTTTGCGCTGGGGTTTTGTGTATATATTTGATACTTGACCGATACAGTTTTGATAATATCACCTGTGTTTACTTTATGTGAAACACTCCTTTTGGCACATGAAGGTTGTGAAAGCCTTATTATTGCTAACATTTTACTTCAACTGTTTGTCGAAATATATCTTTCGCACTATCCACCAACACTAAAAGACGCCAAAGTCAGAAATTTCTAAGGCAACCCACATGGAAAACTGAGATCGATATCTGGAACCAATTTTGAATTGCTCATGACTTAAAATTGAAGTTGCGGAAGGCACTATTTAATGATGTGTATTGTTCTGTATGACTATTTCGGTTTCAACCAAACAATTAGGCATCTGCTGGTGGCGGAAGGAAAAGTTCATCGTATTTTCCTACAATTCGTAGACGCTTACACGAAGGGGATATCTGCGATAGGGTACCACAGAAAATTCCTCATATAAACAAGGTTATATTCGCAAAACGGAAGAAGTTTGATGCAGTCCATGTCTTGAAAGCAAGTAATTTTTGGTAAAAAGTTCTTTGGACGGACGAATCAATGATTTACTACACTTAAAGAATACAATAGGGGTGTCATAATATAGAGCTGCACTCTGTCGAAGAGGTAGGCAATATAGTATTACTTGAACGAAGCGTTAATGCTTAAGTGTATCTTAATTTGATGAAAGAAGTCAGCATACATGAAGGCAGCCGATTGATTGGCGAGGATGTTATCTTTCAGGAGGACAGCGCTGCTATTCATAAGAGCAAAAATGTTAGTCATTATATATTTTCCTTTCTCTAAAATTAATAATATTTTTTTACCATATGTTAGGTCCCCTCGAAGTCGGTCACTCTCAGCCCATTATGGGATGTTTCATGGCTCTTATAGGTGCGCTCCAAGTGCTCATAGAAGGTATTTTGGGCGCAAATCAGCGAAATGTTGAAGAACTTCGCTTTGATGCGGACTGTGGCTAGATGTAAAGATGTACCGGGGTAAATGCCAGGATTCTGCGAGCCTCTCCCCCACCACGAACGGCGGTGATGTCAGCCTTTATTTTTTGAGGACTTCAACCAGTTGTGTAGCGAGACCCTTTCAATTAAGGGACCGGACATTCCAGGTGCATGCCCTCAAATCTTAATTATTGATGAATTTGCCATGGTCGTCATCAAAAGGGAGGGGTCTCTGGTCCGAGGTTATTGTTTAGTTTTCATTGCGGACGTTTTTTTATGTGGCGGGTCCCAAACCCAGCGCACAACGGAACAGAACAGAACAGAAAGATGGTTGGCCTTCAAACGGATGTTCTTCAGAGGATACTTGATCTAAGACCGGACGTTGTGAGCGGTAAATGTAAAAAAAATCATTTCTGGCCACTCCCAGGTGAATAACAAGAACAGAATCATTAAAGAGACATTAATTGAATCTGAAAGAGTATCCTTTAATATCACTCGTTGTGTTCTATAATAAAAATAAGAAGATACCCATTGAAGAATTCTTGGTTGAAAGCTCAGAAAATCAAGTGTTTGTACCAGAGCCGAGATATTTATTTTATCAAAAGCTTTGCTAAGGTCAGTGCATATAACATCCGTATGCTTATGTTCCTTAAAACCCAATGGTACATGGTTTACAAATTCAAGATGTGTTTGGCACTATTTTTCAGGAAACATGAGAATATCATATCTGGGCCGTAATTAAAAGATGATTTTAACTTATTTAAACTATGTAAGACTTCTTCAGACTATATTCGTATTTCATCATGGACGGAAATATGGAAATCCTTGCGTATAAACAAAATCATAAAACATTTTTGGATATCATTTTTTACCTTATTTAAGTAAATTGTTTAACATTTTTTGTTTAGGTCCGAATACTGTCGATGCAGTAAAGAATTTTTGGAATAGTCGACAAGTGAAACAGTTCCTTAAAAAAGTTTAAAATCTTGAGTTTTCTGTTTTTTTTAATTTATATACAACAATTACTACAGGGACATACTTCTCAAATAATTTCATAATAGTGTTATTAAAACGCGAGACACTCAATTCAAAACCTCCTTAATAGCCAATTTTGAGTTGTTGCTTTGTATTTTGTCCTTTAGGCGTGTATGCTTAATACGAGAGTAGTTTCTTTATTTGGATCTTTCATTAACTACACAAAATACCTTGAATCTGAAAACACCTCTTGTTTTCCTTTGGTTTGCCACATTTAGTCTGAATGGTTATCCAAATTTCTGAACTTAGCAATTTGCCCATTTCTTAATCTGTTTGTTTTAGTTCGCTGGATTTTTTTATTTTTAGCCTTGAAAACACAATAACAACTTCAGATTCTATAGAATGAAAATTGAAGTGGGCGTGCCGCTTACACAAAGCCATAATTTTTAGTCATTTGTTTGATCTTCGAAAATTTTATGTTGTTTACGATTAGCAGAGGAGTGAATATTAAAAATACCTTTCCATATGCAAAATTAAAATTTTAATGAAGGGCGGTTTGAGGTCCCTTTCTTCTAACCTTCTGTTTCGACTTAATCTTTACTTCCACCTAATAATTCAAGGCTAACTGGGCGTTTTAGCGATCGTGGTATTCGCCTTGATCACTTAGAAACGAGAAACAAAAGCAGGTAGATTAAAAAATATATGTGAAATTTGCATGTCAAATATTTCTGATATTTCTACAAACTACCTAATAACTAATGTTTTTCTTTTGTTAAAGTTAGTAAATTTCAGTTACAAGGACATATTATTGATTATTCATGGGCTGTAGGAAATTCGCCATTTTATACTCTGGCATCGTTCTAGAAAAATTATAATCCATATAACACAAAAAAAATTACCAATAAGGAATTTTAACCAAATATTTTATACTAACGCAAGTTGCAAGGAATAAAATTGTTATTAGAAAGAAGTTCTTTCTGAGCTTCATTAAGTCAGCTGAAAGTTTGAAAAAACAGATACATAAGCTGTATAGTAAGTATAGGGAGGCTAAGGGAAGTATTGATCCTGGGAACTTTATTTTGAACATTTAGTTTATACGCAGCTATAGGCAATAGGAGCAAATCGGAACAATTTCTGCGAATTTTTGGTTTTGGACGTGCATTTTGTATGACAGCTATATGCTATAGTGGTCCGATGCCGACAATTTCCACAAATGTGCAGCATCTCGGCGACGTGTGCAAAATTTCTGAAAGTTATCTAAAATACTGAGGGGTTAGTATTAGACATACCTGCATATATTGCCCTGTCGACTCAGCTCGTCATGCCGCTCATTTACATTTCGTAGGGTCTCCAACGTTCTCTTTTGGGTGTTACAAACTTCGTGGCAAACTTAACAGTTCAGGGTATACAATTTTTTTAGCAGTCACCTTCGTCAGTTCAATGAAAGTTGACTTTTATTTATTTATTTAGTTACATAAATCTATGAACATTAATTCTTACAGACTATTAAGAAATTATGATTTAAATTAGAATTCTAAGATAATACATTTACAATTCAACTTGAACTTTACTAAAAAATCGAATTAAAGGTGTTAATGAAGAAAGCCCTTTAGATACCCTTATTGCAGCTGTTCTAGTCATTTATTTAAAATAGTCCTCAATTTGCGATTACTTCTCTTATTCTTGCAATAATTCTTTCCGGCAAGCATTTCTTGAGGTCTGAGAAAAAGATAAAATTGTTGAGATAGACGGATGACTCTCAATTTGATTCCAGAGTGAAATAATTCAGAGAGGTTTCATCCATTATCACGTATCAATGCGATACTAGTTTGACTTACGATCGCACACTTCCAAACGACGCTAAGAGTTTCGACTTCTTTGTTGTTTTTAGTTGA
Organism: Bactrocera neohumeralis; assembly: GCF_024586455.1. Lineage (NCBI taxonomy): Eukaryota > Metazoa > Arthropoda > Insecta > Diptera > Tephritidae > Bactrocera > Bactrocera neohumeralis. The sequence continues at coordinate 35,696,201 of NC_065921.1, forward strand.
TTGGGAGCTCCGCATTACCTTTCCAAAGAGCTTTCACATACCTCATACAGCCGGTTAAATACTACCAGGTGTTGGGAAAACTGTGTAAGTAATAAAGGGCTAAGTTCCGGTGCAACCGAATATTTTATACTCTTGCAATTTACAATAATCAAAGCCAGGGATATACTTTATGGGGTAAAACAGGATCGAAATCCAAGCAATTTTATATATGTGTGCATATACAATATATAACCCCTATACTGACAGGCACATAAGGTTTGCTAGAAAAACGAAAACCATTATATTGGGTAGTTGGAAAAGTCTCTTCGTATTTTGTCAATAGATATCGTTACAGTCGTATGTATGTCTCCAGCGCTACCAATCACATTGTGTCATACCATATAGTGTTGGATAGGTGAGATTTTAGGGTTCATTTAACCAAAAAATTTAATTCGGGGAAGTTCAAAAAAAGTTATAGCTGTTCAAAAATGAGTGAAAATAATGAAAAAATTCGCTATATTTTGAAATTTTGTATAGAAAAGGGTAGAATGCCACGCAAGCCACCAATGAAATTTGTAAAGTTTATGGAGACGATGCTGCAGCAGTTCGTGTAGCACAACAATGGTTCGTTTGCTTCCGCTCTGAAAATTTCGATGTAAAAGATGCACCTCGCTCTGGTCGACCTATCGTTGAAAAAATCGATGAGATTATGGAAAATATTGACCAGGACCGTCACATAAAAGGTCTTCGTCTTCCATTAGAACAACGCTAGACCGCACACATCTTTGATGATTTGGTAAAACACTGGGAGAGCTTGGCTGGAAAGTTTTGATGCATCCATCATATAGCCCTGACCTTGCACCATCGAACTACCATTTGTTTCGGTCAATGCAGAACTCCTTTAATGGAGTAAAGTTGGCTTCAAGAGAATCCTGTGAAAATTAATTGTCGCAGTTTTGGTCGACCAAAGTGGTACATATGTGGTTCATTAAAGTTCGTTATTACTTAAAAAAAATAAGTTAAAGTTTGATTATTATTATATCAATATGAAGTAAATGGATGTTGGGATAGTATCGACCAGATTTTATCTATTTTGCCCAATACCACATACTATTAACATGCCACTTACAAAAAAACGAATCGTATAGAGTAAAGTCGAAAATCCTGATATGTGCAGTACAAGGTCACACGGAAGTTCGATTACTTTCATATTAGGTATATGGGGGCTAAGGGAAGTATAGGTCTGACCCAACCAATTTTTGACATACAGACATACCACTGTCAGAGAAGTACTAAGTATCCCTGAATTTCAATTATATATCTCAGACATTGGCCGATATTTTCGATTAAAATATTCGGTACCTAGGGGCTTGAACAGTGTTTGTTAGATTTTATTAATTTTTAATCATAAGGTGGCATACACTAAAGGGATTATCGTGCAAAGGTTTATCCCGTTATGCATTATTGATTTGTGTACTGGAAACTGAACGAATGAAGTGGAATTTAAGATGACGTGGTTGTTATCGGATTTTATCCATATGTATAATGTGACATAAGAATATAAAAAGAATGTCACGTACGAAATTTTGTAAAATTCGGATGGTCGGGTCCCGAGATAGTACCAAAAAGTAGGCGGTGCCACGCCCGTAGTCCAATTTCCACACCAGCTCCCATAAAGCTCTCTCATACCATCTCGATGGTAAAATTTAATGTCTCTGGCGTATTTAGTTATTGATTTATCGAGCTTTTAGTAGTTTTTAACAGTACCGTTATATGGGGAGTGAGCGGCGTTATCTTTCGATTTCATCCATTTTCACAATGACGATAGAAGTGCTTATAAGATTTGTACTCAGCAAATTTGGTTGTTGTAGCGTAAGTGGGTTAAGAGATATCTGGTGCTTCTTACTACGGCGATTCTCTGTACCAAATTACAGGTTTATATCTTAATTTAGTGCTTAGTTATGGCACTTTATGTGTTTTCGCTTAATGGTGATTTGTGGGCGTGGCAGTGGTCCGATTAAGCTCTTCCACGAACTCGTATTTTTTTGTATTAAGAAACCCACATACTTTATTTCATCGAGATATCTCAATTTTTTCTCCAATTACAGCTTGAACGGACGGACAGACAAAAAATCAACCGGATTTAAACTTTTCTCGTCACCCTGATCATTTATATATACATATATATAATCGTATATCTATCTCGATTAGTTTTAGGCGATACGTACAACCGTTAGGTGAACAAAACTATAATACTCTGTAGCAACTGGTTTCAAGAGTATAAAAATGTTGCAAAAAATTCAACAATCATTGTTCGACCGAATAAAGTATCTCACATTTTGACCAACCTAAACGGTTTAAAGTCAGCTGAAAAGTCAAAAACCACTCCACAGGAGTTGCTCAACTATAATTGAGAACATATTTTCAAGCAAATTCATAAATATATTATATATATCACATAATGATCACACAATTATTACTTTTTAAATATCAAAACTTATAGCATATTTCTAAAATTGATATATGTCACAAACTCACTGAAATTGTGACGCCTTCTTATGGAAATTACGGCTTTCTTCTCGTGATTTCACATATTATCACTGCTTGTCGTTGCGACTTTTGAAAGCAGCTTACGAAGAATATTTTCAGTTCCATGAGGTCAATTCTGGTGATAAAATTTTACTTTTTTATATACGTTCTTTTAAGCATGCGGCTTTCAAGAAGAAACAAAAGGTATAGAAGTTAATGTTATGGGCAAGAATTTAGCTCTAATATATTGATAAGGACCTGCATTATGTTTAGAAACTGATTTCGGGCAAGTCACGGTGGCCCGGCTGGTATAAATTTTATTCAAATGGCCCAACTTTCGACCACAGTTTTCTGCAAATAGAGCTTTATGTCAGTAATAACTCACCGTATATATTTTACAAGGTGTATATCGTCTCGAGCTTATCCGCGTAGATAAGTCACTTCACTTAGTCCCACAAAAAGTAGTCCAACGGTGTTAAATCGGCCCTCGACGCGAAATAATACTCTCACCAAATGCTTTCTTCAATAAACTGATTGTTTCACGGGCTGTATGGCAAGTAGCGTCATCTTTTGTATCCAAATATTGTCCACATTAACAACATCCAATTAAAGCAAGAAAAATACATTAATCATGGCTCTATAGCGTTTCCCATTGACCATAACATTAAGGCCGGCTTTATTTTTGCAGAAATATGGACAATAGTATGGCCATAGAGCACACCAAACAGGAATCTTTTGAGGAAGTAGTCTTGACTCAGAAATGGATTGAGTCGCTCGAATATTAAACGCTGCGTACGAATCAATGCGAGAGCCGAACCATTGTTTCGGTAATAAATTTCCACGATCTGCAAACCTTGTTCCGGAGTAAGTCTGTACATTATGAAATGTGAAAACAAATTAAGTGTGAATGAAGTAATACCTGTAGAAAAGATCGAGTCCGAAAAATTTGTTGTCTCATTGAAAACTTCACCCCCAAAAACACCCTTTCTTTATGATCCGTAGCCTAAAAATTAAGCAAATTGCGCCATTAATGTAGATTTTAAGATATTGCGGCTACACCGTCTTCAACGATTTCCACCACGGCGGCACCGCAAAGTGTCGAACCAGCAGATGAGATGACTTCTCCTTACGAGTCTCGTCGTCGCTGACAGAAGCAAACAATAACGCTTCTAACGTTACACGTTTGGAACATATTTTATTTGCTGCATTAATTAATACTTGTTATTTAAGAAATAAATATTTGTTACACACAGTAGACTTTGTTTTTTGGGGCAATATCGCAGAAGACGCTAGAAAATGTCGACAGCAGCGTCACCTGGCATCAATCTTAACTTAGATGATATATGGTTTAGAATAGAGCTCTTGGTATTCGACTAATCGACTAACCAGATAGGATATTATTCTAATAATAATATTCGGTTTGCAGAGCCCAAGTTAAGGACTCTGTAAAATACCAAGTACATATACTAAATTTTTATTTCTAAAGATTCCGTTACTTTCTTCCTTAACCGGTAATAAATTCTTATATTTTAATCTTTCTTTATTTTGATGGATATCTAGTGATGGTATGGAAATACAAACAAAACCTTGTAAAAAACTTATACAAATACAGTACAATAATAAAAAAATATATTCTACAAAACTTATCTGATATACACGTACATGAAATATCTCTCATATCCAGGGCTTCCTGAACTTCCTTGAAGTCCTTTTCACTGATATACATACATACAAGTATGTGTGCCTCGCACGTGGCATGGTCTATTTTCGTGTATGCAACAATTTGTTGCACACTCTTTGCACGGGCAGTTCCATCAGCACATAGGCCAAAAACGAAGACAGCACCGCCAACACATTCACCGCAATAAAGTCCGAGCCGGAGGCAATTTCATTGAAGCTGGTCGGCTCATTGCGCAGACCATAGCTGATCAATGTAATTATGGGCGTTAGCAAATAAATGCTGAAGCAGAATTTATTCAGCAGCCGAAAGAGGCGCGCGCTCAGCAACACATTCAAGCGGCCACCGTGTCCCCAAGCGCACATCAGAATGCCGCCACCGATGCTGAGTGCGAAAAGCAATTTGCCAAAGGACATAATTGTCGCCACCAGCCATGTGGGTGTGCTGTGCCAGTAGCTCATGAAGTTTGCCACCGCACAGACGATGCCGACGAAAAGCCAGAAAGCCGCACGCCACCAACTAATATTATTGCTCGCCAACGAATCGACCGTTGCAGTGGCCGCCGACGACTCGTATGGCTGTCGGTTTGGTGATTGGTGTTGTTGTTGTTGCGTTGGCACGTGTGGCTCTGATTGTGAGTGTGAGTGCGGTGGCTGCTGCTGCTGATTTGTCTGTTGGTGATTATGGTATCGGTGTCGCCGCTGCTGGGCGTGATTGTGCAGTAGCCAGCCGCAAAGGGCACCGCCGAGGTATGGATTGATGCGCACCCATGGCTTCACGTACAGCTGATTCAGCGTGGAGTGTATTTTGTCAATGCTATGTGTCAATTTATTTGAATAATGTGAGTACTTTTAGACTAACTATATGATTGTAGGAATATGTAGACGATGCAAATATGTATGTAAGTATGTATGCATGCAATTTTCTTGTAGCAAAGTATCTGCTAACGGTATCAAAATCTTGCATGTTGCGTCTAAATTGTGAACCGCATGCAACTTCATACAATACAAACATACATATTTGAAGATTACCATGTAAATACTTACTCGAATGTTATGCCATTGTAATAATTGCAGAGCCAACCGATCGCTGGAAATCCACAGACAAGTGTGACGAAGACGACTTTGGCAAAACGCTCACTTTTAACATATAAAAAGAGCAGAGCAGTTATGAGCAGATAGAACTGCATTTCACACGCCAGATACCAAGTCCACGAGCAGCAGATGTCTTTCATGTCCAAGAAGTTCTGTATATAGAGCACATTGTGCCACCAGCGTCTAACAAAATACGAAAATTTAAGCATCAAAAATATGCGAATATAAAAATTTTGATACCCGGAATGTGGTAGTTTCCACGCTTGTAACACCCAGAAGCAAAGACCTTAGACCCTATAAAATATATATATAAATGATCAGCGTAACGAGCGGCCCTTCTGCCTGTATGTACGCGAATTGGTCTTTCACACCCAGAAGCATTTTGCAAGAAGAAGCTGCTAAGGAAAAAAGTTCTTTTAGACCCTATAAAATATATATATAAATGATCAGCGTAACGAGCGGCCCTTCTGCCTGTATGTACGCGAATTGGTCTTTCAGTTTATTGAGATATCGATCTGAAATTTTGCAACGTACTTTTCTCTCTAAGAAGCTGCTAAGGAAAAAAGTTCTTTTATGACTTTATCTTGAGTCGGACAGTTTGAACGTCAGCTATATTTTATAGTTGTCCGATCTAAACCATTTTTTCGGAGATTCTTGCGTTGCTTTTAGCACTAAAACATACCAAAATTTGTGAAATTTCTTGTCAAATAAAAAAGTTTTCCAAACAAGAACTTGATTTCGATTGAACAGCTTGTATTGCAGCTATATGCTATAGTGGTCCGATATTGGCAGGTTGGACAAATACACAAAGACTGTTTGCCTCTTTGGGAGAAAGGACGTTTCCAAATCTTAGATCGTTACCTCAAAAACTGTAGTCCATCAGCTTTTGCGTATATACAAACAGAAGGACAGATAAACGAAATGGATATGGCTAAATGGACTCAGGTCCCCACATTTAACATTTATATGCCATATGCCATATATATGTATATTTTATATATACATTTATATACCATATGTACGTATATACTTTATAGGTTTTCCAATGTTTCCTTCTGCGCGTTACAAACTGTTAGGGGTATAAAAATGTTGCACAGAAATACAGCATTCAATACTCAACGAATCCGATTACATCAAATTTTATATCTACAGGGTCTAGCACTCGAAGTGTAACCAATTAAAAAAGCCATAAATTCGGTTTGGAAAATTATTTTTATTTATTTTAAGGTACAAAATGTGTGAAAATAATCATAAATTCAGGACCAATTCACTTTTGCTCGATATGACTACTTTTTGCCTTAACTATGGCCTTGAGACGGTCAAAAAACGAATCGCAAGCTGCCCGAATGTGACATGCCGATATTTTGGCCCACTCACGGACAATGGCTTTCATCAGCATCTCGAGACTGGTATATTTTTTTTACTTTGGACCTTGCTCTCCAAAATGGCCCAGAGAGAATAATCCATTGGATTCACATCTGGTGAATTCGAGAGCCATTGTGTGGTCGTAATGAAGTTCGGAACGTTGTTTTTCAGCCATTCTTGGTTCACTCACGCTTTGTGAGACGGTGCTGAGTCTTGTTGAAACGTCCATGGTTTGCGATCGAAATGTTTGTTTGTCCACGGCTTCAAAGCAGCCTCCAGAATACTTTCCCGATAATATGTCGCATTTTCTTTGACGCCAGGCTCGATGAAAACAATTGGAGAGCGCCCATCTGCGGTGACAGCGGCCCAAACCAATATTTGTGGCGGGTGCTGCCTCCTGGTGGCCAACCGATGACTTTGATTCTCATATGAACGATCGGTCAAGTAAACACCATCGTTTTGAGAGTTTACCAATTGCTCAATTGGAAAAATTTTTCGTCAGAAAACACAATGTTCGGAATTTGACCGCAATTGCTTCGCTCTCTCAAGTCTTACTTGTTGCTGCTTCGGTGTGAGATCATGGACCTTTTGGAACTTGTAAGGCTTGACCTTGACCTCATTCTTTCAATATGCGTGGGATGCTGCGGTTGGATATTTTCAGTTCTTTAGCCATTTGATTGGCCGGACTATAATTCACTTATAGTACATACTCCATAGGTCACAGACACAATTAATTTCATTCGGATATTTTTCTTCTTGTAGACCAATGCCTAGACTGATATAATATATGTATGTTACGTAAAGTACATTACGTTCAGGAAAAGCCTCCACTTAATTCCACATTCACAAATTTCTACTAACAGAAAGTTTTTCAAGTTTAAATGACATCAAGACATACTACAACCAGAAAAAGATGCTCTTTGAGTTTCACTAAGATAACTCACGTATAGACTTTATAAAGTCAAGCGGAAATTGGAAAAGCCTTATATTAGGTATATTGGGATTATCAGCAGCTTTGACCCAATTTCCCCCAATCTCAGCACAAGGACACGATTGTCACCAAGAAAAACCGTTCTCTATGTTCGGTGTTAAATCTCACAGATTCACCGCTGACTTATGTCCACATATTTGGTATGCAGGTGGCCTGATAAGTTATGATTCGATTTCGACTTGTGGTCATAATTTGTGCAAAGTATTATCCTAATATCTTCATTTATTCTTGATTTGTATACTGTAGAACAAAATAATTATATGAAATTTGAATTTTTATTTTAAGGTAAGCTCGAAAACGGGATGTCTCTGTCTACTTATTAACGTTCAAGTCTTACAATACCTATATGTATTCACATACTCCGGTATTATCTGACCTGATTGAGCTGTATTTATTATTGGTTTTCAAAATCGTACAAAACAAATTTGTTCCATCGTACATTAAAAAGATAGTATTGTTAATATGTCATAGGAGAGCATATAACACTGCGTTATAGTTGACTTATTCTTCAAAGCCATTGAAGTATTAAGTGGCAAGATAGCCAATACAATATATAAATTATCACAAACATTCCTGTAAGGAGGGCCCGTTCTTTTTTCCCTTGGACCCGGTTATTCTTTCGGCGTTGTTGAGTCTTGGCTTGTATATTTTATAAAAGATAAACCAAGAGGTCAACATTTTTCTACACCTGAAGTGTCGGTTAAGTTGTTCAGAATGCAGGCTTAGGAGATACCTTATTCAAAGTGCTCCGACAATTAGAATATTAAAAACAAAAATGAAGACCAATATTTACTTTGTTCTCTCATACCGAAATTTAAAAGGCAGCCCTCGTATGTGATTTATTAGCTTTCTTTGGATTGGAGACTTTGAACTTACGAAAAGGAATTTTACTCCCATAAATGATTGAGTTGATTAAAATATTCTTCTTTGAACTCAAAGACATTTCTCACTAATTTTAATAGGGTCTGGCAATACTAAAAAGTTCTAAAAATTTCTCATAGTCCTACTTCTATTCAGACCTAGTTTCATATGAATGGAACACTTACCATACCAAAACTATTCACTAACTAGTACACCGAGATATTCGGAGATGCGAAAATCAAAGCATTAAATACATATGTACGTATACAAATATTTAATTCAGTTAATGTTTTGATTTCAATTTCATTTTTAGAGATATCGACACTTGAGAAGAGTATTTGATATTTACAATAATATTGTTTACGGATGCGCTCCTAGATATAAAACTACTAAACTTTTCCTAAAAAAAGTTAATTTGAATTAGCTTGCTTTGCCACACTTTATAAAAACATTCCGCCTATTATTCAACTAAAAAATTAAACAATTTATGCTTGATTGCATCCACGTAATTAAATCTCGCATTCGATTACATAACCGTTACATGTAATGGAACAGCGGTTGGTTTACAACGTATGATAAGCGTTTGACAAATATTTTATATATGTAAGTGTGTCTACAAGGATTACATTCATCTAAAATGTACATATACATACATATGTAAGTGCGTGTGTGTGGCAGCCGCTGGAGCATTTCCGTATAAAATAAATTGTACGTGTGGTTGCTAAACCTTTTTTCGGCTCTGAATCGCCTTTAATTGAAAATCATTGCATTAATCAACATATATTTCATTAAATCATATGCACGCATAACCAAATCCGATTTAAATTAATTCGGGTTATGTGTTATTTTTCCCATATCAAAAGCATATATACATACACACATACATACATATGCACTTGCAATTAACATGCATTCTCCTATTTTGTAACAATTTGAATAAATTAACGAGCAAATAACCCTCAGAATTCGCCTTAAATAATCAACGAAAACTCTTCAACCAATAAAAAATGTACAAATTATTATGAATTAGTTGTGCTTATCTGCCATATATGGTAATATATACATATGTATATGTATATTTATTACTCGTGTTTAGCTTGCATATACTCACTGCTTGCAGTAATAGCCGCTGTTCACTCCCAAGTAAAAGGGTGAATATGCGTTGGTCAAGTCGTAGAATACATCGCTTAGAAGCATTGTGGTAATCAGCATTGGCGTGAGTCTAGTAACGAAAGCAAGGAGCAATTAGGAAACAATACGCAGCTTCAATTAGTACTTTGAAATAGATTGCCGCATACCCACCGCAAATACCGCTGCAATAGAAGTTTCCCAAATAATTTCGAATTCTGTACGAAATCATTTTGTCGAATCTCCTTTAATCTCGACTCGGAAGAGAGAAAATTGTAGACGAGCAGTAACGCACTGGAATTAAATAAATGTGAGTTTAGTGATTACAATAACAGATTAGTTGTTTTTATTAAATACATATGTCCATATATGTATGTATATTGAACAGATTTGTAATTATAAGCAATTATATTATCTCTGAACAGGGTATAGTATTAATCGTGCGATTCTGGACTGTGACATAGTCACAAGTCTCTAAAATTGAGATTTTAAATTAGAGAAATTTTTTGTGACTTGAGACGATTTTGCCATTCAGTAAGTGACAGTCACAAAAATCTCTCAATTGAAAATGAACAGGTCTAATCAACTCTTACATTTCATTATTTAGAGATGTAATTACACTTGAATGAACAGAGACCAAGACACCTTGTGCCTCCTTATCGAGTCTCTAGATTGCAGAACTAACGACGCGACAACTCTGCAGCTTGAATTATTTTCTAAAGCAGTAGATTGAAAAACCATCTCATGGTAGCAAGCTGGAGAAGTATTCCCTCCATAATTTTAGTATGCTTTAGACGTCAGTCACCAGATCACCTCCACCTTCTAGAGTATGCTTCGGTCTTGAAACCTTCTGTTAGCCGCCGCATTTTTTTGTAGAATTTTCGAGCATTACGCCTGTCGACCAGCTTGTCAAGCTCTTCATACTCACGCATTTCGGCCTCTCTCTTTTCCTGTCTACAACTGCGTCTCGCTTCCCTCTTCAACTTTTGGTATCTATCCCATCCCACACGTGTTGTGGTCGATCGTAACGTTGCGAGATATGCAGTCTGTTTTCTCTCCGCTGCGACACGGCAGTCCTCGTCGTACCAGCTGTTTCTTTGCATTTACCGAAAAATGGTTTCGGTTGCAGCTATACATAAGAAGCTTGACATGTCGTCCCATATTGTCCTTATATCTGTTGTGATTTCAGCTTCTCGACGTCGAACCTTCCTTCTGTTTGTTGAAGTGCGTTTTTTGCCGCACTGAGGCGGATGCGTCAGGATCTCGGAGCGTACGCACGTCTATCATAACATGATCGATCTGGTTGGTGGCCTTTCGATCCGGAGACAGCTTGGTGAATTTTTCTATGCTAGAATTTAGTACTACAGATAACCATATTTCGGGCCTCAGCGAAGTCGATTAGCCTCAACTTATTTGGGGATGAATCCAGATGGAGGCTCACACCCACCGCACTGGCGTTAAAGTCGCCAAGCACGATATTGACATCGTGGCGGGGGCAGCTCTCATAGGTGCGCTCCAAACGCTCATAGAAGGCATTTTTGGTCATATCGTCCATCTCTTGCGTCGGGGCGTGGGCGCAATTCAGCGATATGTTGAAGAACTTCGCTTTGATGCGGATTGTGGCTAGACGTTCATCCACTGGAGTGAATGATAATAATCGGCGACGGAGTCTCTCTTCCACCATGAATCCCACACTAAACTTGCGCTCCTTTATATGGCCACTTTGGTAAATGCCACAAGGACTAACTCGCCTCAGTCCTTGTCCTGTCCATCGCATTTCTTGGACGGCGGTGATGTCAGCCTGCACTCTAACGCGGACATCAACCAGCTAGGCAGTGGCACCTTTCCAATTAAGGGACCCGAAATTCCAGGTATATATCCTTATTTGAGAAGAACTCTCAGAGCCACCTTTCATTGGGAGCAAGCCTCTTTTGGATGTTCAACTTCTCACCATCAAACGGCGTTCGCCATGGACAGAAACATTTGGTGGTAATCACTTGGCGCTATATCCGGGCTATAGGTGGATGCTATCAAATCTCCCGTAGCTTCTGACGAGTCATCAACGAAGTATGTGGTCCAGCGTTGTCCTGGTGGAATACTACACCCCTCCTGTTGGCCGATTCTGGACGCTTCTGGTCGATCACCTGCTTCAAGCGGTCCAGTTGTTCGCAGTAGATTGTAGAATTAAGCGTCTGGCCATATGTTTGGGACGATTCACCGGCCATCGACCACGATGTTTTCGCTTGGTATTGTCAAACACACAGCAAAACTTTCGTCGCCGTCACCATCCGCTTGGCAAAAATGAGTCGGGACGATTCAGCGGCCTTCGACCACCACCGTTTTCGCTTGGTAAATCATGTCACTCAAACATCAAGATCTTTTTTCGTGTATCACCATCCGCTTCAAAAATGGTTTAAAATGGTTTGGTGACTAACTTCCTTCTTCTGGGCGATGTCACAATGCCGGTCTAACTCGATGTTTTCCATGATTTGATCGATATTCGTCGTCACAGGTCTTCCGCCGGCTGGCTTATCCATGGTGTCGTTATTCCCTCCGCAATTCGAAGTGATCCAGTATCATCCAGTATTAATCTCACAGAACGTTTCTCTAGCGGATTTGCCTTTAACGAAGGAAAACTTTAAAATAGCGCGAATTTCGGCGTTAGTGAACTCCATGTTTACACGTCTATAAATGTTGAACGCAATATCCAACAAATCATGTGTCGTTTTGTAGGTTATGTCAAGATCTTTCAAAGATGTATACTTGTAGTATTGCCAGATACGAGCTCTGTAGTGCTTAAAGACAAAAATGCGGAAGGGAGATATTTGACAACCTAATATATTGGCGTAAAAAAGTCAAATTATTTGCAAAATAAAAAAATAAATATTTTGTGTTTTTTATAAAAACAATTACTCATTCCTTCACGAATATGACAGACTGATATCATTGACATATTCCGTTATTGAGAACCGTTAGATTTTCTCAGTAAAAAGCGAAAATCACGTCACATAAATATGTATGCAATTTACCATTTCAGTATGGTTTCGTTTGATACACAGTGTTCACACGTTTCTGAAGCAATAAGTAGTTGTTCTTTTACAAAATAATAATTTTCCAAAGTTTTCATTAAATTTCATCTGTAATTGCTATTAAATTTTTATCATGGCGCCACGAGGCAAGGAATTATCACAAGATTTGAAGGATGTTATTATAAAACTATATAAAGAAAACAAAAGTCAGAGGCAAATTGGAAAAATAATATATAAAAGTAATTCTACTATTCAAAAAATATTAGAAAAATATAAAAAAAAGGGGAATACAAAAAATAAGGAAAGACCTGGACGACTAAACATATTTGATTCCAAGCAGCGGCGTATTATCACACAAAAAAAGTGCACCAAAAGTGCGTACTGAAATAAAAATGTCAACACGACAATGATCCAAAATACACCGCACACATCGTTAAGGGATGGCTACTTTACAAGACACCCAAACAATTAAAAACACCAGCCACATCTTCTGATGTGAATCCTATTGAACATTTGTGGGATTATTTAGAGAGAAAAATCAGAAGACACCAAATAACCAGCAAAGAATCTTTGAAAGCTGCTTTAATCGAAGAATGGGGCAAGATTCCATCTTCAGTGACCCAAAACTGGTAAAGTCCATGCCATCCAGATTGAGTGCAATAAAAAAATCCAATGGCTATCCAACACAATATTAACGGTCCATCAAAGCTCAAAAATATAACCGTTGGAACTTTTTGTTTGGAATTTATTATTATTGCATACATACTTTGGTGACATAATTTTTAGCTATTTAAACATTTTTTTCTCTAATTTGAAAAATTATTAATTTAAGTTTCTGTTTTTTTGTTTTTGCTTTTAATTAAAATATGAAATAACTGAAATAAAAAATGGATATTATTATTAGTTCTGAGGCACATTTTTCTCACGAAAAAACGGATAAACACAGTGCATGCTTATTTCTGTGATGCATAAAATAATCGTTTCTGGCCACTCCAAAGTGAATGACAGTGAGAGAACTTTCTTCACTTGCGTGAATTTTTACAAATGACTCCATCCTCCAATTATGATCCAAACAAATAATTTTTATTTTAAGGAATGTACTCTTAATTAATCAATTTTTGTCGTAAATCAATTTGGTTCCAGTTCTGTTCTACCATTCCCAATATCGTATTATATCTGAAGGTGGATCTATTTGAAAATCTTCGCATACTTTTATGGTAAATTGAGGTATTTCAACACTCCACTATAAAAACGATTCATTCGTTAATCTCAGTGGCTTAAGAACACCGAAAAATTACCGGGCTGTCGGCTATCTCCAGATAGCACTGCTGAAAATTGCATCGTTGCCATTTAAATATTGCATTGTACTGCATAATTATAATTGAACTTTTTACCATTACTTCAGCTATTTCACTACTTTTTGTGCTCCGTTCGCCTATAATCTAGCATGTAGCAATGACTTGGCGATGCAACAACTATCAAGGCAAATTGTTGTTAATATATTAAAAGTGTATTACAGGTTCCACATGGTGCGCCCTAAAACAAAATCGCCTTGTTCAGTAGCAACAATCAGTATAATCCATGTATACGAAAATTACTGTACTCTTGCAGTAACTAAATGTTGTTATTATTCTTAATATTTTTAATACGCTTGCAACCAGTAGCTACATAGTATTATATTTTGGTCATCTAGCGGTTGTACGTATCACCTCAAACTAATTGAGATAGATATAGGATTATATACATATGTAGTATATACAAGGTGCGGTAAACAGGACATTAAAAAAAAGGGGCAAAAGGTTTTTTCGGCAAAATCAATTTATTTTATTCAAAATAGTCTCCGTCTGCTTCAATACAGCTTTTTGCACGGTCCAAAAGCATGTCGAAGGAGTGTTTTAGCTCGTTGGCCGGTATGGCCGCCAGTATGCCAGTGCAAGCCTTTTGAATGGCCTCTAAGTCTGCATAACGCTTTCCTTTCATGGGCAAATGCATTTTTCCGAAAAGGAAGAAGTCGCACGGTGCCATATCAGGTGAATACGGGGAGTGGTTATTGGTTAAAATGTGATTTTTGGTCAAATAATCGGTCACAAGCGTCGATCGGTGAGACGGATTCTGAGCAATTTTTGGTCGTCAGTCAATTTGTGCGGAACAAACCGTGCACACACCTTTCGTAAGCCCAAATGTTCGGTCAAAATGCAATAAATCGATGTTTTGGAGATGTTCAATTCCATTTCCATGAATTTCAATGATGATTTCGGCTGACTTTTGAGGAATTCACGCACAGTTTCGATGGAATTTCCGGTGATCACGGATTTTGATTGGCCCACATGTTGATCGTCATTTATGTCCTCACGACTACTTTGAAAACGTTGAAACCACTCGTGCACTCTGCTACAGGAAAGGCAATCATCGCCATAAACTTGTTTCATCAATTGAAACATTTCGGTAAAAGTTTTACCAATTTTAAAACAAAATTTAATGTTGTCTCTTTGTTCGAAGCTCATTTTCGCACATAACACAAACATACTGACACTTAAAACACAATAACTTCACTTCAATATCCATGAAATGTCATGAAATTCTCACTGGACAATCGATAAAGATCGATAGCAAACTCTAACGCACCAGTCAGTATATAGATGGCGCCAACAGGGGGCGCTAGATTCAAAAAGTCCTGTTTACTTTGGAACCACCTTGTATATAAATGATCAGGATGACGAAAAAAGTTTAAATCCGGGTGAATGTCTGTCTGTGCGCCCTTCAGTTCGTTTGTCCGTCCGTGCAAGCTGTAACTTGAGTAAAAATTGAGATATCTTAACGAAACTTGGTATGTGGGTTCTTTGGCACAAACAAAATGTGTCGTGTTCGTAGATGGGCATAATCGGAGCACTAAATTAAGATATAAAATTGCTGTAGAAAGGAGCACCTGCTGGCGAAAAATTAAAAAAAGTGATAAAATAGAAAATACATAAAAATGTCGTATATCCGTCCTCTGGTTCTAAGCTACCTGCACACCAATTTTCAGCCAAATCGGTTTAGCCATTTTTGAGTTATAACCAGCGTAACTAACAGATTCTTTTATACATATATAAAGAATAGGCGTATTCTGCTTCGAACACCGGATTTCTTCGATCTTTCTGCGATGCTTTAGTACCGAACGCTAATATCAATACTTGATTCAGTGAGTGAAATCACGTTGATTAGGTTTTAAAACTTTGAATTTTTTCATTCAAACAAATAACTCCTTATAATCAAAAAACTTTTTTCACGAATATCTTCCACCCCTCAATTTGATGAGAACCTTATCAAATTGTTCTGCCATAGAGTAGAATTATGTCTAACTCCTATGCAATGTTAGTAAAATCTAAAGTTTACCTCGCATAAACAGTTACATCTGATTTAAATTCCAATGACTTTTTTTTTAATATATATGTAATACATACCTTATGACAAAGAAAACATCCACGAAAAAAATGGCCTCTAAAAGCGGTTGGTTAAGAAAACTCCCCATTGCCACGAACAGCATCGGCGCATTGGACAGAGCGAAGACCGAATAGTAGTATACGTGAAAAGTGGAAACCCACAGGCAAATAACAGTGCGCACGCCGGCAATAACACCCACAAAGTTTGAATTTGAATTCATGCGGTCGGCTTTCAAAGCGCGCTGCCAATTCTCAGTAAAACGGAAACATAATAAAATCTCTTCAACCGTTGAGCTTTTAACTGCAGTACTTTCATATGCGGACTCTATCGGAACATTTGTTTTGTGCACGTCATCTATCATCACAGTAGTGTGTGGAGCTTTTGTATGTAACATTTGTTGGAGCTTCAATTTCGCTTTCGACCGGTAAACCATCTCCGCTGAAGCCATCAGTAGAACCAGTGTGGTGAGAACAATGCTGGAGGAGAAAAATCATGTTAAATTTATAAAAATGCATGATGACAAGTTGAATGCAAGTAGTGAGCTTTAAGTTTGTACATGCAACGAAATTTCACCACACGACGTACTAGATGTATGTTTGAGACAAATTGCGGAGTGCATATAACCGCGGGGAATATATTCGAATTTTTATACCCTGAACAGGGTATATTCAGTTTGTCACGAAGTTTGTAACACCAAGAAGGAAGCGTCGGAGACCCTATAAAGTTACTATATGTATATACAGAAATGATCAGTATGTTGAGCTGAGTCGATTTATCCATGCCCGTCTCCCCGTCTATCTGTCTGTATATATACGAACTAGTCCCTCAGTTTTTAAGATATCGTTTTGAAATTTTGCAAACGTCATTTTTTCTTCAAGAAGCTGCTCATTTGTCGGAACGGCCGATATCGGATCACTATAACATATAGCTGCCATACAAACTGAACGATCGGAATCAAGTTCTTGTATGGGAAACTTCCTCATTTGAAGATATATCTTCACGAAATTTTGTATGAGTTATTGTTTATAGAAATAATGTAATATCAGATGAAATTGTTCAGATCGGCTTACTATAGCATATTGCTGCCATACAAACCGAACGTTCGGAATCAAGAGCTTGTAAGGAAAACTTTCGCATTTGACGTGGTATCTTCACGAAATTTGGCATGGATTACCGCTTAGAGTAACAATATAATCTTCGAATAAATTGTTCAGATCGGATTACTATAGCATATAGCTTCCATACAAACTGAATGCATAACGTTACTAACAGAAATGCACCTATGAAGAGTATTTAGCTTCGGTGCAACCGAAGTTAACGTTTTTTCTTGTTTTTAGTACAAGTTTTTTAGTAAAAGTAAATGCATATATAAATGATCAGCGTGTTGAGCTGAGTTGGTTTAGCTCATGACCGTCGGTATATATGCGAAATAGGGAGGAGAATCGAGGGCTGAAAAAGATTTTAAAACGGGAGTTGGCCGTTCAAGTTATAATAACCAAATTCGCTGAGGGCAAATATTTTTTCGGCTTCCCTATTTATTCCTTAATCAGCTTGAATTTGTTACAAACTACTAAAAGTGCGATAAATCTATAGATGGTACAAAAGGGCTTTATAGGAGCCGGTATAAATTTTGAAACGGGTGTGGCCCCTTTCATACCATATTTAGGTGAAAACCCAATACTCTGGACCTACTCAACCAATTCTAACAAAATTCAGGAAGGTAGTATTACAGGTATAACTAAATTTTCTATGTTTCTGAATGAAAATGTACAAAATTAAATAACAACCACGCCTACTTACCATACAACAAATTTCTAAATTTCACCTGATTCTACATATTAAACATGTACATAAGTATATGTAGAGGAGTTCAATTGGATCAATAATAGAAGGATTTTCAAACTACCGCATGACTTCATACTGCATATTTCGGCAAAGAGGTGAGTCATCTTAATAAAATTATGAGAGTGCATTTTTCTATTAATTATATATCTTTCTGCGTAAAATGGATAAAATCGGGTGAAAGCTTACCATAAACTTTTTTTTTAACATCTAGTTAACCTACTCCCTATAAAGGGCTTTACAATAGGGATGATATGATTTGTAAGTGTCGTTTCGGCCCTTTTTAAAATATTATTATTATCAAAATAATCGTTCTCCAATTGCAACATTTCGTGCGCTTTTGTCGATTCCAAGGCGTTTTCAAGAACTGGGGACTGTCACAACCCACAACCTGGCGGATTTTAAAAAAAGATTTGAGCTTACATTCGTATAAAATTGATCTCACTCAAGAAATGAAGCCATTTGACCACCGTAAACGTCGTGAATTTGCTGAATTTGCCTTGGAACAAACTGATAACGATTTTTTTAAGAAATCATCTTCTCCGACGTGACTCACTCTCATCTGAGTGGTGCGTTAAATAAACAAAACTGTCGATTCCGTTGCGTAGAAAATCCACAAACTATTCATGAACCACCCTTACATTCACCTCCTCTAGGACGTTGTGATTTAACACCATTACACTACTTCTTGTGGGGTTTTTTGAAGTCATTGGTCTTTAACAATAAACCAGACTCTCTTCTTCTCTTTAGAAGTCAATATTAAACGTGCTATTCATCAAAGGAAAAAAGTACTCAAAAATTGGGTTCATCGATCGTTCTTATAAAAGAAGCCGAGGAGACCATTTGAATGGCGTTATATTCCGAATTAATTCAAAATCATTCTTAACAATTAGTGTGTTTTTTTTTTTAAGAAATCATATCACTTTTATTGGAAAGCCCTGTGATGGTTTGTGAGGTACCTTAATGAAACTCTGAGCATATTTCTCTGTTAATAATATAATATGTAGTAATCACAAAAATATATAAAACCGGGTTAATACTACCCCGATCTTCCATATGCCTTATATAACATTTTCGAACTACTTTAGGAAATATTATCATATGTTATATATTAATGCATAAAATATATAAAAATGGCAACTCCTGATTACCCACACTTCCATATACAATACTACTTACAATGATTTGGTTATAATAACTAATATTTTGCCGAATATGTCAGTCAGCGTATAATTTATATATGGTATTTATAAAAAAAAAACATTATTATCCATTCTCTATTTCGTCAAGCAATGAATTTTCAATTCTTGCGCAAAATTTTTAAAATGAAGTTCTGCCAACATCTGAAAGTATTTCCCCAGCTTTGGTCCTGGCTAGTTGCAAGAGTATGAAATTTTCGGTTACACCCGAACTTATCCCTTCCTTAATTGTTAGTAATTACTATTTTTACTTGTTGTTTTGAGTGTTCCTAACTGATTTCTTTAAGAAGACTAGTCTTAACCGAACTACACTTTCTACCCATAACTATTCTACTATGTGGCAACAGTCATATAAGACCTTTCCTAGACTCTCTTATGCAGCTAAAATTCGGAACCAATATTATCATATACATATGTATGTATGTATCTTTTACTTTTTCTTTAACCATGTTATATGCAGCAAGGGACTAAACTGTACGAATATATGAAAATATAATGAAAACCATTTCCATTGAAAACCACTTCAATTTGGTAAACTGTCTACTGTGAATGAAACTATCCATTCAAATTCCTCTAGTAACACTGGTTATAACGCTCTCATACACGAAAATCAACCGATTAAAATAGAAATGTGAAAATTGATGGTGTAATAATTTGACATCACTTAATAACATATAGTTTGCAATCACATTTTCTGCAAACCTTTTTTGAAAACTTTACCACGAAAGTTCAAAAAATTGAAAAGACGGGAAGAAATTGTAAATTAAATATGTGCAATCGGAGAACTGCTAGGCTGAGCAGAAATGACACTTATGTATATGCAGATGGTTTCTCAATTGGAAGATTTATTTGCAAAGACTCGTTTCAACATCTGACAAGGAACATTAGAACACGTGGAAGTTTCAAACCTTTCTAATGTGCACAAAAAAGGTGATGTCAAAATATTCATTAGTGTTTCATACGTGTCGTTTTGTGAGCTGCTAAAAGTGAGTTTTTCGTTTTTTGCGATGTCGAAATTTGTTGAGCAAAGAATTTGCTTTAAATTTTGTTTACGGGATCATTTTTTTGCTGCGGATACGTTGAGGATGGTGCTGAAAGCCTTTGGTGATGAGGCTATGTCTAAAAAAAATGTTTACAAGTGGTATAGTGAGTTCCAAGCCGGCCGAGAACGTGTCGAAGACGAAGAGCGTCCAGGGCGACCATCAACCTCAACCGACGAAGCTCACGTTCAACAAATCAAAGATTTGGTGTTGAAAACCGTCGATTAACAATTAGAGACCTTGCTGAAGTTGGTATATCGAAAGGCTCAGCCAATACCATTTTGAAGGATGTTTTGGGCCTCAAGCGCGTCAAATCTCGACTGGTACCGAAAACATTGAATTTTTTGGAAAAAAAGGCGTCGCGTTGAAGTGTGTGAAACGATGCTTTCCGACTACCAGGGTGTCATGAAACGCATCATAACTGGCGATGAGACTTGGATCTATGCTTACAACCCCGAAACAACCGATCAATCGAGCGAATATTGTGCCAAAAGATAGTCGAGACCCAAAAAATCGCGCCAAAGTCGCTCAAAAATCAAGGTCATGTTGACTGTTTTCTTCGATTATCGTGGTGTTGTGCATTATGAATTCCTCCCAACCGGTCAAACAGTCAACAAGGAATATTATTTGAACGTTATGCGTCGTTTGCGTAACGCTATCCGCCTAAAAAGGACGGAATAGTGGAAAGACAATTCTTGGTTTTTACACCACAATAATGCACCATCCCATACTGCCCTCGTAATTCGTGATCATTTCGCCAAAAACTCAACCCATATCGTTCCGCAACCAACGTATTCACCTGATCTGGCGCCGTGCGACTTCTGGCCGTTCACCAAGCTCAAAAGACCGCTCCGGGGACACCGTTTTTATACGATAGAGGAGATTCAAGCCGCAGCGAAGACGGAACTGAAGGCCATCCCGGAAAGTGACTACAACCAGTGTTTCGAAGATTGGAAAATCCGTTGGCATAAGTGCATTGCATCGGGAGGGGATTACTTTGAAGGGGATGAAATTGATTTGGAAGAATAAATAAAGAATTTTCAAAATAAATACAATGCCACCTTATTTTTTGGGCACAGTATAGTAAGCTGCTCTTACAAATAACTCGTCATTCCAATATTTTATGAAAAAGGAATACTGAGTTCTTTCGGTGGTGTCGTTATCAGCTAGTGGAAAATTAACTGATTAAAAGTACGCGATTTTCTAGTCATCCATGTATGCTTTTTTTTTATGTGCACCGGACGACTAGAATCTCTACAAGGATATTTGATTTGATTTGCTAGAAAAATAACACTAGAATTAAGCCATTCAGTAGCCAACCCAGCAAATGGTTCTTTAGAAATTTCCGGCAACACAAGTTTCAACATTTGCGATATCTTCATCCACTGCACCTGAAACAATTTGAGTAATCTTGTCCCTTTTAAGGGGCAGCTACTTTTTACACCGTGAGAAATAATTGGCGCATCTATATCACTTTTTTGTAAAAGAATTATTAAATATATACCATATATTATATTGCAGGCACAGAGCACTAGGCTAATAAAATTATTATTAAACGACTGAAGACCAAATAATTAATAACTATATTTAAGTGAATAACATTGTATGGACCGGTTAAATTCATTAATAATTTTGAACATTATACTGTTGACGACTTGATGAATGTCTTTTGATTCGATGTACTTGTTGTAGGTTTACTCACTTTTGCCACGCAAGTGGATGTTTTCGCGAGAGTTAGATACATATGTATGTAGGTGTTGTTCGACGCATTAATGATAATTACATTAAGGGGCTATACCAGTGTGACACTTTCAAAAAAAAAATTTTTTTTTTGCTTTTTTCGATAGCTTATATATTCAAAAATATCCTGTGAAATCGGCGAGGTTGTATTTTAAATAGTTTTTGAATGGCAGCGTTCTAAATAGCGATCGCTCAGAGGTGCAAACATATATAAGTGAAACTTTAAACGCGTTTTTCTCGAAACGACATTTTTCAAATTTGCTGACATTATAACTCAACGAGAAATTAACCGATCGACTTCAAATTAAAACTGGATATAGTTGAATACATTTGCTATACAATAGACTATGATCTTTTTGATTGGCTGAAAATTGTCAATTTGGCATTAAAAAAACGACAATTTTTTTCGTAAAAAAACGATTTTTTTTTTCAAAATGGCGCCATTTTCTTAATTTTTGATATTTTTCAAAGATCGTAGTCCATTGTATAGAAAATATATTTAAGTTTAATAAACATTTTGAATTTTTTTGTTTCAGCTACTCAATCGACCGGAATCATGCCAGCAGTTGAGGCACTTTTTTTTTGGCACTTCCGCAGACAGCACATTACTCCGTTATTTTTCAATATTTTTGTAAATTTTTTTTTTTTAATATAGCTAAAAATATACTTTATTACGTCCATAGAACGTCGAAACATTCAATCTAGTACTTTCTTTTAAAAAAATTCACGAAAATCGCCTAATTTTTCATGCGTCACACTGGTATAGCCCCTTAACATCCTCGAGGACTCATATCTCCCACGTCTTGACATATTTGGACTTGAGCTTTGGCGAGGCGATTTATAAATGCAATAGGATTAAACTCATCGATTGGCCTCCACAGTTCTCAGACTTAAACCTGATAGAGCATCTTTGGGCTATTTTAAAACAAAAATTTTTTCAGATGAAGAAGCCTCAAAGGCCACCGATAAAATATGGTATCAAATTTACAGCGTAGTAAAATAGCAGCCCAATTATTTATTTCTTAAAGATAAGCTCGTTTATGGATTTTTTTGAGTTTATGTGAACCGTCTGGTTCCTTAATATAATTATAACACATTTTTAGCAAACAACGAAAGGCTAGGGTACTGAGAGTAAAAAGAGTTTAGCCGTAAATATCTGAACTAGTGTTGTCTGCATTAACCGTTAATATATACGTTCACTCTATCAGAAAGCTTTATTACACAGCTTTTGTTACATTGACCTATCTTTGATCAACTTTTCCTAAGTGTATGTTACTTAATTTGTTTTGATTTCTAACTACAAGCAGCTTTTATAAATTTTTCCACTCTCCCCGCCAATAAACGCGGCTTACTTTCTCAACAGCAAACATATAACAACATTGATACACTTACATGGAAATTAGTGTTCCGGTTTGCTGCAAGAAATCCAAGCCTAAAGACGGTACTCTGGCCGCAACGGATTGCATTTGGAGCTCGAAATCGCGTTGCATCGTCAACTCACCGCGCAGAAAGTACTCATCCGTGTAGCGACGCAGAGCGGCACTTGAGCAGGATTGCGGCAAACACAGGCCGATATGAATGAAAGACTACATTTCACGAAAAATCACAAATACACATTTGACACAGATTTACATAAGCACACCATTAAAAAATGAAAGAGTTTGCAGATTTGAATCACCTCATACGGAAGCCGCAAGTCGATAAAGTGGGGCGTGGAGAAACGCATATACACCATGGTGAGACGCATGCGAAAAGGGCTGGTGACATTGAACGGATCAAAGGTGTAGGTGCGTAAAAACTCTGGCGAGGTCGCGACAACGTATGGCCTATTTAAATCGTTGCACTGCCACTGCGGGCCGAACCAGTGGTTATTGCCCCAACTGAAGGACTTCGGTGGCACGCCAAACGAATCGAGCACTTGCGGCGTGTCGATAAGAAACAAGAAATTAAGTTAAACATAAACAGATAATAATAATATGGTGGCAAAAATAATAAACACACTGATAAAGTGACCGCTTTGAGCGGCAGCAATCAACACACAGAGACCTTTTATGCTCCAAAACTCTTTGGCCGCTACAGCCTTCAGCAGAGTTTCAAGTTCTCTGCCACAGCGCGTGCCGTTTTCACGGAGCTTGCCCAACTGCGCCACACCAACCAGGAAGTTGAGACGCGCCAGCGAAGTCTCCGCCGAAGAGACTGGTTCAGAGCGCGGCGCGACTGTGGCTTCGACGACAACGATTGCCAAATGCGCGGCCACAATCACGGCTACAATTGTCCGCATCTTGGTGTTTTCGTTGTTAAGCGCGGAAAGTGACTGAGGAGCCAAAGCGATGAAATGCTAAAATTAGCGTAGGCTGCCGGGCTTTGGCGATTTGTCGGTTTGGCGCTTTTTCATAAACGTACGCTGACGTTGCAGTTTTCCTGCTGGAGCCACTATCACGGGAAATACGCTAAATCGCTGGTTGCTAATATTTAATCAACGCAGCTAACTTGAAGGGATTCGCACAAGCGGTTTTCGCACTACGCGTACTCACTTAGGAGATCAACTGCAGCAACAACGCACTTTGCTCCCTTTTTATTAATTATTTCTCATTTAAATGCGCAAACGAATCAACACTTATCCGTATTTTTATGAATTGCAAAATCTGTTCATACAAGCACAACTACGTCGCTTTATAAAGGGTGTCTCAAAAATGTAATACGAATTTTGACTTTTCTGCGGAGGCCGTTTTATTGGCGATCGACTGTTATTGAAATGAACCTAAATTTTTGGTAAATGACGTCAAGAGCGGTAGTCATTTCCAGTACGTTAAAGAGGTTGTATGGTCATAGCCAAATTATTGGAAAATATAAAGATGATAATGTTATGTCCCAATACTATCGGTATTGAGACGGTATCACAGCTCAGTTGCCCACAAGCCTAGTCAGTAGGTTCAGAAAAAGTACATTGATAAACTCTCTCTTTACGTGTCATTGTCAGCCATCCAAGTGAGCGTCAGCCATGGAAGTGAGCGTCAGCCATCCAAGTGAGCTGGTTGCAAACGAAGTTACCTCTCAAAGAAATTGAGGATAGGCTCGTGATTCTATTTAAACACCCTTTATAAAAATGTATGAATGTGTACCTAAGCATCACAATTATGGCAAAATTAGAATGGTCAACAAGTGTCGATCATCAATTGATATTCGTATTTGACAGAGCCACAAACTGTGCAAACTAAATGGGTGCAATACTCGTACTTCGATTAAGTGTCACTGTGCACGGTGGATTTATTTCAAAGTATAAGAGCAAACATGATTATAAAAGTAAATATTTTTCTGAAGTGGGTTTTGAATCACAATGCAATAAAAGTTATAAAAAAAAGAATAAATTGGATTTTGAATCGCTTTTGCACACACTGCATGGCTTACTCCAGATCTGGACCCAGAGCCATTCAATCCTAAAGGAAAATATTTATAAATTTAACCACCAAGAATGAGGCCTATTTTGAAGCAAAAGACAAATCTTCTAAACCGTATGAAAAATGTTTAAGACCATTATGTTGCATTTTCTAAAAACTGATTTTCAAAAAAAATTTTATGATTTCTTATCTACTGCGATATCAAGGTAAAAACCTTCTCCAAAAATTTTTTCAACTTTTCATTTATATAAAGGTACAGCCTTTCATCTGTAGTGTAAGCTTATGCTTATGACTTCTAGGGCTTCCTTCATTTTGCTAATAATAAAAACAAAGATGTCTAATGTTTGTTGTTTTTACATAAAATTCAAAACTAAAACCCCTTTTTCGTTTCATACAATATTTCTCTTCCTTTGTTTCTTTCATTAAGGGTCTTATGTAAGAAATGCATACATATACTCATACATACTCGTATAACTGTTCACAACATGAACCACACGACCTCTTCCACTACTGAAACTAACTCCTTCCCATAAATTCTTAAAAAGTAAACAGACCACTAACTCAAACCTGTTTGGATGCAATTTTAAAGTCGATTACGGAGTCAGTGTCACCCATGTACGTCTGTATGTTCATATGAACTTATATTGTATATGACAATATTGTTGAACTCCGGCACTTTTGGGGATATTCCAGTGGAGAAGCAAAATGAAAACATTGTCTGCCTCATTTGGCCTTACAATATCGTTTAATTTTACTATTTGCCTTGACTTTAATTTGAAGCACGTTTATTAAAGCATATATACGCGTCTGTTTGTATGATAATGGACTGCCCATATTTATTAAATAAAAAATTTATGAACATGAAAATGAGCAAAAGACGCAGTTGTCCTCCTCAATACTGTGAACCTGATTTTGAGTAATCACTTAATAGATTGATAAAGATAAAATCAATCTTATGAACTTTTTGAATTATTCGTATGATTTTTGTTATACTCAACCCACAGTGCTACCATATCTAAAGCACAAATAACTGACCAATTTGAAAAGGGCTCGGCTTTGCAAATATTTATGATGTCTTCTAAATAAAGGCAAAATCGTTGCCTCTGAAGTGTTATAAGCTTAATCATTTGATATAACTGTGACATACATACATTATATATAGTAAGTAACGTAAAACCCATCCATCAGGTTAAATTCAAGTGTAAGTACGTTAAATGAAATTATATAATCTAAATAATGTATTGAAACGCGTCATATTATTATAAAGAGTGCGATTTCAAAGAAATGCTACTTATTTCGCTACAAGTTATTAATCGTGTCTCTCTTGTGCTCGCTATTTACTGTAACATTGTGGTCGACATTCTTTTTGTAGAACTATGGACCAAATATTCCCTTTGCCTATAGTGCCCAGTGTAACTTTTTAAGAATGTAACGAATTCTCAACAATGGATGTTGGTTTATCATCACTTCAAATGTAACAATTTTCTTTCTAACGTACCCATTTAACCAAAAGAGGCTCCATCGCTGAAAAAAATTTTCTTCAAAATATCGGGTTACCTCGTTTGGTCCCTTTCACCGAATACGCACTCAAGTGAATCTTAATTAAGCACCTTCCAATAACTCGCTGGATTCGTCAAAATTGTGAGTGATCCAATTTCTTTTAGATTGAAACATTGGGAGCAAGGAAAGATATCTTAACTCAACTGAAGACGAGGCAATTGCCTATCCTTTCATCCGTTTGACCAAGGTTCTGAAGGAAAAGAGGACAAATGCCCTGTGACGGCGCATATAATCATGCATTTTTATTTTCACCCGAACGAATAATTTGTATTGCGAATTTCGAGTGAAATGTTCGAATTGCGAAAATATTATTGTGAAGCTGTTGCATATTGTTTTGTTTTGGCATTGGCATTGGCATTTTTTCGGCTTCTAACTGTATAAAAAACTTGAATGACCTCACATTGAGTTAGAACTTCAAAATCGAAGGATTCTAAAATCCATGTTGGCCCCTTGCCATTGGAAAATTCATGTAACTTCATTCAAAATACTTACACTTTCTGGAGGTTTTCTTTTTTAAAACCCTTTCCTTTATCAAGATTTTCGGCGTTACTGCTTACCAAAAACACCAAATGAATTTTGTTAATAGATTTTAATTCGTATAAAAAAGATTTAAAATCAAATAAAAAGCTAATAAAGTATACTAACATTTTATTGAAAATTGTTCCCAAATAGTTCAGGATAAAAAAACACGAATTTGTATATTTTTCCATGTGAAATGGCATTCATGTAAGTTTACGATAAGGCTGAACATCACCTATCCAACTTTTCTAAAAGTGAAAGCCTTTTGTTCTGTCCGCCATCCTTACTACCTCAAAGTAATATTGTGATACACCCTGTATGGATTATGTTCCAAGATGTACGTTGTTCCTTCACCAATATTGCCTTTACTTTAAGGAAATTCCTCGATCTCTTAGTGGATCTAACATCCTATTTAACCTTAAACCTGGTTCCAGAACTTAATGATATTTCTGTCAACTGTGAAGTAGATGAACTAGCCAGAGCAGGCACCTGCTGCAATTAGAATCCGGGAAAGAGGGAACTTATATACCTCTGGCTACTTGTAGATATTTAATCGCCAAACATGTTAAAACTATGGCTGTGACTCAGTGGAGTCAATCCCTAACTTGTTCAACAAGCACACAAACGTGGCAAGAATGGAATATTGGAAGATGGCAACACCCACAATGACTATTGTCATATGTCAGGAGATAAAAGAAGAGGAGACTATAGAGCATCTGTTATGCGAAACCAAATGTAATGAACTGGAAGATATCCACAAACCACTTTCCGCAGAACTAATCAGTAACAGAAATTTCGTTTAAAAATTAACTTATTAGTAGTAACGTAGGAGACATTGTATTGTATATACATATATGTATATAAATAATCAAGATCTTTATGTATAATGTATTTATACAAATGATCATCGTGACGAGCAGAGTCGATCTGTCGCTCAGTCCGACTACGTATGTATCTGTAGATATACACACGTTCTTTTCTCTCATAAAACTACTCACTTGTTGGAACCGCCAATATCGGCCGACAATGGGATATAGCTATCATACCAACTGATCGATCAAAACCAAGTTCTTGTATGGAAAACATTTTATTTGAGAAGATTATATTCGCAAAGCTGACTTAAGGGTTATTTGTATCAGACAACGTGGGTACTAACAAAACGTTTTTCGTTGTATAATGTCAATTAGATTACATATAAGATTTATTTAATGTTGACATATACCAAAACCCACAATGCGGTCAATACCCGCCTCTATTTGAGTACTCCGTGTATGTACACATTATATGTTGGATAGTAATTAAGGGGTCAGTAGGGTAATCTGGCCTGTTTTTTGACATTTTTTTATAGAAATTTTTATTCTACAATAGAACTTTTTTCATCTATCATGAGGTATGTCGTGGAGTGTATAAACATATTTTTCGGAATCATCTGAAACACAAAAACCCAATTTATTCTTAAAAAGTACGTGAATGGTTATCGTCCCTACTAGTATAATGAAAAAATGTTGATAAATAAAAAAAGTAATTAACCTTTTTCTTTTTTTTTTTAATTTTTCCCCATGTGTTTTTACATAAATTTTGTCATTACATTGTCAATAAATTATACAAAATTATGAATCTAGTAGGGACGATAGCCAGGCGTTTTGTGAACATTTAATAAAAAAAATTAAGCAAATCGGTTGTTCGACCGGAATCATGTCCGCCAGTTTAAAAAAGTGTGTTCTGAGCGTTAAAAGTTTGAGGTACTAAAAAGCATACAAAGATGGACATAAACGTTGAAAAATTGACATAGCGGTATTATTAATTTTGAGCCTTTTTCGAAACCTTCCAATGGTAAAGTGGGTTTTTACATTAATTCTAAGGGTATAAGGGAACAAAATATGCAAAAAAAAATGTTGAAAAAATATTACCCTACTGACCACTTAAATCGTTACTTGCAAAATGTACCGGAGACTATTACGCTCAGTAGACAACTATTTGCTCGTTTATTTCAATATCTGTGGATGTGTACATTTATACAAGTATCTACAGACGTAGACGTGTATGTTTGATTTTTGAGGCTTGAAGATCAATTGATCGATTCATCGTCCAACAGGTCATCAACACGATAGTGACTAAATTATAAATAATTGCACACACAGTTTTCTTCATCACTTGCAGAGCTCATACCCAAATCGACATTGTACTAAAAATTATCAATTTCTATTGCTTATAACATTGGTTCAGAATATATCGCGGAAACAGCGACTAAAGAAGGATTGCATTGTTTATTGAGCACTTCCTGTTAGCTTTTGAACCTATCACAATTTGTTGAAACGGCTAATGTCAACAGACCGATATCATCAGCATAGTCTAGATCTTCAAAGCGGCCATTCCCATCCCCAAAATTCCTCTTTTTACCGCACAAGGTCAAGCAGTAATAAAATAAGAGCGGTGATAACACATATTTTTGTCTTACATCGGTTTCGAAGAAGAGTAATAACTCCTTCATTAAGCTTAGATGATATTTTTCCGGAATTCCAAACGTTTTTCAGTAAGGGTAGCAAAATCCGAACAGTTTTCTTTGGGTTAGCTTTAAATAGTTCGAGATTAATGTTGTCCGGTCCGGAAGTTTTGCTGTTTTTTTTAGCGATTTAATCGCGTTGAAGCGTGCAACCGGCTTACCGTGTGATAAAGATTTCGGATGCGATAAAGATTTCGTGTGCGATGTGTTTCAGCTTGTGCTTTGCTTGCTAGTTTATCACTTCAACTTCTGTTATCAGCTCTGCCATTTTTCTTCATTTGCTTGTCGATATTGGTGTACCCTTGTTACAGATCTGTGATTGTTAATTTGTATTTGTTTATGTGTGATCGAAGATCCGGTACTCATTTTGTGGTCGATGTGCTCCTCCGCTGCGTTAAGGAAAACTTTCCAATCCCAAGAGTACTGGTGTTGTTCCAGGGATTCCGTAAATCGAATAAAAGTTTCTACGTGTTTTAGTTTTTCAACATCGAATATCGTTGACGCTTTTTGGATAGTTAACTTGGAGAGGAGAAACTCCACACCATCACCATTTAATATTGTGATTTTGCCCACAAAAGCCGAGCATAAGTGTTGAAGCGTTGGACCGCTCTGCGTAGCAATTTGATTAGTTCTAATAGTGAGCGCACATCCCATGCTCTTATTCGTGGTCCTTTTTCATGATATTATATATATTAGTATATTTCATTTAAAATGAGTAGAGGATTACACTTTGATATCCGTACTAAGATCCGAGGTTGCCGATCTGTCTACTTTTCTCCACGCTGGTGATAAGGTTATAATACCATTACATGGAGTCAGACCCTCGTTTGTATTGAAAGGGGGTACCATGTGCGGTGTGTTCGCACCCCCAACTTTTCCCCTATTAGTTTTAGCTAATCGTATTATATGACATATGGCAGCACTTTCTGTTGAATACCATTGCGCATTCTTCGACTCATAAAAACCCATTAAATAATAAAAAATAGAAACAAGAACATAAGATAAATTGTGACTATTATCACAACTCTACATTATGCTGATATTTTGAGGACAAAAAATTAAATTTGAAATATAAGTGACTACAGTTGATTGATGTCTGAGAAAACCAAGCTATAACTATAATAAAGACTTTATCTGCAACAATTGGCGCGCACTGTTTATTTGGGTATAAGTATGATGTTCTTCCAAATTTAGCTTGAGAAGTCTTTTAAAATTTTAAGTTTTTGAAATCTCTTATAAAACCAAGATAATGTTCAAAATCCTTGAATTGATGTGGAAATTTGTACTGCCCCCATTAAACTTTGTATTTACTTTTGTTGGTGAAATAACCAAATCCACAGTAAAGAAATATATTGTATGAGAAAATATTGTTAATAGAATATTGATAATCATTATACATACGTACATATATCATCGAAACGAAATACAGTATAATGATTATATTTAGGTTAAGCAATTTTAGTATAAAATAATAAAACATCTAATAAAGAGATATCAATCTGACTCTCGAAAATGTTTTAAAATTGTTTAAAACAAAATAGTTTTTACCCACTGAGACCATCGCTACCAATGCCAAGTTTTGTGCATTCATTTATAACTTAGTCATAAACCACTATAGGCCCATCAGTTATCTGATTTTGCACCTCCGCTATACATATCCTTTTAGAGTGCCAAGATATAAATGTATGGAATGAGAGGAGAGTGTAAAAATTCATGTATAATGGCTAGTTAAAACTAAAAATTAATTAAATTTGTCCTATAACATCTAAGTACAGAACAAAGCAAGATTACATAATCTAGTACTGATACTATTTAGTCTTAAACCCTTCAGTGTGTTAAACACCCATGTATACTATGCATAATAGCTACATTTCTAAACTTACGCGTCATAGCCTTTGTTATTATGAAGCAAACGTAGTATTATTTTTTGATCCATAGATTATACACACTTCACAAATACATACTTATACATAAATACTAGTTTATCGGTAAAAATTGTCTAGCTCCGTTTCCCACTATGTTCCCTTTCCACAAGAAACGCTGTAGCGACCGTAATAATTTTAATTTCGATTTCAAAATTTTAGTGAATGTTTATTACAGTATATACTATCCTGGAGGATGGAGTCATGTGTAGAAGTTCACGCAAGTGAGGAAAGTTCTCTGATCGCCATTCACTTGGGAGTGGCCAGAAACGATTCTCACTACTTCCGGTCTTTGACCAAGTATCCTCTGGGTAGCCTAAGAACATCCGTTCGAAGGCGAGCTAAAGTGAGAAGGCGAAACATCCCCTGCATAGGGTTGTGCGCTGGGTTTGGGAACCGCCACGTAAAAAGCCTACCCCAATGAAAAATGACAAACTATCCGATGATGTAACAAAAAAAATCGATTTTTCGAAAATTTCATTTCCTTAATAATATTATTCTGACAAAACATAGCAAACATTTATTTCCTTCACTCTATTCTCCTGGTACGAGGGCTGCTATATACATTATGGCCTAAGGCAACACTAAGTCTTGCCAGGTGCAATCTGACATTTCCATTGGAAAGTTTGACATTTTTTAGCATAACATCACTCAGAACGTTTTGTCATTTAATCGTGAATTGTTTTATTTACAGGGAATTAAAAAATTCATCTCGGCCAAAAAATGGAATTAACTCGTGAACATTTTCGTGCGATCATTTTTCACAACTTTCGACGTGGATTATCACGACAAGAGTGCATCGATGAACTAAAATCTTTGTATGGCTATGAAGCACCATCCTATAGCACTGTGAAAACTGGTACAACGAATTCAATCGTGGCCGACGCTCGCTCAAAGACGAATTCCGTGAAGGTCGTCCAAAAACAGCCGTTGTGCCAGAAAACATCGATGCCGTACGTGAAATGATAATGCAAGACCGTCATGTAACATACCTTCAGATAGAGGCATGCCTATGCATTTCTCCCACCAGCATACATTCGATATTGCATGAACACCTGGCCGTAAAAAAGGTTTGTTCTCGTTGGATCCCGCTCAATTTGACAATCGCTCAAAACAAGGTCCGTGTGGATTGGTGTAAAGAAATGCTGAAAAAATACGATCGCGGTGCTTCAAAAGACGTTTATAAGATCGTCACAGGTGACGAATCATAGATCTATGCGTATGAGCCCGAAACAAAACAGCAATCGACAAAAAAACAAAAAAAAAAAACATTTTCGTTGATAAATATGCCTATTTACATTATTAGGCCAGAAATATATTTAGCAACCTACTTATACACATGTAGTATGTGATTTATACATTTTGAAAACACACACATATAAGCATTTACAGCTGTTATCAAAATAATAGGAGTGCAAATCGATTTCACGGATAATGCAGAAAAAAATAATGTAAGCGTGACCTAAATGTTTCGAATTTATTTTTTTTATCTTACATAGTCAGTTATGAAAAAAATATAAACAAGTAAGGAAAATCTAAGTTCGGGTGCAACCGAACATTTTATATTCTTGCAACTTGCAAGAATCAAAGCCAGGGAAATACTTTAAGGTTTAAAACGTCAACCAGAGGATGGAAATCCAAACAATTTTTTATATATACATCTTATAAATATATGTAGCTCATACACTGACAGAAACATGAGATTTGTTAGAAAAGCGAAAATCCTTATATGTATGTAGTATGGAGATGGTCGGGTCCCAAGATATGGGATTTCACTAAAAAGTGGGCGGAACCACGTCCACCGTCCTATTTTCAAACCAGCTCCATAAAGCTCTCTTATACAATCTCGGTGGTAAAATTAAATGTCTCTAGCGTATTTGGTTATTGATTTATTGCGCTTTTAGTAGTTTTTGACAGTACCGTTATATGGTGAGTTTTCTACTCGATATAAGAGAACTGAGAGACGGCATTTCAAGCTCCTTACCATTAGTTTTCGTAAAGGCCATAAGAACAGCTGGTACGATGAGGACTACTTCGCTATGTTGCGTTCGATCACAACATGAACAGGTTGAGATATACACCGAGTGTTGAAGAGAGAAGAGTGACGCATATGCAGACAGAAAAAGAAAGAGACCGAAATGCGTGTGTATGAAAAGATTGCACTGACTTGTGTCCAGAGCATACTGAAATTATGGAGGGAACATCATGCATCAGCTTCTTTGCAAGATATGGCCGCATGAAAGCATGCCCGATGATTGGAACATAAGTGTGCTCTGCCAATCAACAAAAAGAAGGATCCACAATCTGCTCCAATTACCGTAGGATAAGACAACTTAATATCGCATACTTATCGAGCGTAGTGTGTGAAAGACTGAAGCCCGCCGCCAACAAACTGATTGTTCCTTAGCAAAGTGGCTTCAGACCTGGAAAATCTATCGACCAGATTTTCACCATGCGCCAAATCTTGCACGGACGGACAGACAGACAGTCACCCGGATTTCAACTTTTCTCGACATCCTGATCATTCATATATATATATAGCCCTATATCTATCTGGCTTAGTTTTAGGTGATACGTACAACCGTTAGGTGAATTCTTAGAAATAATAATAAATAATAATGAAATTATTACAAAAATGGCTTTCTCAAAATAATAAATAGGAGTGCCCTGGATAATTCATTAAAAACCTAAAAATTAACAACTTTAATAATGCTTTTTTAAAAAAATTTAATAATTTTAGACAAAAAGTTATTAATAAGAACAAATTAATATTTTGTTGCACCGCCTTTGTTGCATAAAACTGCAGCATAGCGTCTTTCCATTGACCCCACCAATTTTTCGCATTTTTGTGGGGAATTTTTCAAAGCTTCAAACAGCTTTTACCATATCCCAAAGCTCATTAATATTTGTGGGAGCTTTATTAGCGACTTCCTTCTTTATAACTGCCCACAATTTTTCGATCGGATTGAGATCGGGCGACTGAGCGGGCCATTCAAGAACTTTTATGGCGTTATCAGCGAGCCATTTCTTTGCCACTTTGTTGGTATGCTTCGGATTATTATCTTGCTGGAAGACCCAAACCAATAGCATTTCATCGCTAGTATAGTTCAGATTTGTTGTTCCACCATGTTTAATAGTTTTGATGCAGTGTTTTGGGTTAAAAATCGGTTTTGGGCAGTCTTCTCACATACTGACGAGAACCTTTTCCACCAAACAAAACAATTTTAGATTCATCTGTCCATAATATGGTACGCCATTTTTCTGGTGACTAGTCAATGTGTCGTCTTACAAATTAAATCAGGGCTGTGTATTTAGCTAGGGGTTTCTTTGTATGAAAATGCATTTTATCGGGCTGTGTGCTGTTAAATTATTATCCTTTAATCGTCGGCTAATACTTTGGATGCTTGCAATGTAAGCTTAGTTCATCTTTTATTTTTAAGCTTGAGAAAAGATCTAGTTATGCAAGTAGTATGTTTATTTGATATCACCTGTGGTCGTCCGCGAGTTTCAGCATTTCGTATCATCGAAACTCCGCACCCGATAATATTTTGTACATTCTTGTAGGTTTTTTCCATCAATTTTTGGATTAATTCACGTTACTCAGGTGTGCAATGCTTCCCACAACCTATTTCGTTAAAATTAAATAATCTAACAGCCTGATTTGTCCAAGAGTTAATAAAAAATAGAGCTAGAGGTACTTCAGTAAAAAAAGTCAAAGACAGAAATAACGGGTCATGATTTGCACTCATATTCAAAGTAATTAGGTGAATAAAGAACACAAATAAAAATAAATACTACAGCGAAGAGAAATATGTAGGTATGAAACAGCACTCCTTTTATTTTGATAACAGCTGTATATAAGTAAAACGCAGTGGATGGCGTAAGGAATTTACTTCCGAAAACCGGTTCGTTGTACTGTCTTGCAAGGGACATATTTGGCAAACCTATGCTTTCACACTGCTCTTACTTTTCAGTTGTATTTTATAGCTACTAACTTCCCACTCCCATAGATTTAAGGTATAAACATTCTGATAGAAAAGTATTCGGAAAATGTAATTCCCCAGGTAAATGATATTTCAAAAACAGTATTTTGCTAAGTTGGTAGGACTGCCCTTAGTTACTAAGACGAATATGAACGCGATTTGTCAACCAGTTTGTTTTTAGCAGCTGCTTAAGTCGGGGGATGCGATTTTTACAATGGATAAAATATCGTTTTATCGAATTTATCTCAAATTTTATGTTTTGAACCAAATTTCGTGTGCGGAATTGTACGCAATCAACAGATCAACCGAATACAGCGGTGATTTGGCTACGTGTGATTTTTTCTTGTTCACCAAATAGAACTTGCCGCTCCGTGCAACCCATTCTCAGTCGATCGAAGAAATAACACAAAATTCGCTGAAGGAGCTGAAGACCATCCCAAAAAGTGCTTATGGAAAGTGTTTGAAGATTGGAAAAATAGTTGGAATAAGAGTATTATATTTGGTGAGGATCACTTTGAAGCCGACAATATAATTGATGAATAATTAAATATTTTGCGTTTTATTTACAATTTCCGGGTAGCTTTTTGTCACAATATATATGTAGAGTGTTTTGTTTCGCCAAAATTTAGAGCAATCTTAATTGTTTGCAGAATTTTTAATTAATGGCATATTTTGACTACCCTCTTCTTCTAACAACTAGGGTAAAATTAGGCAATATGGCGTATTCCACATGCATTTATATTCACAATCTTATTCAAGATGTTTTCGATAACGATGCGATTTCGTTATATACTCGTACAAAATTGTTTGCTTCTGTTTTCATGCATTCGTTATATTTTAACCATAAGTACTCATTTCAAGTTATCCACTTGCTGTAAAGTATCACTTTAGACGTGTCTTCTATTACTACAACAAAGTTTTTAAAACATATAGTATAGTATACAAAGGAATGATAGACATGAGCACATTAATTGCTACTGCTGTGAGATATTTAAATAATTTTCGTGTTAGTGAATATTATTCCATAACATTCTGACAATGTAAGGGAGCTGCTCCTTATCTAAAAACTAGAGTTTTTAAACCGACCCATTATTAAGATCCTTCTCAATAATTATGTATATTAAGAGCATATATAAAGGGTTTTATGGCACATTCACATTTATTTGTTGACTTTGGAGATAAGTAGATTTGTAGAAGTGTTTACAAATTACTAAGAAGCTAATCGTTACATCATTTTTAACACGTTTTCTGCTTGAAGAAGTACTTGTATAGATCACAAACACAATTCAATACAAGACGAGGCAACAGAGAGAAATCAAAGTAATAATTAATTCATTTACAAGTGCCATTACCTATAAGTACCGAAATAAAATGACCATTCTATGAACTTGTAAACAACCTCAAAAGTTCTTACCAATTTAAAATTAGCACGACCAGAATGATGTACCACACAGTTAGCAACTAATTAAACGAACTCTACAATTTTTGTGTGAAAATATTAAGTAAGCACTCGTCTAATACTTGACTGGCTACTTATAATTAGACATGTAAACAAGTAATAAGTATAAGCCATGCAAATAAAAGATAATATGCATTAAAAGTCCTTTCTTTCCAAGACGTGATTACCGTTTCCACTCATTAAATATCACTAAATATTAAGGTAATGCAAAAGTGGCTTAAAGCGGAATCCCACGGAATTGGTAAATCCAGCAGTCCACGATTCCCCACACGTTATGACTTTGACGATTTCAGCAGTGTTTTAACAGTGACCAGAAGAAATACTTTTTAAGGTTTCATATTTGCTGATGTGGATAGTCCTACGATTTAGCTTATCAATGAAATCCTTTTTCTCATTTCCACATCGAAAGAAAATATTCACTATTTGTCTCCAAATTCTTTGCATTTTCGTGCAAACAGTATTTATGCTTATTTGAAGTTTTCTTAGAAACTTAATTAAAATAAATTTGGGTAATTTTCTAACCTTCCTAATGTATTTGCAATAGAGCACTCCATTACAATGGTGAAGATTAAGTTAAAATAAACTCAAAAGCGACGCAAAACTCAACTACCAAACACTTCAAAATTTAGTGTAGCAGACAGCGTGCAAATATTACGGCTATAAGTATGGATACACCGTTATATCAGTCGGAAATATTGGCTGAAGTAGTCGTGCGATCGGTTTGTTTGCTGCCTTTAATTTACTTTCGTTTGCAAGTTTTTATAGTGGCAGTTTTCAATTTCACTTCCAGCGCGGTACACGTTGTTTTTTGTTGGCATCACAGGACTAAAATTCAAATAAAATGGGCGTAGAATCCTTACAACAGCCGACATATGTTCTCGAGCCACAGCCGATTCGATGGACAAGAAGGTTTGTTTTAAATTGAATACTTGTGTATTGAAAGTTGCGACATCAACAGAAGTGAATTATATAACCAAGAACCCGGTTCTTAGGCAACCTGTTAAATGAACTGCGGGGAAGGAATTAACAGATTTATTATTTAAAAAAAAATGCCTCATCTATCTTAACCTGACTTAGCAAGCATAATACAGAGCAATCTTACAACAAATAGGCTGTGAATTTTGTGAGTGTATCAAAACAAGTTTATCAAAATAAGTGCTGTTATCGTACTAACTAAAAAAAAGTATCGTACTAAGTATAACTTGAGGCATCATAACTGTGCTAATGATACTAATGATTCCTGTTGTAGAAGAGCTATAGGGAAGGCGTGGGGACTCTTACCAAAAGCTGTGTTTTGGCTCTGCGAAACCATAGTCAAGCCAATAATGTTCTATGGTGTATTCGTTCAGTGCACGGTGCTCGAAAGGGCTATACTCGTTAAGGTCCGTATCCAGCTCTGAAGTAATTGTTCAAGGAAAAAAATACATTATTTCTTCAAGTAATTTTGACAGCTGGTTACGCATTGTGAATGATCCACATTAGAAGCCCAAGAGAATGTACCGCAAGAAATTTTTTTCACTATTTCTTAAGCGTTTTTTCAAGTTTTTACATTTCTTGAGAGCTGGATACTAAGCTTTAAGAAGCTTGAAAGTGTCAAAAGAACAGCTCTCATCGAGATCTGCGGTGCACTGCTGAATGCACCAACAATAGCACTCAATGCGATTCTACACATAGCACCGGTGGATATTGCCGGCACTTTTATTGTGAAGTTCGCTCTGAAGCTCATAGAAACTGCGTATATGAAGGGGTTTAAAGACGGTCACGTTAAAATTTTTATCTCTTTCAATTGCATCCTTGAGGATGTCAAGGACGGTCTAACCTTACAATACATATATGTATAGCATGAAACTACTTCATTTTCAGACTCTGCATAGCCTATGAACTAGCAAGAAAGGTCGTCCTTGCTCCGCTCACATCGGAATTAGAAAAAGTTGGATCCCTCTTGGTAATTTTGCGTTCTAGCACTGAACCTAGGGATCTCGTCAACGCTTCCTGGGGATTGTCCAATGGACATTTAAGCGCTAAGGCTAATAGTTTAGTCGGAGTGTTCCAGATACCACAAGCTATAAGCTGTCCAAATTAAATCCCTGTTGGGAACGGCCATTTGACGTAACCATATATGTATATGTACATTTATTCAGTTATATTCCAATTTGATTTAAGTTGTCTATAAGTGGTACGATTCAAATAGTTCAGTAGAAAAAGACATTAAGGCTAAGTTTCTTTTCCGGTAGAAAATTATTAATGACAATCACACCTTATTTTTCAGTTGCTTAAAAAAATTGAATATAGATGTAAGTACCTTTGATTACATATGCCAGTTTCTCGGCGAGTTAATCGGCACCGCAATGCTGGTATTTCTCGGCTGTATGGGATGTTCCTATAATGCCAGCTTCGAACACAGCGTGTTTCAGTCGGCATTTACGGTTGGCTTAGTAGTAATGGTGATCGTACATTGTTTCGGTTGCGTTTGTGGAGCACATTTGAATCCCGCCATCACATTGGCCGTTTACATTTACGATATGATCTCACTAACAATGGCGGGCGTTTATTTTTTGGGACAATTACTTGGCGCCTTTCTCGGTTACGCTCTAATGATGGCATTAATACCAGAGAGTGCCGTGAAGTTGGGCGGCGCCGAACATGGTGTCTGCGTTGCCACACCACATCCACAAATTACCACAATGCAAGGATTCTGGATTGAGTTCATTCTCACTGCAATGCTGATAATCACCACCTGTAGTGCGGCCGATTCACGAAACATTACATTTCAAGACGCATTGCCGATCCGCTTCGGCTTAACCGTTACCTGCCTTAGTCTCGCGGGGGTAAGGTGTAACTAAAGCAAGCACACAAACATAAAATGTCTTAATACAAATACTAATTTTAGGGTCAATACACTGGTGCCATGGTCAACCCTGTCAAAGCTGTTGCCTCAGCTGTCTGGAATTCCGATTACCAGGACCATTGGATATACTGGGCAGCGCCAATGCTCAGTGCAGCGGTGAGCGCCACCTTTTACAAAGTGATTTTCAAGCGGGATATGGTGGAGCGGGAGCTGAACGAAAAGAGATGACTAGGAGTATAAACATATAAAATTACGATCTGATTAAACGTACATATCTCTCGAAAAAGTTAAAGTGTGCTAGAAAAAATTCAAATATTGGTGGCTAAAAAAATGTCCGAGCGTACCGACGTGCACACTATCATAGATACATACAAACCAGCTTATGGGCATGTCATTCAAGCAACGCCTTCAAACAGCAGGAATTTCATTCAACTTCAATGTGTCAAATAGCATTCATATGTCAAATGTACATAAATTTTTTCATCTCCTCAATCAATTTGCTTCATAAATTCTATATTCTTTCATTGTCCATTTTCTCGATGTAATAAAAACATATACGATAAGTGTTGTGTACAACTTGATTTTGTGCAAAGTTAATTCCTCGTCCTCTTTTGTGGCAAATGAAGTTCAACAAGCTTTTCTTCGTACAAATTTTCGGTGAATTCTGTGCCGCTTCGATGTGGATGCAGTTACATTGTTATGGCATTGATCCGTTAGTTGCCGAAGGTGGCGTAATGTCGTATGGTCTCTGTGACGGCTGCGCACTGATGATAATCATACAGACATTCGGTTGTGTATCTGGCGCCTACATGAATCCCTGTTTAACAGTTGCCGGCGTCATTATGGGACAACTGAAGTGGGATTTGGCCATATTTTATGTGATTATGCAATACTTGGGTACGATGCTCGGTTTGATACTGGCTTATTACACAACACCGGCGATGACGAGATCAGATCTCTATTGTGTAACTGATTTGTCACCACAGACCTCTATACTCGGTGGTTGCCTTTTGGAATTCCTCAT
The DNA here is from genome assembly GCF_024586455.1 of Bactrocera neohumeralis. Lineage (NCBI taxonomy): Eukaryota > Metazoa > Arthropoda > Insecta > Diptera > Tephritidae > Bactrocera > Bactrocera neohumeralis. Next base: position 35,737,315 of record NC_065921.1, read on the forward strand.
GACTTCAGCATGGGTGTTGGCCCAGTGCTCTGCCTGGGATAAACGCACTCAAGGCATTCAAGAATCCATATCTTTACGTATGGGCGCGGTAATGATGTCACTGGTACTTTGCGCGGTGAGTAAATTTCGATTGTGAGAAAACTCTCAACTGCTCAATTATTTGCGGAGATAATATTTACATATATAAATAAGTCATTAGAGGTAAGTGGAATTTTCTGGAGGTGATCTTTCCCTAATATGTCCGATATAGGGTCAAATATTTGACAAATTAAGGATTTTATAAGTTTCAGGTCATCGCGATTTATCTAATGGAAGTTTTCCTTGTCTTAAATATATGGGCGTAATACAAAAGTAAAAAATGTTACAGTTTAAGATTTATTCTTTTTTGGTTCACGATTAATTTTGTTTACTTGAGTTTATGCTTACCATATATTCTTCTTTTTCTTTACTGGCGTAGAAACCACTTACGCGGTTATAGCCGAGTTAACAACTGCACGCCAGTCATTTCTTCTTTTCGCAAAGTGGCGCCAATTGGAGGTTCCAAGCGAAGCCAGATCCTTCTCCACCTGGTCCATCCAACAAATTGTAGGTCTTCCTCTTCCTCTGCTTCCTCCAGCGGGTACTGCGTCGAATACTTTCAGAGTTGGAGTATTTTCGTTCATTCGGACGACATGACCTAGTCAGCGTAGCCGCTGTCTTTTAATTCGCTGAACTATGTCAATGTCATCGTAAATCTCATAAAGCTCATTGTTCCATCGAATGCGATATTCGACTCATCAGCTGATGTTGTGGGATCTCACTTTTGTGGATTGGGCAGAACACACTTAAATTCCAGTCGTCGTGCATGTTTTCGTCCAACCATATTCTACAAAGAAGCTGATGCATGCTCCTTATCAGTTCTTTGCCGCCGTGTTTGAATAGCTCGGCCGGCAATCCATCGGCGCTCGCCGCTTTGTTGTTCTTCAGACAGGTAATTTCTATTCGAACCTTTTCATGGTCGGACAATGGAACGTCTGCTCTATCGTCATCGATTGGGGAATCGGGTTTGCCTTCTCCTGGCGTTGTACTTTTACTGCAATTCAGCAGGCCAGAGAGCTGTTCCCTCCAGAATTTTACTATGTTCTGGGCATCAGTTACTAGTTCACCTCCTTGGCTTCTACAAGAGTATGCTCCAGTCTTGATACCTTCTGTTAGTCGCCGCATCTTTTCGTATAATTTTCGAGCACAACCCTTGTCAGCCAGCTTGTCAAGCTTTTCATACTCACGCATTTTGGTCTCTCTCTTTTTCTGTCTACATATGCGTCTGGCTTCCCTCTTCAAATCTCGGTATCTATCCCATCCCGCACGTGTAGTGGTCGATCGTAACATTGCGAGATATGCAGTCTGTTTTCTCTCCTCTGCGACACGGCACTCCTCGTCGTACCAGCTGTCCTTTTGCTCCTTTCTGTACGTAAGGAGCTTGAAATACCGTCCAAGTTGTTGACGAGTACTCTCAGAGAGAGGGGTGCAAGCCGAGTAGAAAATCGTTCGGCTATCTGTTGTGATTGCAGCTTCTCGACTTCGAACCTTCCTTGTGTTTGTTGACGTGCGTTTTTTGCTGCATAGAGACGGGTGGGAATCTTGGCTGCAACAAGATAGTGGTCCGAGTCAATGTTAGAATCTCGGAGCCTACGCACGTCTAGAACACTGAAGACGTGTCTTCCGTCTATCAAAACATGATCGATCTGATAATTTCAATCCGTAGGCAGCCAGGTAGCTGATACCATATATTATCTGTTGCAAACCGTATTGCGGTGACAGCTTCACATAAGTGTCGAAAACGAGCAAGTGAAATTTATGAGCTTGTGAAAACATTTAATATCTCGAAAATGTTTGTTCACCGCACTATTGATAAAATTTCTAAACACGCCTACAGTTAATGACTGAAGGAAAAGTGGTCAGCCGGGCGTGCTTCGAACCAATTCAACCAATTCTTTTCGCAAAAACATTCGCAGAAATCCTCTTAACACACGTTAACAGAAAATGATGGCAAGGGAAAAGGGAATCAACGCCAAGACTTATTTGAGATGATCTCCATATAACCAGCCAACTGGTCATCTTCTGACAACACCCTTGAAGCACATTAGGCTGAAAGATGTAAGTGACCAAATTTTCAAAGTAGTTAAGCTCTCTTGGGTGGAAAACTGTGACTTAAAAGCAATATTCCTGGTTACACATCTGGAGATAATTGGCGTCTGTAAGTCCGGATTTGAATCCAGTTTGTGGTCCGAGTTGGAGAACATGACCTGTTGAAACCCTCACCGAAATTTGGAGAGTCTCAAAAATCTTTGGTTCAGAAGCTGTGTTCTTTGGTTCATTTGAGGGCTTGTTTAAAGGATAAATGTTGTACATAGTTCATCTAATCTAGGCATTATAAAATAAAACTAACTTTATTAAAAATATATTATAGTTTTATTATTAAGACGACCTGAACTTGTAACTAAAGTGTTGGCAGAACTAAGTAAATAATGACAGGTTAGTTATACTATTTATAACGACGACACCGACTTTAATTATCTCTGATTTCTTAAATTCTTGAAGATTCACTTAAAAATAAACAAGAAACTTATGCAAATGAATAGATATAGAGTAGAAAATATTTGAAACGAAATATTAGAAAAAATTGTGCGAACTTCCAGAACGGATAAGATTTGTTAAAAGTATTTTCAGAAATTATGAACATTCCAAAGAACTTAACTCGTATTAACTTATACGAGTACTATAAGTCATATAATCAAACTGTTTCATGAGTACTTTTTGCCTCATGTGCGAGATATTCATAACGGGTGTTTCTTTAGATGTGTGGTTTTCAATGAGCAATACTTCATTCTTTGCCAATATATGCACAAAACTATCGTGTTTGGAGTGATGATAATCCACAAGCCATTGTTGGAATTCCGTTACAACTTCAAAGAGTTACTGTTTGCTGAGCTCTATTGAGGAAATAGGCGTGGTTCTAGTCTCATTTCGCTCAATTATCCAACACATTTATCCAAAAAAAAATTATTACAAACTTATAGTTAGAAACACTAAATAAGAACTATTCTTCTTCAACAGGGTTACATGAGCGGTTTAAGCATGAACTCAGCAAAGAGCTTAGCTGGTGCTCTCTTCAACTGGTATTGGTCGAACAACTGGATATATCATGTAACAACGTATCCGGCAGCAATTCTCATGTCACTCGTGCACAAATTTTTACTTAACGAAGGTTCGAAATCTGCCGAAGAGTAAACAACTCTGATATTGAAATTACTGCCGTATGAAGTCATAATTTGTTTGCTTTGAATATCGAAAATTCATCAGTTTATTTGTTTTTTTTTTTATGTGACTGGCAATAATATTCGAACGGTCAAATATACACTTATATATTTATATTAATATATAGACATTTTCTCTTCAAATTTGGCGTATTATACTAAGTGAAAGCATATCTTAAAATGAAATTCGATAGGCATTTGTTTATGGTGTGTGTCAGCGAATTCATCGGCACCGCGATTCTCATGTGTGTCGGCTGTGCGTCTGTGGTGGGCATTACATTACCATTTTATGAACGAAACTTGGCAATGATCGGAATTGGTTTTGGACTGGCCGTGCATATTTCCGTGCATACCCTGGGCACGATTTCCGGCTCGCACATCAATCCGAGCGTTACCATTGCGGCCGTCATGCTTGGCAATATGGAGTGGCAATTGGGTTGCTTTTATGTATTGTGTCAGTTTCTGGGCGGCCTCACCGGTTATGCACTGCTATTCGCGTCCCTTACGGCATATGTACGCACCGACAGCTTTTGCGTCACTAAGCCAGTACTTGGTATCGAAATATGGCAGGCAATCTTGATTGAGTTCTTCCTAACATGCATACTTGTGTATTTTTGTTGTGGCGCCTGGGATAAACGTAATCCACAGGTGCATGATTCATTACCTATACGCTTTGGTTTGTTGATTGGCGGTCTTATTTTTGCGGCGGTAAGTTTCGGAACAATAATGATGAAAGCATTGAAGAAATCTTTCTTTTAATAGGCACCTTATACCGGCGCCAGCATGAACGTGGCACGCTCCCTACCGCCGGCCGTTTTAACAAATACTTGGACGGGATTTTGGATATACCCCGTTGCCCATGTGCCCGCTGCAATTTTGGTACCGTTAGCTTGGAAATATTTACATACAGCCGGCTCCTCCGACGCTGGTGGCACTGAAGGAGAGGCATAACTATCAAATAAATCGAATTCTACAGACGCAAGACTTACGACGGTTTGAGACTAACAAATTTTAATAACAGTTTTTAAATAAAATAATTGTTAACGACTAGTCAGCTAAACGTATTTTTCTCCAAGCACACGACTAGCATCCTGAGCAGTGCGCAACCCTAAGTTGGCTTTTCAAAGTACCCAACCCGAAGTAGTATCGATCTCAACTCGGAAAGCTTACATCTTAAACTAAGAGTTTACTACACTTATAATGTACCTTAGGTTCCTTTCATAGTGAGGCACACCTAACTTCTTAACTGTAGGATATTTTCAGTGATACACTCTAGAGCACTGGACGTATCTGAGAATAATTTGTATGAAAGTATGTGAACTGCTTCGAGTATATAAAAGACTTAACTCATTAAGTTTAATTTCAAATACATACATCGTAAGTATTCTTCTTGATCGGTCCTTTGAACGCTCAAGGAACTAGCGAAGCGCACAAAGTCATGTCTCTACAAAACTGTATCCAGACTGTCTTCTACAGTGAGTGGCCACCCTTTCTAGTCCAGTCATTATAGTAAGTTCACCTCGGAATTCGATATACCCATCTATATGTCTGTAAATACTTGTATATTGACACCCTAAAGTTGTCTCAAAACCTACATAATGGGTATATCGAATTCCGAGATTCTTACTTAATTTAAGCTTAAATGACTGGACTATTCCCTTGCTATCGCCAATTAGAACCGCATTAAATAATTTCAGAGCGAAATGATGTGGACGGAGTGAAAGTGTGCAGCTGAAGTATTGGCAAGAGAACACTATTAGTTTTAAAGGTTGAGATTGTTTCTAAACCTTTAAGTTATATCCTATAGTGAAAAATATTCAAAGATTAAGGAGCCGCTCTGTTTCAATACTCGCAGACGTATAAGTCTACACAGATTCTGTACTCAAATGTGATAACAAAAAGGAGTATTACTAATCATATGTTGGCGGTTGATATTTTCTTTATTTTTCCAGATTTGCCGAATTGTAAAATCTAGTTTATCGTAACAAAGTCAAAAGTTTTTGTAATTAATTGCCAAGAGAATTTTAGGTGAAAAAGACGTACCAAAGGTAGGGTGAATATCTGAGGACTCACCGAGATACTTAAGAGGCGCAATTTGACACAAGCAGAACTCTTTTATGTACATTCTGCACCACTCTGTGCTCCTGACGAATTTCATAAATTCGAAAAGTTTTATATGTGCAACTTCCGGAGCATCGCAAAAAAACCCTCGTTTGATAGTTGCGATTTTTTCCCCATCGGCCCCCAAACCACGCTAAACCGTTGTTTTCTGTGGATGAAATAGCATCTCTTCAATCTCTTCGGGTTGCTCTTCGTCCTAAATGCGGCAATTTTGCTTGTTTATATACCCATTGAGCCAGAAATGGGCCACATCACTGAACAAAATTTGGCTCGAAAATGTCGGATCTTCTTGGAACTTTTCAAGAGGCTATAGAGCGTAGCGATGTAGTTTGGGAAGGTCGAGCGGCTTTAGTTCTTGCACAAGCTGTATTGTATTCATTTTCAATTTAAGATCTCGACGTAAAGTGCGCCAAGTCGTTTTATACGTCAGTCCGAGTTGCTACGAATGGCGACGAATGACTCTCCACGGTCTTCGTGTACACTCTCTGCTACGGCTGCAATATTTTCTTCACTATGTGCTGGACGTGGTCTAGTCGGTCAAATATTATCCAATAATGAATGCTGGGTCTCAAGGTGGGTGGTTGTGTTGCGAATAGTACGCTCAGTAGGTCGATTATGTTGAACATAAGCTGAACAAAACGGGGGAAACACATTTTTTACAGAACGTGAATTTTCGCAATAAAGTTGAACGATTTGTAAACGTTTTTTGGGAGTAAGTACCTCTACTTGGAACACCCGTCACTATACTAGCTTTGAGCTCACTGACTGTGCACTCAAAACTTGTCAAGGGGTGCACAGCGAAATCGCTGGAACTGCAAAGCAAAGCAGGGCACCTTTTCCTCAATTTCATCGGATTGTAGTCGAATCGGTTCTCCGATAGCTGCTTGGGTTCTAGCGTTAAACCCTTGAACCTCCAGTGAGCTCAGCAAGCGCTGTTCAATAACCAGAACTTGTGCTACTGCGAGAACCTTCTGGCACAGAGTGAACTACTGGCTTCTAATAAAGTCAATCTCAACAATTATAGGTGTTCTGACTGCCCCCTGTCCAATAGATTTACATGCGGTGCAGTTAAATATTCTGTCCGACGCTCTTTGCCAAAGCTGTATGGAGAAACACAAGGTGGAATCATCTTGCTACTTCCTACTCTTTTTCCCAACTATTGCCACACAGAGATTGAAATACCTCGGTAGACCCACCTTTGACGAATCTAGCGAAGCTGCTGGGATTGATATTAATCGCCTTAATAAATTTGTGGTAAGAATAAAAGGATTTTTCGATGATGATGTCAGGTGATCAACCTTTAGGAGCTTATGGGTAACACAAATGACGAACTTCTGTTCAGGTGGGATTCATCGATTTTGGACCAATTAAACGACCTGTGGGTTATGACCCAATCTAACCTAACAATATGAGTTTAATTAAGTGGCACAGTATCGATTATTTGAAATTTTTAGGATATATTTATAACACTTCTTCTTCTTCTTAATTGGCGTAGACACCGCTTACGCGATTATAGCCGAGTTAACAACAGCGCGCCAGTCGTTTCTTCTTTTCGCTACGGGGCGCCAATTCGATATTCCAAGAGAAGCCAGGTCCTTCTCCACTTGGTCCTTCCAACGGAGTGGAGGTCTTCCTCTTCCTCTGCTTCCCCCAGCGGGTACAGCGTCGAAAATTTTTAGAGCTGTGGTTTTTTCGTCCATTCGGACGACATGGCCTAGCCATAGTAGCCGCAGTCTCTTAATTCGAGAGCTATGTCAATGTCGTCGTATATCTCGTACAGCTCATCGTTCCATCGAATGCGATATTCGCCGTGGCCAATGCGCAAAGGACCATAAATCTTTCGCAGAACCTTTCACTCGAAAAATCGCAACGTCGACTCATCAGTTGTTGTCATCGTCCAAGACTCTGCACCATATAGCAGGACGGAAATTATGAGTGACTTATAGAGACTTATTGGTTTTTGTTCGTCGAGAGAGGACTTTACTTTTCAATTGCCTCCTCAGTCCGAAGTAGCACCTGTTGGCAAGAGCAATCCTGCGTTGGATTTCCAGGCTGACATTGTTGCATTTATAACACACATTTCAAGAATACACAGAAAAATTTTGTAGAAAAAATGGCGCTAAGAAATGGTCTTCCACTGCAATTATATACACAAATATCCTTTCATGCTTATGTTTACGCTATCTTTCTGGAATTCGAACCTTCTTTTATTTAATTTTAACACAACGAAAAGTTCTTGGATCGTTTCCTTTATCTCTCGACAAACTACATAAATTTACATACATACTTTTTTTTGGACCTTCGAATGCTAGAATGAGCTACATGTAATTATAATTTCCTCCTGTCTGCTGTTAGCTCAATTGTTATGTGTGAAAGTCATGGAGGTGTCTACGCCAGTAAAAAAAGGAATAAGGAGAAAGCCATCAAAAATTAGTTAATGCGTCTAAATTCTGAAATAATTACAAATATCACACAGTTAATGATTTTTGTGCTATAGTTACTGGTGTGGTCCAAAGCAGCAGTATGTGGGAAATGGACTTGGTTTTCTTCCGATTCAGCTGAAATTCAAATTATGTTATGAAAGAATCAAAATATTAGAGTACTATCCAATATACCCTATTGTCATAAAGAAACGAATATTTCTATTTTAAATATAAAAAATTATTTCTGCGAACATACTGCACCTAGACGTGGTGCAGGGGCTTCAGTCACATAAACTTTAATGGAACTTATTTTTTAAATAGTTTTACTCATCGCAAGAATCGACGAATGCACTTTATGTACTTCAGAAAGACAAGCGTATACATTTGGCACAGACGTCACTGACAGCCATACCAACCCAGAAAAAAAAATTAATTTAAAAAGTCTTGCTCTTTTTTGAAATAGTGTACAGCATAGCATGTAAAGCTTCCGACCACTTGTTAAATTTGTCTCGCAAACAAGTCTGTCTTGAGGTCTAGTCGATAGTGAAAATTGCAAAATTTCCATTTATCAGAAGATGAGGATTCTCTTCTAGGTGGAAATAATTTTAAAGAAGATTCTTCTCCAAATGTGAGATTTTTTAATTTCATTCACGTTAAATTATACCCCACATAATTTCGATGACAAATTGAGTAGAATGCCACATAAATATTTCTTTCCATTCCTCTCGCTGCCATTTGTCAGTTGGAGCACAAAACATTGGTAAATTGCTTCCAGAAGCTGTTTGATGCAGCATTTGCGTTTTCTTTTATTAATTTAAAAAAAATATATTGAGTGTAAAGGTTAAGACAATATAAACCCCAAATAGCTTTTTGTAATTAATAATTTTGATATACTATATGTACATATATATATTCAATTCCTACTTCCGTTCACATCTTTCTGCCGTTGACCTCCCAGAGAACGCATATCATATTATATCATCATATCATATGATATACAATCTCTGCTTCTCATACGATCTCTGTAGCAAGCTAAAAAATTATCGAAGTGCCAAACCAACTTAGGGTGCGAAGACAGTATTATATAGATGTCGCTGTTTTTCTTTTGGCAAACTTTTATATGACATCAGCTGTTTATAATGACTGCGGATGACCCGCTATGGGATCAGCTGAGTGTTGAAGAGATAAGAAAATTAAATTTTACTTTATTTTATCTTTGTTATTTAAATACAGATCTACCTCAGTCCACAATGGAAAAGAATTTCATAAGTGTATTGTTGCTATAATGTATCAATATTTTTTGCACTAACAAAAGTTTCAGCAATCGAAGACTGCAGTAGTGTGTTTTCGTTTTGTGTAGTGTTCCACAATTCATCAGCACCACTTCGTCGTTAGATACTTAAAATGGATATAACAGATTTTATTATTGGCGGTACGGCTTCCCTTGGGGCTACATACTTTACAAATCCATTAGAGGTTAGTACCCGTTAGTTGAAATTAGTATATCCTTATTACCCTCATTGAATATAAATAGGTGATAAAGACGAGAATACAACTTCAAGGCGAACTATCTGCAAGTGGCACATATGTGAAGCCTTATAAAGGAGTAATTAATGCGTTTATTGTGGTCGGGCGGAATGAGGGGATAAGTGGTCTACAAAAGGGACTAGTGCCGGCGTTGTACTTTCAATTTGTATTAAATTCTTTTAGGTAAGATTATGTACATATTGGACGAAGAACTTTCTATGAAATATATTTTTTCTTAGATTAGGCTTCTATACTACGGCTATGCAAAAAAAATGGATGCACAAGAAGAATGGTGATGTTTCCTTCCCATTGGGTTTGTTTTGGGGCGCGTTGGGTGGTTGTGTGGGCACATATTTTTCTAGTCCCTTTTTTATGGTAAATTATATAATTGTTCAAATGGTTTTTGAATCATCCTCGAAATCATCTGGTAAATTTTTTTGCTGCGTTCATTAACGAAAAACATCAGTATATTTTATGCATGCTATATGTTTGTACAAACGTGTATTGTCTGTGGCAATTCGTAACAAAAACAACATGCTCCTAGAGTGATAAGAAGTAAATCCATTCATATATAATCACTTGAAAAATAATTACTCAAACGAATAGTTTATGGCAAAAATTAGTCTTATGTAATGATATCTAATACTCTATGGATTATTTCAGATAAAAACGCAATTACAATCACAAGCAGCTAAAGCTATAGCTGTCGGCTACCAACATAAGCACACCGGCACTTTCCAAGCCTTGCGCCAAATCTATGCTGAGCGTGGTATAACTGGTTTGTGGCGGGGTTCAATGGCTACTGTACCACGGGCAGCTTTGGGCTCTGGCGCTCAAATTGCCACTTTCGGCAAAACGAAGTCTATGTTACGCGACAATGGCTGGGTAACGCAACCCACATTGAATTCCTTCTGCGCCGGCGGTATTGCCGGCACTATTATGTCCCTGGCTATAACACCACCCGATGTGCTAACCACTCGTCTGTACAATCAGGGGGTTGATGCCAGTGGTAAAGGTATATATTACAATGGTTGGCTAGATTGCATAGTAAAGGTTGTGCGCACCGAGGGTTTGCTTGGTCTATACAAAGGATTTTGGCCAAATTACTTGCGCATCGCACCGCATTCTACGTTAGTGCTACTATTTTATGACGAATTAATGTCCATTAGAGACAAATATTATAGTTAGAACTATAAATGTAATTGACAAGCAACAGAGGCCTTATACATATGCATGCACAATAGAAGAAAATAGAGCAACTGTCCAAGTAACTAAGCAATAATATTTTTCTATTTTTCTTCCAAATTATTTGTTTTTGTTGTTCGTAAATATGCCAATTGTTATCTCTCATCTTGTTCATGTTTAAGCGTGATATAACAGTAATCTTTTACATTAGTATGCTTGTATTTGTACATAGCATTAAAAAATAAAATATTTTTGAAAATAGAGAATATTTACTTATATAGATGAATGATAATAAAATGATGGTTTTAATTACATTCTATTGAACTTTAGTTTTCACAAAAAATTGTAATAAAACTGCAAACTTAAATCAAATTATGAGTATGAAGTGTAAGAAAAATAAGTGGATTGCACTCTGTTTTAATAGCTTGACGAAATCTCCTCATCTCAATAAATCTTAATTATTTCCTGCCAACCTGCTTAACAAAGAAATTAAATAATATTTTAGATGTACATACATACATAAATTGTATTAAGCTTTATTTGCTTAAAGCTTTATTTTTATATCAATAGAAATATATATAAACGTATCTAATCATAAAAACTTGAGTCTATCACCATCGATTCTCTTATTCTGAATCCAGATTTAGGTTAATTTCCGGTTTTCATTTCAGGTCTTGTACAATTTCAGCTTTTAAATTGCTTCATTCAATTGATAAAGCTCATACGCCGTGTTACCCACATGAATTAATATGTATTGCCACTACTGTAATCATATGATAGAAAAGATCACACCACAACTTCCTTCTCTTTATTTTATTTCTAACAACAATGGTTTAGTTAGATAAGAGCTGCAAAAATCATAGTTAACCAGTGGCTTCATTTACTTTATAACAGAATTTAACTTAAACTTTTAGTGTATCGTTGTCGTTTGGCGAAATGGTGGACTTGTTTAGGTCGCTGAAAGATATTTGTTAATGTAAATTATTTGCGTTTTGGATTGCCGAGTGATGAAGTGTCAAGAGCTCTTTTCCATTTAGTACTATAATACTAAAGTAAACACCGTTGAATATTAAATAAATCTTTAAATGTGCAATATCTGATTAATCGCCTACGTTCAAGCAAAGCCACGTAATGAGTGATTTTATTATTGGTGGTTTGGCCTCTGTGGGGACCATACTATTCACAAATCCACTGGAGGTAATCTACAATATATCTTCTTGTAAAATATGTATAACCTATGTGGGCTGTCTCTTCGGCAGGTGATTAAGACGCGCTTACAACTGCAGGGTGAGTTAGCCGTGCGCGGGACCTACGATGTTCGCTATAGGGGTATAGTGCATGCCTTTGTGACAGTTATCAAAAATGACGGTTGGACTGGACTGCAAAAAGGGCTGGTGCCGGCAATGTACTTTCAATTTACAATAAATTCTATACGGTACTCCTCACTAAATGCCATGCAATGTACACACATTTCAAATGTATATTACTTACAGACTTGGGATGTACAACGCCGCAGTCAATAGGCAGTGGACTCGCACCAAGGATGGTGGTGAATCATTTGGATTGGGGCTCTTTTGGGGCGCTGCTGGTGGCGCCGTCGGAGCCTATTTTGCTAGTCCATTTCTAATGGTTTGTATTATAATTGACTTTAGTTAGTTATGTAATTTATTTTAAAGATTATGTGATAAAATTATATATTTACGTAGTTTAGAACTTATGATATCTTATCAAATTTGGGCAGTGTATGCTGCCAACCTAGTCTTTATTCGCTAATTAATCTCATTACTTCATTTATAGATAAAGACTCAGCTGCAGTCACAAGCGGCCAAGAACGTGGCTGTAGGATATCAACATCATCACACTGGTATGTTTAACGCCATGAAGCAGATTTATCTAAGTGGTGGACTTGCAGCATTGTGGCGTGGTTCTATAGCCTCCATACCACGGGCTTCAATTGGTTCGGGCGCACAAATCGCCACATTTGGCAAAACAAAATCAATGCTTCGCGAACACAATTTAGTTGTACAACCAACATTGAACTCAATGTGTGCTGCTTTCTTGGCTGGTTGTGTTGTAACATTGGCAATCACGCCGCCGGACGTTATATCAACACGGCTCTACAATCAAGGTTTGGATGCTAATGGCAAAGGCTTATTATATAGCGGTTGGTGGGATTGTTTTTTCAAAATAGCGCGGAGCGAAGGTTTATATGGGCTCTATAAGGGCTTTTGGGCAAGCTACTTGCGATTTGCTCCGCACTCGGTACTTTTGCTGGTATTTTTCGATGAACTCTTAGCTTTGAAACATAAGTACCAAAGGCGACATAAAACTGTAAATAAAGCGTAGGCGAAATACTTCAAACCAAATTACAACTAGAAAGGCTATACAATTTAACGGAATCGTTCCTTCGTTTATGAAACGATATTTCCTAATTCGGATATTCTACATTACAGTTGCGAGAACCCTTAACAACGTATGCAATCTACAAAATCATTTATTAAAGAAATATTATTAGCAATATGTAAATACGTACATACATATGTAGGTAGAAAGAAGAAGAAACAAATCGATTTTAGGACTAGAATGCACAATTATCTTTGCCGAGATGAAAGCATTGCTGCATGAACACAATTTAAAGATGCAACCTTCATTGAATACAGTGTGTGGGGGTTTCTTAGCTGGCTTAGTAGTTTCAATTACCATTACACCGTCAGCTGTTATTGCAACACGTCTCTATAATCAGGGATGAGTAAGGTAGAGGTTTGTTCTACAATGGTTTGCCTCTGTTGGAATTATAATTTGTTGGAAGTATACTTTTTTCTTCACCGGTGAGAGTAGCTCTGCAAAAAAAAATAATGTGCGACCACTTTAAAACTCGTTCCACCAAACTTTGTCAATCGTCATCGAAACAAAATTGTCACCATATTCAACGTCCAGGTTTTTATTGATTTCGCTAAGCAATTTCGCTTCCAATTTTATGTATAAATACAAATATCTTGAAGTTCTTAATGGTTGAGGTTATGATATAAATTCGAAAAGACGTTCTATAATCTTCATACCGGAAACAACATTTGAGCATGTGAAGGAAATGGCTAAGAGTTACCAGACTTCATAAGCAGGTATTTAAAAAACACTCGAAGGATTTTGGTCTAAAACCCTTTCAAGTATGACTTGCTCAGGAAAGTTAGCACGATTTCTATAACCCAGTATTCGGAGGTAAAAGCAGAGCCCAAGAACCTAACTTCATCTGGTTAAATTGTAATTGAAGCGGATTCCTCTATACTGACTCCATAAAAGTCGAATACTCAGTAAAATTGTATATTGCGCAGAAAATCTCCTACATACGCCTCGATTCGATAAATAGAAATAACCTGATTTTAATACATCCAACCCATAATCAAAATAATGTGTTTGTTTTGCCGCAACGAAGAGGGTAAATCCGTTTTGAAAGGACTCATTTGTATTAAGTAATTTTCTATAGAAATCAGAGGCGAATACACGGGATGGTGGTTTTGGATTTTATAGCATATTATTGCATATTATAATGCCGTTTTGTGGGCGAGGCAGTGGTCCTATTACGTCCATCTGTAATACCAAACCCCCCTTGGATTCAAGGAATACATATACCAAGTCATCCGAATTTTAACAAGTCTCATCGTCCTGGTCATTTATATATACATATGCACACATGTATATATAGCCATATATGTATGTATTTATCTCGAATAGATGACTCAAACAACCGTTATAACATTTATCTATCTATCTATCTATCTATCTAACTGTTAGGTAGAATGTAGTAACATGTCGCAAAAGTATAAAATTATGTTAGAAGGAAACCATGGATCCGCCACAAACAGAAATAAAATTATATTAGTCTAAATAAACTTTTAAAAGTGTGTTTTATGAGAGTATACAAATTTTATAAAATAAATGTTTACTATAATTAAATAAATTTATTAATTTATATTGGATATATTATCATTTTTACATTTAATTGCACACAAGTGTATTTGTTCAGCATAAAGATAAATTACTTATCATCAATTGTCTCCCAACTATTAAACACCATAAGGTTTGTTTTATAACTGCTAATAGCTACAAGCCATCAGAGGGAATAAGATTGAAAGTTACACTTACAGAGAGCGAAATAACGAAAGAGGAAAGATCAACATTTGTAATAGATCAACACTTGAAAATTATTAATAGAACCATTAAAATGAACAAAATCAAAGCAAATGCTTCAAATTCATATGCATGTTTAACAGTTGTTCCTTCGCATGTTACTAGCTATTTTCTGCATGATGAAATCTTACTAACTTTGCTCTCTCAACTAGTGCTCTTCTCTGCCAGCATTTCGTTTTAAGAAAAACTTTTCAAGCAAAAACTTTGGTAGCTAGTAAGGGCCCATTCACATACAACTTTGCTCGTTTTCAGTCCATACTAAGGGTGCTCGCAGAGTGGACGCTTAAAGCCAAGTCAATCGCATTTTCCCATTTACGCTCTGCTCCGCTTCGAGCCTAAGCCCTAAGCCAACGAAGACTAGAAACCAAAGGGTATGCCACAATGAACGGTTTTGGTGTTTCTCTCTAATAAAATGGTGACTGTTGCTTGGCAAAGAATAAAAAGATGAAAGTTGCCCAAAATTTTCCTTGGCTTCGCGTCGAAAACTTTTTATGCGAACGTACTCATTCATAAACGGACATAGAACTTTTCTGTTAAAACAAATTTCAGACGCAAAGCGAAGCAAATGTTGCATATGAATTGCCCATAACAGTTGGCAGTTATGAAACAAACCTTTTAATTAATGCTTACCTTCGTAGATAACATTTGCTGTTTGTAACTTCAATATTCTGTTGATAGCAGCATTGTACAGGTTAGTAGGTTCATACAATAGCTGTTAATTTCATTATAGAGTAAGTAAATTTAAACAATGGCTAGCTGATTACGTCGATTCAAATTAAATATTAAGATTTCATTGTGTAAAAATATAATTATACTAAATATTTGATAGCTACGCTCTGCAACAATAAAAAATATGGATATCTCTGATTTCATGATCGGAGGTTTAGCCGCGATGGGTGCAATCTGCTTCACCAACCCACTCGAGGTACAAATATAAGATAGAATTACAACAAAAATGCAACTCATTTAAATACATACAGTTATGGCAATATATATATAAAAGATAGCAAAATAAAATGTTGATACAAAAAGTATTTAAAACTGGTGTATTTTTTTTTATTTAACAACAATTAATTTGTTCTAGGTAATAAAAACTGTTTACAATTGACTGAATTAGCCATGAATAACAAATGGATGCATAATAGAAATGGTGATGTTTCATTTTTTCGCGGTATGCTCATTTTTTCGCGGTGGTGTTACTGGCTCATTTTGTGCAAGCCCGTTTTATATGGTGTATAGTTTGCAAATGTTGTTTGCAGATGAAAATTCAATTAAAAGCCCGATCGAATAGCGAAATTGCCGTTGGTTACCAAAACCAACACACTGGAGATATATGTAAATGCATTTAGAAACATTTTAAAGGAAAGATTGCAACTTTTGGTAAGGCAAGAGGCTTTGGCGATTACACCACTTGATGTAATTTCAACAAGGCTGTATAATCAAGGTAATGACTCATTCGGCAAAGGAATACTATATAAAGGCTGTTGGGATTGTGCTCACAAAGTATTCAGATTCGAAGGACTACAAGGCTAATATAAAGGATTTTGGTCAAACTATTTGAGGCAGGCCCCACATTCAACACTTGTGTTGTTGTTTATTGAGTTACTTATTTCGGCTCGAGACAAATACCAAAGTATCTAAGCATTCAGTGACAATCGTAAACAAAACACATTTAATTTGATTATTTAAATCATACTATTTTGCAAAATGATTGATATATTCTATATATTAAATTAAATACTTATTACAGTTTTTTCGATGTGTTTTAATGTAACAAAAATATATGTATGAATGTTTGTGATGAATCGGAAAATCATGCTAACTATTACATTATACTCCCTCATAACTCGAACATCGATGTCATACTTTCAATAGAGTTCTATAAAAGAAAAATAGGTAGCACATATGCCATGTCTTACAAGAAAACAGGACACACAACAAAATATATAAACGCACATTAGGAACACCTCCAAAGATTCGATGCTTTTAGCAACACATTTCCCTTAACATATTTTGCTTTCACCGTCACCGCCCTCTTATGCTATCCTTATAGGTACGCAGTGTGCGGACGATGAACCGGCGAAATAAATCTCCATGCGAATTGCTTACTGAGTTTCTCCTTGTACGCGTACAAAGCGATTCAGTATTGCTAATATACCGGCCATGGCGTTAACACGGCTATCTGTAGGCAGACGCCTTAATTGTTCTACCAAGTGTGCAGCAAATGCTGTATTATCCTCAAAGTCTGTTAATTCCAATTGCAGGGATTTATGAGCGCGATAAGCAGCTGTAAGTGCGTTCTTCTTTGCTTCAGTCATTATTGTGTGTATATTCCTTCGAAGAATGAGAAGTCCAGAAACTAAACTGTAAGAATGTATAACAAGTGTACACTAGCAAGTAAGATGAATCTGAATAAATGGAAAAAAAAGTTAACAAAAATAGTAAAATCACATCTATTAATAAATATATTACTTTATTTTATTGGATATTTTAAAATTTTCCTTGGTTTATAACAATTGTTCAAACGAGCAAAAATTGGCAAACTTTTTTTTTAGCAATTCTTCAATTACGAATAGGAACGTAAACAAAAAATGACGTTTTGAAAATGAAGCAGAATGACAGAATACAAGTGCTGCCAGGCCGTTCCTTCCTTCCTTTAAGCTAGGGTCTGCAAGAAAATGTATAGTTGTGTTAGTGTTCGAAAATTGTTTGATAACCCATAATGTCATAAAAACTTTTTGTAGAGCTTTCCCATGAGCTTGTTTTTATATATGTATATGAAATAAATTTCCATACATTGTAACAGTTGCAAAACTACAAAAATTACATTTTGAAAAAAGTTCAATGGCAAAAGTTCTCTCAGATTTGTTTTCCTATGTGTTGTAATACAGGGCCTTCAAAAAAGCTAAGTATATTGTTTGTCACAATAATATAATAGAAACTATTCATTGAAGAGTTTTTTTTAATAATTTAGAACTTACGTGTATTGTTTTTAGCCTTTTCTAAAGACACCAGTGTAGCTTTGGATCATTGATATAACATATTTCACTTGTGTTTTCTGTATAATCCCACCGTGGCAACCACGTAAGAGAAGCAAGTGTCTAAAACAAAATAAAATTGCAACAAATGACAGTGAAAGAATAAATAAGAATTGTAAAGAAATAAACTGAGTAATACATGCGAGAAGAAATAAATAGCTCTAGTAAAACAATGTTGTATCAACAGAATTAAAAAGCAATTTGTAACGTCCTTGAGTGTAGTGAATGTGTGCACAGAATGAAAATAAATCCAAAAATTTCAGTACCTTATTGGGCTATTTTGCTCATGAACGCGTGTAGTTTATGTGAATGCTATAAAAACAGTAAGTCACAACTTCAATATCCAAATGCATAAACAATTTACATTTCTTTCTTTCTAAAATAGTAATCCTAAAAGATTATCTATGCGCGGACAAATTTTTATTAGATATACAGAGATCCCTTCATGTTCATCCCGCATTTACTCTGACTGAGGATCGAGATTCTGCAGCCATCATAACCCAGATGTGGAATACAACGTTACCTGGCTATTACTCGTCTAACAAGTTAAAATACGATTGTTATTTTCGCGTACAAACTCCTCATCGACCGCCTCGCGGAATTTACACTGTCATCACACGTCTTAAATTTCGACGTGATCCTGTCAATAATGCTTGCATAGATTATATTCAATTTGTTGGTGGTAATCGTCCAGCATCTGAAAAGATATGCAACGAAATAGCAATAGACGGGCCGGGTCGGTTAATATTCGATGAACGTAATCGTGAAGTTAATATTCACATTTACATCGATAAGCGAGTTTCGATAAAGGAACCACTCGAATTGCGAATGGTGATGACAGCGCACTCTGAATGTAAATACACTGGAGATTTTCTCTGTGATCCGAAAGACCAGTACTCGTGTATTTCCCGTCATTTTGTGCGTGATAATATAACGAATTGTATGTATCCATGTCGAGATGAAATATCATGCTTTCACGATGTACCTACTTCAGTGGAAGCTGACACCACCTATGTAGCACTTTCAGCACTAACTTCGCTAATTTTTACAATGTTGGGTGTTGGTTTCTGCATATGGGTCTGTTGGAAGTATTGGAATTGCATAACCGTGCAACAGCATGCACACGAAGCTTCGGCGGCTGCTCATCGTAGAGGGCAAACGGTTAGTACATATTGTAGTAAGCTTTCAACGAAGTGCTTTATGTTTTTAATGAGTAATCTTTGTTTTTGTGCTTGTGAATATCTTCATAATGATGTAATTTTCAATTTCAGGAAACCCCTGTAGTTCAGATACCAAACGCACCGTCTTTTAGCGGTGCTATTACGTCGAGTATTGGATATGAACAAGATAATCGACATCATCAACCACAATCACCAAAAGATTTACCGCCAAGCTATGAATCATTATTTCCAGAAAGATAAGCGGTAGTGTGGCGTTGTAGTCAATTTATTTAAAAATGTTACTGCTAGACGCAATCCAAACTATTATCTACATGTTTAAGGAATCTCTTTTACAATTCAATCAAATGTGGGTGATCCAGTTTTGTGAATTAATTAACATTGAAGTGTCAAACTTGTGCCACCAGATTTTTGTATTATAATTTTGTTTTTGTTCTTTTTTGTTTTTGTGATGTAATATGTCGATCAAATGAATGTCTAGAGTGCCATCGATGTACAGTTAAAAATGTACAACTCTGCATTTAGTACTGTTATTATTTGACAATTTACCAACTCGAATAAGATGTATGTACGTATCTGTTGAAAATTGTAACTGCCTTCAAAATATGACCATTCAATTATAAAATGTTAAAAATCACTGTCAACCAACACAAAGTCAATATGTTATACAAATACATGTAAGATACTTATTTATATAAAGTCGTAATATATGTATCTTCATCACAACTATGTAATACAATAATACAAAATACGTAACATCAGTATTTGCGGCACCGTTTGGTGTAAATTAAATGTTGAATAAGTATCATAAAACGTTCGAATATGAAGATGAAAATTTTGAAATGTATACAAATATTCTCACTGTCTTTAAAACACCATTTTCATTTATATTGGTATATACATACTTGTAAATATGACTGTAAACGAAATGCAAATTATAGCCAGTTAGTAAAGCAGCCAAATGTTGAAAAAATGTAAAAAGTAAATCTTATTCCCAAGTTAAAAAATCAACTACACCATAAATACTAATTTTTCTTTCAAAAAGTTTTTTTTTTTTGATTCACCCCTACATTAAATTTTTTATATTTTTTAATTTTAAGTAAATGTCGAAAATTTTGTGTTTACTTACAGACTATATTTATTGTTTTTTTACTATTTCTCATTTTATATTCTTTGTCTAAGTCTATAAAGTTTCTAGCTGTCTAAATGCACACGAATTTTAAAATATATTTAATTTATGTATGTTCTATTCGCTAATTGTTTAATATATTTCCTACTAATATAAGAAAACCTTATTGGTAATAAATTAATTGTAATAATGTGTAGTTGAAATTTTGTCACATGGTTAGTGTGAATTTACCTTGTATTACAATTTATTTTATATTGAGTGTAAGAAGAAAAACTACATATGTAGGTAATAAAAATTAGAAAGACAAAATCAATAAATATAGCAGTTTGGAAGTAACTCTTCTTTGTGTTTGTAGACGCAAAACTTATGTCGCTGTAGTTGTATCAGCATAAAACATTCCACATACATTTAGTAAATCCGGGAGGAGATGTTGTTATTGTTATTGCAAGAATTATCCAGACCCTGCTTGAGGGAAAAACAATAAGTTAACTGTCATCGAAGTCGAACTGTTTCGACGGGTTCGGACGTGTATGGTCTAAGGGACCGGAACGGTCCCGTAATTTTTATCCAGCCAAGGTCTGTCGACTCGACGCCATGCCTTGAATAGAAGTGTATAATGCTCATTTACAGGGAGCATGTGGATTTCACCATGAAGATGCTTTATCGGTGTTCTGACTGGTTTGCCGATTGATTTGTATGTTGCCAACAACGTCCCATTGTCCATGTCCCATGTACTGTCGGCTAGCGATTTGAGGATTCTGTACTTTTGTAACAAAGCGGTTGTATGCGAAGTGAAAGAGTGCAGACTGTTGATGTTGTTGTATCGGCAGAAAAGATTCCTGAAATATATGTGAGGAATAAAGAAGAGATTTTTATCCGGTTAAGGACTAATATAATTGACCGAAATGTTGAGGTTCAGTCTGTACCCCTTCGTTCAGTTTGTGAATAGGGTGGCCGTGGATTTGGCTGGGGAAAATTTAAACTCGTCGCAGTGAAGAAGCGAGAAACTTCTAGGACATATACGTTCGCTTTTGAACACATGTCAATTTGTTTCATTCTCCAAATTTAGATTGTTCACCTCGAAAAAATACTGATAATTGTTGACCGTTCAGATAGTTCATGGTCCAATGTGTTAGTTAAGTCGAAATTGTAGCCGGCCAAAATTTGTACCTCACTGATAGGAATATCCCGTCATAAGTCAAAATAAAAAAGAATGTCTAATCTCATCATATATGTACATTTTTTTCTTTAAATTTAATAATTCTTTAAGTAATTATTAGATGCCCAAGCCTGCACTCAACGTCTGAGTATTTGTTCAATTTGTTGCTGTTAACTGTGATTTTGAATAGTGAAGTAAAACGAAATTTCTTCATGGATACGAAAGCTTGAATCAGAAGGAATCTAAAGAAAAAATTGAAAATAGTAAAGATAGCGCTGCCAATATTTGTTTGAGTTCACGCGTCCCAGTGTGATTGGTTGTCTTAGTCAATAAGTAAATCAAAAATATTGTATTGCAAAATTCAACACCATGTTCAGTAAGATCCTGTCGATCTCTCCGAGCAAGATATATCCGTGGTATAAAAGATGGATAGAAAACCAAATCAGCGACGTTGAGAGCAAAGACAAATATTCAATGCTGCTACAAATACAGCTTCTAATATGAGGCGATCCTAATGTGGTCAAACTTTTAATAGACTCAACGAAACAACTCAAACTCCATGCATGAGTCCGTTTCTTCGAGTCCCTGATGCATTTATCTTAAAAAATATCAGTATAGTAGTTGCAAGGGGATTGAAAGAAATCATTTGAATTTCAGAGGTCAGAAATGAACACTTTGTATCACCCCGATCCAGAAAAGTTTCTTGAGAGAATAATAGCAAAGTAATACTAAATAATTTGTAATTAACCTCTGACCCATTCTTATTCGAAGGGGGCCGTCGCCCCGGGCACAACGTCTTGGGGCGGCAAAACGATCTTCGCTGTTTTTTAATATTCAGAAAAATACTTCAACATTTTTTTTTTACAAAATTTATTATAAAAGATAAAGAGTTGTACACTCACAATGTAATAATCTGAATAACAATGAAAAATATTAATTTTTACTCGAATACTCTTTAGTCTTTGAATTTGTCTTACATCTTTCTTAAAAATAGTGATTGAACTTAAAGATGCACTTTTCCAGCTTTGATCGCTGCAAAATCACATATCATATCATTGTAATTTAAAGTTGAAGCAGTTTCACATTCTATTGAGAGAATCGCAAGATTGGAAAGTCTACTCTGATTCATGGTCGATCTCAAGTTAGATTTGATCAATTTAAGTTTGCTAAAAGATCTTTCTCAAGATGCAATTATACAGGTATAGTGAGTAGTATTCTTAAAGCTGTCGCTAACGTCTTGTAGGCTTCCAGTCCCATTGAAGAAATGTATAATAAAACTTTTTCTGGCGAAAATCCAATTTGTTCTTCGTTTTTCTTCGCTCTCTTTAATAAAAGTAGGACGTCTGGGTTGTCCCTGTATATATCTCCGTTATCCAAGTCATCTGGATAGGATTCGGCAAGTTCCTGGCATTTTTCTTTAATTTCGACGAGTTTGTCATTGTATGAGTCTCTGGTTAGTTCTATAATTTGTTCAAAATCACAAAGAAAACCAAAACGGTCATTAAGCTTTTCAAAATTTGTGGAAAGCGTGGATTCGTTTTTTTAATGATTTTTTTCCATTTTCAAGAAACATTTGTAACAAGCCTCGTGTACAGACAAAAAATTCCATAGTTTCTTTAGCCGTACATATTTTGAGAAACCAACGGATATGTCACAGTTGAAGCATAGGGCAAACTGTGAGAGCGACACATTGCGACGTAGGAGTAACAAAAAAAACAATATCTTTATTTTTACTCTGTCGTCGCGACGTATCACTCTCACAGTTACCCTATGCTTTCAATGTAACAAATACTTTTATTTCTCCAAATTTTCAAAAATGGTATTTAAAAACTTCAATTCGGTCAAAAATTCCTGCAAATTGTGTCAAAAGTGTACAAGATATAGGGTGAAAATGGGTTTTTTTCTATGGCTTTTAATAAGATGTCTTGTAAATTTACTATCAATTTCCTCAAAAACCGTATTGTGAAAATTTAGAACTTCATAATTTGCGTGGCTTCTAGTTCCTAAATATTATATACTTAATATCGAAGATATTTTATAAAAATTCACTTTTGTTCGAACCACCTCATGAAACTTGTAGGTAGGTAGATAAAGGGGGGCGGCAGAACATCCTTGGCCCCGGGCGCCCGAAGTTGTAGCTACGCCACTGTCCAGATGATTGCGGAGGTAGTCTAACTTGATACTCACATTTGCTCTGAATATCTGTATTTTTCTCTTTAATTGCTGAACAAAATATACCAAAACTTCCACACTAAACTTCGGACATTTTCTACAAACTTAAACAAAATCTTTCCACGTCCAACGCTTTGACAAATTGAGTCCTAACTTGATCACATATTTATTTCACTTTGAGAAAATAACTTTGGAGTAGATTTTGCATCCTCCCATTCACATTCATTGGTAAAGTGCACCGATTTCTGGGAGTTTGGCGAAAAAACTTTAACATTTGCTAACATATCCTTTATTTTATAAAAAAAAATGAAATTTATAAAATATTAGTCTACAAGTTCAAGAGACCCCACTGTGTTTTTGTTTTCAGATGATCAGAAAAGTAGAAATCGTAACCAGACAGACACAGCTTTTTGATCTCTTTTACTTAAAAATCGTGTAATTTTGTGAAAAGTTTGTTTGTTTGAAATATTAACACGAATAAAAAATTAATAGTAAAACTTTTATTTATTTATTTAGAAGAGAAATAAATATAAATAACTATTCCACTTACATATATACACACTTACATATATGTAAAGCACTAATATTTACAGATTAAATTATTTCATTTATATTACTTAAGTCTATGGCAAATTAGGGAGGATGGAGTCATGTATAGAAGTTCACGCAAGTGTGGAAAGTTCTCTGATTGCCATTCATTAGGGAGTGGCCAGATTCTTTTACATATGGCTCAAGCAGCTCACGACATCCGGTCCTACACTAAGTATCCTCCGGGTAGCCAAAGAACATCCGTTTGAAGGCGACCTAACTTGAGAAGGCGAAACATAACCTCCACAGGGTTGTGCGCTGGGTTTGGGATCCGCCACTTAAAAAACACTTACCTGTCTGATGATATTGATATCATCGGCCTCAACACCCGCGCCGTTAGCTCTGCTCTCTCCAGACTGGACAAGGAAGCAATGCAAATGGGTCTGGCAGTGAACGAGGGCAAGACGAAATACCTCCTGTCTTCAAACAAACAGTCGTCGCACCCGCAACTTGGCTCTCACGTCACTGTTGACAGTCATAACTTTCAAGTCGTAGATAATTTCGTCTATCTTGGAACTAGCGTAAACACCACCAACAATGTCAGCCTAGAAATCCAACGCAGGATAACTCTTGCCAACAGGTGCTACTTCGGACTGAGTAGGCAATTGAGAAGCAAAGTCCTCTCTCGACAAACAAAAACCAAACTCTATAAGTCACTCATAGTTCCCGTCCTGCTATATGGTGCAGAAGCCTGGACGATGACAAAAACTGATGAGTCGACGTTGCGAGTTTTCGAGAGAAAAGTTCTGCGAAAGATTTATGATCCTTTGCGCGTTGGCCACGGCGAATATCGCATTCGATGGAACGATGAGCTGTACGAGATATATGACGACATTGACATAGTTCAGCGAATTAAAAGACAGCGGCTACGCTGGCTAGGTCATGTTTTCCGAATGGACGAAAACACTCCAGCTCTAAAAGTACCCGCCGGGGGAAGCAGAGGAAGAGGAAGACCTCCACTCCGTTGGAAGGAGTGGAGAAGGACCTGGCTTCGCTTGGAATATCCAATTGGCGCCACGTGGCGAAAAGAAGAAACGACTGGTGCGCTGTTGTTAACTCGGCTATAATCGCGTAAGCGGTGTCTACGCCAATAAAGAAGAAGAAGGCCACAACACCCGCGCCATTAGTTCTGCTTTCTCCAGACTGGATAAGGAAGCGAAGCAAATGGGTCTGGTAATGAACGAAGGCAAGACGAAATATCTTCTGTCATTAAACAAATAGTCGTCGCACTAGCGAGTTGGCTCTCATGCCTCTGTTGACAGTCATAACTTTGAAGTCGTAGATAATTTCGTCTATCTTGGAACTAGCATCAACACCACCAACAATTGCAGCCTCGAAATCCAACGCAGAATAACTCTTGCCAACAGGTGCTACTTCGGACTGAGTAAGCAATTGAGAAGTAAAGTCGTCTCTCGACGAACAAAAAACAAACTCTATAATTCAATCATTATTCCCGTCCTGGTATATGGTGCAGAGGCATGGACGATGATAACATCAGATGAGTTGACGTTACGAGTTTTCGAGATAAAGGATTATGTTCCTTTGTGCATTGGCCACGTCGAATATCGTATTCGATGGAACGAAGGCAAATTAAAGATTAGTTTGTACTTTAGGTACTTATATATTAAACATTTAATTTGTATATTTGCAAATATTTTACGAAAAGGTTAATGTTATTGTCATCTGTCAGAACGAGTAAATCAGATGGTTTGTAGATGGTTGTTCCGAAAACGAGGATATGAGGTATTTTGAAATATTCCGAACCACATAAAGTAATATGGGTTTGCTTCTGTCATTCACAAGGCGTCCTATATAGCAAGTGTATGTCCAATTCTGATGTCTATAAATGTTTTTATATTCTCACAGGTGTTGGTATTAGAATAATGTGAGTTTTGGCCTGATGGGTTAGAAAGTTTATATTAATGATTGTACTGTCTCTAATCGTTTAGACAACAGTCGGTGATGTGTTGTTTAACATAATTGTTAATATCCTTTGTGGTAAATTATGCAGAGGTTCTTTGTGTGCTTCTTTCACTCGTTTGTCAGATATTTTGTTTCCTTGGATCCCTGCGTGTCCTGGTTTGGGTGTTTGGGTGAAACAAGATAGTATTTTTTTTATCGAGCGGTCAATATGCGTCTAGGGATATAAAAAGATATCTAGTTTGTTGACACTGATCCGTTTCACAGCACTCTGGGGCAAAATTCCCCCTCTAGTATTTCTCCATATTTTTTTGTTGAATTGCTGGCATTGCTTAACTTAGAGTACTCATGAGACAGAGATAAGAGTACTGGTCAAAAAACTTGTGGTAATGTACATACATATGTACATATGTACATGCTTGCGGACTTGTTTTTAAATAACAATTCGCATTAACACAATTAAACAAAAGAAGATTTGATTGTTATCGTCAGCGTGAGTGCACTGACCAACAAATGAAGTGTTGCTGAAAACATTACAAAATTTGGATTATCGTTCGGACGCAGGCACCTTGCGACATGCGTCATGCTTATAGGTTATAGTATATGTAGATCTTCATTGTAGAAACCGTTTTATTGACGAATAATCCCTAGAACGAAATAACTAGAAGGGGCTTACAATTAAAGTGAAAGAATTGCAATTGCTATGTCTAACTAACTGCTAAATTTTACATAGATGTTTTCTTATTTCATTCAAAAATGTGGGTTCTAATCACTTACTCTGCATAAAAATCATACACATTAACCATGAAATCGCCGCTGACGATTATTAGAATATATTATTTTAATTTTTGTGAATGTGGAATTATGACTTATAAAATTCGCTTTGTTTTTGGAAATCTAGTTGGGCGTGTCGCCTGCATCAGCTTATAATACTTGATATAGTAAAACTAATTGTGGCACCTAATAGTTTCTTTCTTCCAACTAACAACCTTTTGTCATACAATTAAAGGTCATTTTGGTTTGACATTTTTATCCACTTAAACCGTTAGTAATAACTGAATTTGATTGGCTGGTTAGCCGGCTGCTTAGATCATCGCGATTTTGTTTTGTTTACCAGTTATTTAGTTGACACTTGACCTTGAATACAAACGTTTGTGGTGCGCGTTGTTGTGATTATTTAAAAAGAAGAAGGAACGATGTCAACTGAGAACCAATCATCTGATGATGAGATTAACATTCCAAAAAAGAAGAAAAGAGGGGTACGTAATTTTCACCTTTATAAAAAGAAAATACAAAAAACACAGCGTCTATTGGAAGGTTAGTAAAGGCAAAAAGCTATAAAGAACGTGATTGTAAATGCAAAAAAAAGTGCACTCATCAGTTCCGTAATATAGATAGACAAGCAATAATGGATACAGTTCATAATGGACGACCCAAAAATGAGCAAGACACGTATCTTATGAGCCTTATTGAACGCTCAAATATAGCCCGCCGCCGCCAATCGGACAATGAGAATAAAAAATACCGTGAGAGTAGCTTTCATTACTTTGCCATGAAAAATACTGAAAAAATAAAAGTATGTCGTGAAGCATTCTCCATATTACACTCTGTGAAAAATAAACATACTTATATTCCGATTGACTCGTCTTATCACCAAAGGTAAACCCCCAGAAGATCAGCGTGGTAAACATCATAATCGAGGAAATAGCTTACCAAATGAAGCAAATGTTGCGATCGATCAACACATACGATCATTTCCCCTAAAACTATTGCATTTCAGCAACAGAGAGCTTTATTATTTAGAGGCTAGCCTTAATGTCAAAATAATGTTTGAACTTTTTTCCAAGGACTACCCCCAATATAAAGATGTTGTGAAATATGATTACTATAGGACATATTTTAAACAAAATTTCGACTATAGATTTGGGCGGCCACGAGTCGACGTTTGCTCTGTCTGTGAAGAGCTAGAATCCAAAATAAAAAGTACTTCACTTAATGATAATGCAAAGAGAGTAGCTGTGGCTGAGAAAATGGCACATGTGAAACGAGCGAAAAAGTTTTATAATAAACAAAAAGAAATATTAACTTTATGCAATGAGAGAGACGATGTGGGCGCTATAGTTTTTGATTATATGCAGAACCTACCTTTGCTAAAGATTCCTGTTCAAGAAATGTTTTACTTAAGAAAACTATGGCTGTACGTGTTTTGCGTTCACGATTTAGAAACAAACGAAGCACATTTCTATACTTATCATGAGGGAGAAGCTAAAGGAGGTATGGATGATGTTTGCAATCTATTATGGATGATGATACAGAAAATGGCTCGTAAAATCAAAGAACTACACGTTTTTAGCGATGCTTGCAGAGAGCAAAATAGGAACAACACACTCATAAGGTTTTTTTACTCTCGAGGACATTCCTTTTTGCAATGTGATCGTAATTTTGCAACAGCCAAGAGACTTATTAGAAGAAAAGTTAGAATATACGTCTCAGCTCAGTACAACAACTTGATTTCAGAAGCTAAAAGTAAGGGATTTTTGGTTGAAGCCATTAATAAAGAGAACCTATTGAATTTTAAAACAACATGGCAGCCGTTTTACAAGAAAACCTGCAAGTCAATAGATAAAAGTACAACTTTTAAAATATCAAAATATAAACATTTTGAGTACAAAAGTGGTAATAAAGGTTACTTAACCTGTTCCAAATTCATTGACGGATTTGTAAAGACATCTTTTTTGCTCCGAAAATCAAGAACTACTCCTAAAATACCTGACGAAAAAGCATACCGGTCAAATCTACCCATAAACGAAAAAAGATGAATGATGTGCGAAAAATCATACCACATATTCCTGAAGAGTATAAGACGTTTTATGATTTGATTTTGACTTGGCCCACAACCACATTGGATGGTGCTGATATATGTAGATGAGGATTAATACAATATCTTTTCTATGTTATTAATATAATAAATGCTAATATTCTTTAATATTTGTGTCTTTATTTTCATAAATTGAAAAAAGGGAAAAATTCCAAGAATTTCAAACTACCCTAACTTTTGTTTTTCTTTACATAAAATATTTTTTGTTACAGCATATAAGCAATGTTTACTACATTTCATTTTAAGATATCATGGGTATTTGATCTATACGTTGAGAGTAAATCAGTTTTTTCTAATTATCTCAGTTCCCTTCTTCCAATTGGTGGTTCAATTCCGCATAAAATTTATATGAACAAGTAAGAAATGGCTAAGTGTAAGAATAAGCTAAATTTGTTATATTGATTTGATGTGCAAAACGTGAAGCAGAAGATCGGAATTGATAATATTAGGGATATGAAAATAAGACCAGGGTCTACATCAGCTCCATTCACGTTTAAAGCTAAACCATTAATAGTAATACGGTTTGTTAGAATAAGTAAAATTATAATATTTTCGGCATTGAACTAAGGTAAGCCAAATATTATGGTATATGTTCAGTTAATTTTGTTAAGATATCATAAATATTGGTGTAAAGCCAACCGGAAAAAAATCTTTCATTAGGTATATGGGAGATAGGGGTAATATTGACCCGATTTTATCTAAATTTGGCATTAGAAAATCACACTCATTCAATTGAATTAAGATAACTCATATTGTGGCCGATATAAAGTCGCTCGGAAGTTCGAAAACTTTTATATTAGGTATATGGGGGCTAAGGGAATTATTGACTCAATCCAACCCATTAGCATAGATATGTCAGAAAAATTTTATTTACCAAATTTGGTTGAAATCGGTAGAGGGTGTCCCGAGATATACACCGATATATTATTCACCTAAAACAGAGCGATGCTACGCCCATTGTATAGTACAATTTTGACCCCGGCTGCTCTCATATCATCTCGGAGGTAAAATTTGAAGTCTCTGGCATATTTAGTTTTTAATCTATCGCATTTTTAGTAGTTATATGGGGAGTAGGCGGGGTTATCATCCCATTTTGTACATTTTCAAACTGTCGGTAGGAGTTCTTATAGTATTTGCTCTAGGCGAATTTAGTTGTCGTAGCTTCAGTGGTTTAGGATATATGTATGTAAATTGAGCCTATTAGAGAGCGGGCCACGACATTTTTTTCAAAAAGTTTAGCCGACAAGTTCACCATGCCACTGCGATCCCCTGTGTAAAATAGTTCTGTATCTTATATTTCAACTCGTCTCATCACCCTTATGATTTATATGTGTAGGTATAACCCTATATATAACTCGATTATTTTGAGGTGATACAAGCAACCATTAGGCGAACAAAACAATTATACTCTGTAACAACATGTCGATTTTATGATTATCTACAACTTCGCCATAAAACTCTTTTCTATAGGACTTGTAATTTCACTGGAAATCGAGATAAACCGTTTCTAACCCTTCATCGCTCCTCTCCTTCCCGGCCAAAGATCATCCGGAATTGATTGTTTCTAATTTTTGTTATTTTATCTTTCGTTTCCAATGGATTTCATCTTAACCTGGTCTAAGTGGAAGTCTGAAAAACTTTTGTTTTGTTTAGTATAACATATCTATGTATATGTATATAAGAATCCCTGTCTCTTACATATAAAAATTCTTACTTAAAAGTTACTTGAAAAAAATTAAGTTTTTGTCAAGAATTTCTTCATTTATTACCCAAAGAGTTTATACATCTAAATTGTGTATAAATTTCGCGAAACCGTTTTGTAGAAATTTTGTTCAGCGACTCTGAAACATGTTTTCGAGAAAAACGCTCCGCCTTCTTTGGAGCACTTGATGATTACGCGGTTATATGCATGTGCATTTGAAAAAATCGTTGTTTGTGTTTGAAAGTTTTAATTAGACATAATCCCTGAAGTGCCATATATTTCATCACCATTACCAGTGTTCCAAATCCATATCAATTGATGAAGACCATTCGACGTTGGACCTTTTTTCCCTTACTATGGTTGAATAAAGTTTTAAATATACTCTCTTAAGGGTTTTTCCTTAGGGTTCGATGAACAATCACAATTTGCTACCGACAATGACGCCAAAAAATCGACGCGGTCATGTCTGTATGAGTATATGTATATAATATGATAAAATTATATTACCGTTGACGACAAAGTACTCATGGGTATAAAAATAATGTTTTTGAACTTTTCAATTAATGAGTTCAATTAAAGTAACGCGTACTACCGGCTTCATGCCACTTGTTAATGGCCGTGCTTGTTATTAGTTGTTTGTCGTTTTTGTTCAAGTACATATTTCGGAAGGTACTTGAATTTTCATGCTCTGAGTATAACTTGAATAAGGAAATTATTATTATTGTGAATAAGAGAGTATTTCTTGATATTTTCAACAATGCACTATATTTACACTGCAATCTATACTGGACCTGTAGACTCATGGAAACAGCTTGAATTCTCCATATATAATATTATATTTTTAAGTGTAAATCCTTTTTCTATAATGGTTGGGGAGTTAACCATTTGAGTTAACCAACGTAGATATTTATAGTTATAAAAACAATTCAAGTTTTTCAGCAAAGAAATAAATAAGGAATTATGGTAAATAGCAATAGCAAATATAAAATAATAATTTTTATGGAGAGAATGATTCTTTATAAAGTATAGTGATGCTTATGTATATAGCATGTTTATGTTTGGCGAGTTTGGAGTTTGGCCCGTGCTAAATCACAAGAGATTAAGTGAGCTTTAAGTCCTCAGTAAGGTTTGTCTTCTTCTAGTTGTAAGAGTTTTAACCGGACATTGGTCAATGAATGCTGTAAGTAAAATCTTAGGGCATCGAAGTTTTAGAAGTTGTTGAAGAAGTCGAAATAAAGTCACCTCAATACTTTCTATAATTCATATGTTCTAGCCGAACCTCCGACAACCACCTTTAGTCATCCAGTAGAACGAATGTAAGGAAATGGGAACTAATTTTATTAGTTTTTTTGTAAATGTTGTTTTGTTCGATCAGTTTATGAGACAGTTATACGCTAAAGGGATCCCTGGGTTTAATTAAGTACACTGTATTTTTTTATTTAACTCAGTACACTGGCATGATAACGGGGAAACATTTAAAATATTCGATTATAAAAAGCTGATCTGTAAAAGATACATAAATTTAGGAGTCAAATATCTTTCTGTAGCCTCTTCTGCTAAGGAGGTACATAATCATATTATGTACGAGAATTCTTTGCATTACCATCGATATATCATTTTTAGTAGATAGTGTAAAGTTAGCCAAAAATAACTAAAGTACGTGTCAGTATGTTTCATAGAAAGGTAACTGCGAAACAAAAGGCAAAACGAGATAAAACGTCAACTTGAACTTCAACGAAACTGTAATATCCTTCACAGGTGTATTTTTATTGCATGAAAAGATATAAAAATATATTTATTCTGATTTGTATCGGTCAGTTTGGATGGCACCTGTATGTTATAGTGGTTCGATCTGATAATATATTCGGACATTTCAGCAATGTTTTGGATGTTAATCTGTGCCAAATTACTTGAAGATATCTCGTCAAATTGAAAAGTTTTCCATACAAGCCCTTCATTTCGATAGTTCAGTTTTTATGGCAGTTAAATGTATGTTAGGGTAGTCCGATATGAACTATTTCTCCGGAGATTGCGGCGATGACTCGGAAATAATTTCTGCCGAATTTCTTGAAGAGAGCTTGTCAAATGAAACAATTTTCCGATTCTGACAAATGGGCACCTCATTGGTGAGAAAAAGACAAGAAGGTACATATCTCAAAACCTGAGAGACTAGTTCCCATATATACAGACCGCCAGACGCGGCTAAAACGAGACTGCTTATCATACAGATCGGTGATCTGTATACTTAATAGGGCCTCCGATGCTTTGCGTTTCATACCCAAAATATCCACCAAAATCATCGTAAGAGATATCGGCCCTCTTGCCATCTCCCTAACACTTACCTGACGATTTTCAAGCACCATATCCTTCCCATTTTTAATATTTTCATCATTTGAAGAGGCCGAAAGTCGCCCAGAACCAGGCATGTCCTCAACGATAACAATGTAGTGGACAGGTCTCATATTTAATATAGTAATTAAAGACCGACCTCATTTACCCAAAGAATTTAATTACAATTTCCGGGTGCTTTTTTGTTACAATTTTATGCTCTTGCAACTTGCAGGAATTAAAGCCAGGCAAATACCTTGATATGTAAAACGTCAACCAGAAGATCAGAATCTAAGATTTTATACGTACATATACTCTACATAACTCATACACTGGCCGACAAATTCGGCGTAAGAAATGTTATTTAGAAAAACGAAAATCATTATATGTGACCTGGTCTACGAAAAGGGAGCTAACGTGCGAAAACTAGTTTTCGGAGAAACAGCTGTTAAAAATAAACAACTCGTTTCGTCAGTTTCTCGTTATTTCGTATTTTTCGACACCTA
The DNA here is from genome assembly GCF_024586455.1 of Bactrocera neohumeralis. Classification (NCBI taxonomy): domain Eukaryota; kingdom Metazoa; phylum Arthropoda; class Insecta; order Diptera; family Tephritidae; genus Bactrocera; species Bactrocera neohumeralis. The sequence goes on from NC_065921.1 coordinate 35,770,650, forward strand.
AGCCCCCTTTCCGTAGACCATGTCACATATGTAGGATATCTCTTAACTATTATCATGCCACATACTAAAAAATGTTCCCCGGGTTTCATTAAGGTACCTCACAAATTTATCCATTTTAGTCACAAAGATAAACTGTCATGATTAAAACACGCTCTCCCAATTTCATTAAGATAAATGAAATATTGGCTGATAAATCCAGTATCACCTGGAAGTTCGAAAAACTTTATATGGGGGCTCAGGGAAGAATTGTTCCGATTATATATCTAACACATTGACCGTTATTTTTGGTTAAAAGTCAACTATAGATACTAGGGTCCACATATTCGGTACCTAGGGTCTCGAACAGTTTTTATTGGACTTGGACAATTTTTGGTCAAAAGGAGCCATACTTTATGGGAATTATTACTGCAAAATTTTACTCCGTTATATAATTACTTCTTGATTTTGTACTGGAAAGTGAAAGAATTAAATGGAATTTTAAACTGTGTTATATGAGAAGAATGCGTGGTTGTAGTCCGATTTTGCCTATTTTCACACAGTAATATAGGAATATTCTAAAAATGATGCATACTAAATTTAGTAGAAATCGGTTTGTCGGATTCCGAAATATGGGATTTCACCAAAAAGTGGGCGGGTCTACGCCCATTATCCAATTTTCACATCGGCTCTCATGAAGCCTTCTCATACCATCTTGGAGGTAAAATTTAATGGCTCTGCCATATTTAGTTACTGGTTTATCGTAGTTTTAGTAATTCGTTGTAACAAATAACAGTTTTGTATCTTAATTATTGGTTTAGTTATGGCAATTTATAGGCTTTAGATTAATGACGATTTGTGGGCGTGGCAGTGGTCCGATTACGCCCATCTACGAATTCGAAATTTTTTTTGTACCAAGGAACCTGCACATCAAGGTTCATCAAATATCTCAATTTTTACTCAAGTTACAGCTTGCACGGACGGACGGACAGACGGATAGTCTTCATTTCAATTCAACTTTTCTCGTCATCCTGATCATTTATATACATATACATATAACCCTATATCTATCTCGATTAGTTTTAGGTGATACGCACAACCGTTAAGTGAACAAAACTATAATACTCTGTAGCAACTGGTTGCAAGAGCATAATAATCACATTTAACTGCAAAAGTTATTTAATAATTTTTCTTTTGTTTAAGGAAATAATTACAGAATAGTTCAAAAACACTCGAGAATTTAGTTCTTGAACTCAAAAGTAAACGGTAATTAACTTCCACTGAAACCCGGCAGACAACCCTAATGCGTGCTGCTTGGAGATCGCCACTTCCACTGACAGCTGAGTGAACATCTGAGCTTGGCTTGCCGTTGCGGGCTAGGTCATTCTAGAACGTGACTCCACTTAAGGCGGGTGTGGCGTAGTAAAGTGCCCACTTGTGCGCTAATAGCAAAGTAAATGATATTCAGCTGCTCACACGCATCGGTAAATTTACGCAAATTGTGCAAACGAAAATTGGTGCATTGGCAATGTTAAACAAAATCAAATATTTAAATATAAAATATAAATAATTGTTTTTGCCATCAACAGTTAAATAGTGATAAGAGAGCTCGTGTGTGTGCCAAGTAAATAACGCAAAAGATATTTACATTGAAAATCGCTCTTTTAAAATTTTTTTGACTAACATAGCTTACAATTAATTTTTTTAACGGTTATTTGTAATACTAAAAGTATAATCCCAAAGTGAATATAACGACCTCGTCTTACAGCGTCCGATGAAACTTGGTACGCTTTCCATAAGAAGGTTAAGTTCGAAGATGGGCCAAATCGACCCACTGCCACGCCCACAAAATGGCGGAAACCGAAAACTTAAAGTTTCGTTTTAAATAAAGATATTAAAGTGAAAAAAACATTGCTATTTGGACAAAGCGTCACCGTTTTTTTTTGACATACCGGCTACTATAGCGACGTAATTTCAGGAAATTTTAAGATAAGTTTACTGGTTATAACGACGACGCATGCTTTTTTATTAAGAATGAATGTCGCCGATCAGTTGCGGTATATAATGTTTTCTTAAATAACATGTAAAGTACGGTACACTGTATTTATTTTGTCTTTCGCTATAATACGTACATATGTTGATAATATGTATGTATACATAATTTGAATTGGAATAAATTTTATTAGCCCTTTTTTTATTAAGAATGAATGTCGCCGATCAGTTGCGGAATTTAGTACATAGCTTACATATGTTTTGATACTGAAAACGGTTTTTTTTAATAGCAAAAAAAAAAAAATTTTTGAAAAAAACATTCCAGCGTACTACAGTTAGTATGAAAACACTGCTGGGGTCGCCGAGCGTAAAACGGTAAAAAAAAAAAATACATATCTAAATTCTATTTGAACGTCGACCGGTTACAACGACGTATTTTCATCGGTCCCTTGAATGTCGTTATAAGCGGATTCTACTGTATATACAAACACTTGCACAAATTGATGCACATTGCTTGCTATGGTCTTATTGATATCCATATTTCACTAGTGTGCTGATAGAGAGAAGATTTCATGGCGTTTTGCGGGATTGGATTTAGGTTCGTGCCTAGATAATTATTACACGAGAAAATGCGTCCTTAAAGCAATTAGACATATGAGTATAATCGATGCAGCAAACAAAAAAATGCTAATCGCCAATAACAATTGCAAGCAACAACAAAATAGATTATATACTGTATAAAAGCTATAAAACGGCGCTTAAGCCACTTATGTGTGTACATATATACATATATACATGTGTATGTATGTCAGCTAGTTGAGCCACGCACCTTTCACCGATAATGAGCTCTCTTATGTCCATACAATGCGTTTACTTACACTCAAAAATCTCTAAAAGTATGCTAATATAGAAACGTCATTAGTCACTCGGATTTGACGTATGTACATACATATGTCTTTCAAAAGAAAAGGCAAAGTTTCGTACTCGTCACAGCCGCTGCGCTTTTTGCAAAATGTGATTCAGCTTACATTTCTGGAATTCCTAAACATCACTTCATTGAGTTCGCCACGCTTGGCTGGGGAGCCCCTCTCAACGGCCATTCTACCGTTGCGCTTTCCACTGCCGAAGCTCCCGCACATGCATTGAATCGTTAGCGTCGCGAGATGACCAACCGATCTGCCGCTTTGCATTGATCTTTCAGCCGGTTTTCTAACTATTCGCATTTCAGTCGCTCACTGTGATTGTCGTGTGTTGTTCATAACCAATATTTCAAGCTTGTTGTATTTTTTGAGTTCGCGTGAGTGCACCGAGTTTCGTTGACTGCGCGTTATTAACAAATGAATTAAGCAAATTAAATTGTACATAAAAATTATAATTTTGTAATTAAAAATAATTTGTATTGTTTTTCACGAACAGTGTAGTTGTACGCGCCGATCGATTCAGTGTTCGAACGAATTGAGGAAGTGAAGTGATCGCTTTGAAAGCAACGAAACCTACAAGCAACAAAATTATCAAAATACAAAAGTGATCTTGCTTAGTTGGTTAAAAAAAAACTAAAAAACTGAAACTAAACCATAAACAGCAACAACAAATACAAATAGCAAAGATGGCAAAGTACACCAAACTGGATCATAAATATCTTCTGAAACTAATCACAGGTAAGCACCGCCACTAAATTTAGCCGAAGCTGCCAGTTAACGTTTAAGTAGACACACATGCATACCAGCATTAAAATCATAAATACGGCACTAATGCAGTGATTAATATTGAATAATACACTTAGGGTGAAATCCCCTTAATCTGGACAATTACAATTACCCAATGACCGATAAGGACTGATTTGATTGCTTAATTCATGAAATAACTAATTATCTGCAGTAACCCAGTCTAGAAAGTCGTGCGAATGTTTTAAATATTTTTTTTTAAATAAAAAAAAAGCTAACATCGGACCCTTCACAGGTTAAATTTTCTTATAAGATCTGAATTTAGTTTGTTTGGTTTGGTTTGGGTGCGATCAGAACAGTTTCTTCAACGATTTTATTGTTGGCTTGGAGAGTGCTACATACATCCAAAATTTTGTACAAATACATACATACATATCCTGTTATATAAAAAGTTTTTCCATGCAAGAACTTGTTTTTGATCGTTCAGTTTGTATCGATGCAATATGCTATATAAGACCGACCTCGTCGGTTCCATGGGGAGAATAAAACGTGTGCAAAATTTTAGATTGATATCCCAACAGCTAGGCATGACTAAATCGTCTCCGCTCGTCACGCTGATCATTTTTATATGTATGTATGTATATGTTTTAGGGACTCCGATGTTTCCTGCTGGGTATTACAAACTTCGTGGGAAACTTAATATACACTGTTCAGGGTATAACAAAAATGCTACTCATTTTCTGCAAAATTTAAGTCTTGTGCTATTTAAAGACAATAAGTGCCATTAAATAGATAAGCAGACTTTTCTAAGTGCACATCTTTATTAAATTTTTAATTAGTTCTCTTGCTAATATAATATTTGCAGTGTTATCTAGTTCTACTCTACACATGTGCCCATATTCAGTTTCTTCAAGTGTTTGCAGCGTAAGAGTGGTTTCGGTTGACAGTTCCGCGTATTTCGAATTGTGTAATGTACTGAAGAATGAGCTAACAGGCAATTTTAATGCGAATATTATGATTATACGGAAATATGAAATAATTTTTAATTATCATACAGACAGTATGTTTAATGAAATGTAAGTTGGCGTGAGAAAGCGTAGTAAGCAGAGGCTTTTCGAAAGAAGAAATAAAATTTTTCTTATCTAATATGGTTTAAAATTAGAATTGAATCGTTTATCATTGAAACTTTAATGGGCTGACAAATTTTATGATCACGAACAAGCATTTATATTTGAGAGACATTCATTATTGTTATTATAGTTGCACGAAACGATTTCGAATTATTTATGTGGGATATTTTTTAATTTAAATTTCGCGCGCGAAAAAAAAAATTTCGTCGAAATTTTTTTATAGGTTGGTATGACTTTCCGTGACATCTGTGCCCAATTTCACATCACAGTTATCGTTAGTATTTACTATATGCTCCTTTTTCTGAAGTACATTAAGAGCATTCGGCTATACGATAAGTGAAATTATTCAAAAAATCCATTCAAATTTCTGGTGACTAGCAGTCGGAGATTTTACTGGCATCGTTGAAATATCGGAAGGACCAATGAAAACCATTTTCAAATGTCATTTGAGCCCAAGAAAAGTGAAAGCACTATTGGTTCCAAAACCACTCAACTTTTTTCGTCGCGTTAACGTTTGTGAAACAATGCTTCCCGACTATCAGGATGCCGTGAAACGTATTATTACTCGCGATGAGTTATGCTTACGACTAGAAACAGACGATAAATCGGCCGAATATCGTCGCAAAGGTGAGCCGAAGCCAAAGAAACCACGTCAAAGCAGTTTAAAAATCAAGGTTATGTTGACAGTTGTCTTCGATTATCGAGGTGTGGTGCACTCCGAATTCTTTCCGATTCATTATATTTGAATGTTATTATGGGCCGACAACTCATGGTTTTTGCACCACGATAATGCACCGTCGCATATTGCATTGATTCTTTCTTGAGTTTTACGCCAAATTTTCAACCAATATCGTGCCACAACCACCGTATTCGCCTGATTTAGCTCCAAGTGGCTTCTGGCTATTTAGCAAACTCAAGCGATCACATCGGGGAAACCGTTTTGAGCCAATTTAAGTTATTAAACGTGAATCGCAGCGCACATTAAAGGCTATTCCGGAAATTGACTTCGACAATTATTTCGAGAATTGAAAAAAAAAACTTTGACCCAAGTATATTGCGGCCAAGGGGGATTAGTTTGAAGGGGACGACATAGAGCTTGAAGAGTAAAGTAAGAATTTTAAAATTATTGAACAAAGTCTTACTATTTTTTCTCATAGTAGCACATATGTACATATGTAAAAGAAGAAATTACACGCTACAAAGGTTCACAGTACAGAGGTTTAGCTGTATCTTCAACGCATATTACTAATAACCAGAATAATATATTAAATATATAACATTAAGATTTAATATACCAAAGTGGTATTTTTTTTCCTCTAATCCCCTAGTTTAAAAGAGAATTGCTTTCAAGGCCGGTTTGGGAAATCTTACTGCCTCTGAGTTCTTGAATGAGAACTAAGTGTGTATCTAAGTAATAACGATGCGATTGATTTTTGACGTTATTACGACTAAATAAAATGTGTGTAATATTTGCACTCTCCTTCTTTAACTTTTTTTTAATTATTATTCATCAGTTTTGGTGACCTTGAACCCAAAATATTAACAATGGACTTTCCAAAAACTTTTCTTGTTCTGTTGTCGGACGTTCGTGATGAGCCATTCATTGGATTGGACATTCATTCCATAACTCCGACAGTGTTCCTGTGTTTCAAGCTTTTTAGTCGGCGTCTAGCGCAGTTCAAGAAACATTAAAGAGATATAATTTTTGTATTCTTTCGAGATATTGCGCTGCTACATTCCTTGGTCCACTTCAATTCCAAATACAATACATATGTATATAAACCCATATATTCAGCTACGTACCTATTGCGTTTTTTGCAAGCATTGTCACTACAGCATTCGTAACTTGAACAATCAACAATTAACTTCCTTATAAAATGTTGACAATGAAATTTATATGAGTGTCAATGAGTTATAAACAATCTTTGGGAAATAAAAGGGTGCACATATCGACACTCATTTAAATAATCAAAAGTAAAGCGGAATGTCAATAAAGTTGAGTAAACGTTTTATTTGCAAATATTTGCAAAGATGAAGTGTTATTTTGTTATAAAAGTACACTCAATTTATAATTTCGTCGGTTCTCAAAGGTAGGCATGCGTCTAAGTGCGCCAATTGAAAAATCAAAACATTCATTTGACGCATTTGGAGCCATCTCCTTGGGGCACGGCTAGCAGTTCTGAGCGTGTCTACTAAGTACAACTGGAGTTCGGCGCAGTTATCATTATTATACCTGCATTGTGTTAATTACGAATTCAGACACTTTATGAACTCCTAGGCGATTATGTACATATGTATATATGTATGTGCCTATTTGTGAATCTGCACGTTTCTCCTTATGTATATACATACATACATTCCTATCTTGCAGTAACATGACAATTACTTAGATACACAAACAAATCAAATGAAACGGAGCAAGCCGTACCACACCAAGCTAATGACAATAGTAAATATACAAATATTTATATATAGGCACATATGTATATATGTATATACATAAGTTGAAAAAGTCAGGTATATAAGTATGTACTTACATATATACATATAAAGCGCTATTATCTAGTATGTAAATCATGTTTGTCATATATTTTATATGGCAATTAACGGCAGTTTTTTTTGTTGGCAACATCAACAGATACCGTCAAACGATCATGTGATGAACAATTGCTCGAAAGTGGTATACTGTTGATAATTTTAAACAACCCCAATAAGCATTTAAGTTCGAGCGCAACTCGAGAAAATACGTACCTCTCAGATTTGCGACTGCTCTTAGCAGCACCTTCACTCGAGAGTTGTCATTAGCACAGCTTTCACGGCGACATCAACACTTTTGTAGAGATTGCAGCAATTGACAATGAGAAAAGAGTTAGAGGTTCTCAACTTGAACTTAAACCTGACTCGCAAATGAATTTCAAATATTTGTTTCCAGACTGAAAGCTTCGCATCTTTCCAATGGAAGCGAACCACTAGAATTTACTACAACTTTTGGTATTTAAAAAAAAAAAATGATAAAAAGATATTTCGTGATTTAATGAAATACTATTTAATCCACCGTAATGAGTTTGAAGACGATGAAAGCAGCGCTCGGTTCAAAGGGAAAAAGTCACAAAATTATTTTGGATGGCCGTAAAGTAAAATTGATCGAAATAGCCGACAGCAGAGATAAAGAGATGTCCAACTCCTTCCAGTGAGAGAGCAATTGCTAAACGTCAAAACCTACTGAACTTTGGCAGCTAATCGAGTTCAGTAGGTTTTGACGTTTATCAATTGGAAATGAGCGATGGCCAGATTGAAATCTTACCAAAAAAAATATGTAAACGGAGGAATTTGTTGCATCGTTCAGACCACTTATAAAAATATTAAACAATGAAAATTAAATAAATTTGCGAAATTTAAAGGTATTTGAGAAACGTTTTGTAATTTAAAGCATCACAGTATTATTGTCAACAGAAAATGATTAAAAACATTTAATGATTGACAGCAAACAAGCTTAAATTCTTTTATTGGGTATTGAAAGGTCAAAAGTCAGGTGTTCTAATATACTTTAAAAGGATTCAAATAGTTTCTCCATATAATATATAACCACTATATAGTAATTTTTAATAGTACTAAATGTTGGGTATTAGGTTGATAAATGCCCAAAAATTCTTATTTTGTTCGATCTGGCCACAATGGAAAATGTTATAAAAAACGCTAATTTTGAAGCGCTCTCACACTGGAATAAGTTGGATGTCCCTTTATTCCTGGCCGACAGTCTATCAAACGGTCGGGTTGGACATATCGTTCATGATTATTTGTGTATTCGAAAACTCGGTGCAAATTGGGACAACGTGAACTCATAAACCATCTCAGTGTCACAAATGATCAAAATGATGTCCATTTTGAAGCGAATAACAAATTTTACTACAAAAAAGATATCCAACAGTTTGATGATCGGCATAGTCGATAATGATCATTGTTATTTCTTTACATCTTTTATACCCTGAACAGCGCATCGGTCTCATTTGTCGGAATCGCCGATATCGAACCACTCTAGCACGAATCAGTCGGACAAATTGAATGATCAAAACCATGTCCATGTATGGAAAAGGAAAAATTATTTTCCATAGATTACTGTCCAAGACAATGTTATAATCTCCTTATAATCTTATTATAGTATACAGCTGCTATACAAACTGAACGACTAAAATCATGTTTTTTGTATGGACAATTTTTTATTAGACGAGATATCTTCACAAAATTTGGCATGGATTACCGCCCAAGGAAGCAGTACAAACTCCGAAGAAATTGTTCTGATTGAATCATTATTGCATATACATATTGTAGCCATTATGGGTGCCATACAAACAGACCCATCAAAGTCATGTTCTTGATAGGAATCTATTGATTTTGTGAAGGGTGCATACATTTTCTTGTTTTTCTTTTTATTGCTTCAACAAAGGTTTTATAATCCATATTCGGTGTACATTCGACAGCTTTCTATTTATCCCAAAATAATATACTACAGTCCATTCGACTCTATTTATTTATTTTTAGTATGTTATTATCTTTTATTGTTTTACACAGTCGTCAACCGGTCTGATGGGACGTTAGTAGGCCATATACTTTATCACTTAATTTAAAAATTGATTACAATAGATTTCATTCATAATTAATTTATTGTACGACAATTTTCAGATTTATGCGACTTTCATATGACTTCGAGATTTCAAAAGTTCTTCAGTTATTTCAGAAAAATATCGTGCCGCGTGTATAAACTATCTTTATAATATTATCATATGCTAATGATAACAATTTTTCACTCGACACTATCATTTTTCTAAAAATATTAATAAGAAAATCCAATTTGATGACTGGATGACAGCGTGCGCCATTAATTTAACCTTATAGATAAAGTTTTTACTTAAATAAATGTGTCCTAAAATTTTCTGGGGAGATAGTTATCATTTCAATTGGCCTCATACACCATTTTTTTGTGCGAATAGGTCAAGTCAATAGGACACATGCCGGGGCTGCAGCGAAGCTATCATACCCTTCATTCTGCATTATTATTGCTAATGGGTAGAAAGATCTTAATCTTGACTTCGTTCGGTCAGTTTGAATGAAGGTCCGATCTGAACTTTGTAAAGACAAGGACTTGAGTTTTATCGGTCCGTTTGTATGGCAACTATATACTATATTTGTCCGATACCGTCGTTTCCGACAAATGAGCTGCTTTATGCGGGAAAAAGTACGTGGGCAAAATTTCGAATCAACATTTCGAAAATTGGTGCACTAGTTCGCATGCATAAAAATGGACAGATATGGCTAAATTGGTTCTACCAGTCACGTTGGTCATTTTTATATAAGTATACTTTATAGGGTCTCCGAAGCTTCCTTTAAGGTGATAAATTTAATGTACCCTGCTCAGGTTATAACGATTTATTTGACTTGCGTTCATTGTAATTGTATTTATTTCATATTCTTCTCTCTCATTCTGAAATTCATTATGTCACCGCTATTTGGGTCGCGCAATCTTATTGCTATCATTCTTGATACCAACCAAAAAATATTGAGATGATCAGCTGGAAATGTGAAATGAATGTCAGACGATTTGTCGAAGTAGGTTGGTGTTTCAAATTTTCGACCTTGTGTTTCAGGAAATTGCCACATAAATTATATTATTGTACATTAGTTGTAGGTTTGGAGGTCTTTAGAAAAACCTTAGGAAAAAAATCCAATAGGGGATCTTCCGATTCATTGTTGTATACCGATCTACTTACTGTATTCACAGTAAAGAATGTTTTGATAGTAACCATTATCTCAATGTATATAAATAATGATATTGATAAAAAGTATCGAGCAATTAGTTTGATTTGTGACGAAATGGCCACTTGTCGATCAGCTGATGCGGTCTCACTTACTACCCTAAGCAACTCATAGTAAATTGAAGTGCTGTTTGCCTTGAATGTGTCAATATTAGCTATAAATGCATGCATCACTTGCTAAAATTATTTAGCTAACTAATGTTGTTTTCTTTTCCAGAAAGCTTGTCGCATTGTATATATCACTTTACTCGACACACTCTCCTTATTTATTTATCAATGGCCATTATTACTTTTTTTCTTAATTCAAGTGGAAATATGTCATATAGGCATGTTTATTGGGGCATAAGAACGTAAAAAGTCTGTAAATAGTATCTATGTCTATACACCAGGTTGGCGGTTGGTCATAACTATCATATACTATAGGAAATCGGAACCAGTTTACGATTATTTGTTAATTGGCTTTTATGAACCATAAAAGACCGTTTTTGACCATTAATCAATAGAAAGCGTTAAAGACCACGACTCATGACTAGTAATATTGAATTTGGATTCTATTTTCTATTCCGTTAACTTTTGGCTCGTTACCTGTATTACATATATACTAGTCTTCAACCGGGTGCAGTGTCCAAAGTTTAAGTACGGCAAATCCGAATCGCACTTAACGGAACCTACAGATATACTGTATATACTCGTATTAGGTACGTATGTACGTACATACGTACTCAAGCGTTGCCAATTTACATCGGCTGCGATACGTGATGGACGCCTTTTGTTTACCTTTCTTATCACAACGGAATGGTTCGTGTTTTCTGTCGAAAGAGTTGGCTGAGCAGGTGCGGAACAAACTGTTAGCCAGTTCACCCCGATACGTCAATTCAGAACGGCTGCGTCATACTGTCGATAACCGGATTATACCAGAAGAACCTTTGCAAGCGTTCTATTTTTGCGCATAGATACTAGAAATGTAGGTTTCCGATAGTAAACCTAATGAAAACTACAAGACTGCTGTTACGACATTAGTAAAGTACAGTTGTAGTTCAAATGCGCATATTGTTATTGTAAGTTTGTATTAAATCTTGGCACACGCCCATATTTCGTCTGCGCCATCAATTACGAAGATGTCGTTTATTCACCACCCGAACAGTGTTACTGCTATTCTTTGTTTTAATTTAAAATCCACCTCAACATGCATATCATTGTTCACACTCATTACAGTATACATACAGACTCTGCGCTTTTATCATTACTTTTATTTCGTTATCATATTTTTTCATGAGTTTTTAATATTGATTTTCGATATGCGATTTCATTTCAGTTTTAACTGTTCTAGTGCAAGGAACGCTCGGTCAATCGTTTTTGCTCAGTTTGGGACAAAATCAGCGAAACTTCTTTTCGGAAGGCAATTCACATGAAACGTTTTTGAATCAACCACTTAACGAACGTCTAAATTATACGGATACAGTGCCGAACATACATTTGGAAACGCGTGGAGAGTTTGATGATAACAACACCACGATAATTGTTATAAAGAGTAGTGAGTATCTGTGCCTAAGAGTACCACTTTAGTTTGCGGAAATGGGTTAAAACGAGTGCTGCGAAATTACCGTTAAAATTAAAATTAATTAAGAAGCATTTACAATGTATTTGAAGCTCTAAACTTAAAAGTGCACTTTGCTTTGTTTTGCTAGCCGTTTGTGTTATCGTTCAGTGTTGTTGCACGACATAAAGCCATATCGCATACGTGAAATAAAGCGCGACGCCATGTGCTATTAATAAACAGTAATCAATTATGTATCAGCAGAATTAGCCATTAATAAATACTTATATTTAATGGCTTAGAGTACAACAAGTGTCTAAATTTCGGTGTACGAAGTTTCGGTACTTTCCACTATGAAAGCTACAAGTGCCTCTGTAAAATATCTTTCCTATTTCCTGAAATCTGGAATTTATTCTACGAACTTGTGAAACTCTCTCGCTGATTTGATTGCGAATTCACAGAATTTCGACGAATTTATTTAACAACAAGAAAAAAGCCACAGTGGTCCGATCTGAATAATTTCTTCGGTGATTGTGTCATTGTTTTGAATAACAACCCATGGCAACTTTTGTAAAGATATTCTGTCAAATGAGCAAGTTTTTCATACAAGAACTGAATTTTGCACTATAAATTTATATGGCAGCTATATGCTATAGTGGTCGATCTGGAAAATTTTTACGGAGATCGTGAAGACATCTCGTCAAATAAAAAACTTTCCCCTTACAAGAACTGAATCCCGGTCGTTTGAATGACAGCTATATGCTATAGTGGTCCGATATTTTTCTGCTTAAGGAGAAAAGAATGTATAAAAAATTTCAAATCGATTTCTCAAAAACGCGAAATAAAGCATATACATACAAACTGGCAGACGGACAAATCGATACATTTTATATGGTCTCCTACAGTTCTCTTGTTTTAGGGTGTAATTATGTTTATTAACACTACCCTTTGTAACCAGTCTTTATTTATATATATACGATCAGTTTGCGTTATAACCCCTGTCAAGAAAGTATCGGGAATTTATAAATAAAAAGAAAATGTTTCGATCATCATCCAAATTTATTTTATTGCCTTCAAAGTAACATCCATTTGAAGCGATGCACATGTGCCAACGCTTCTTCCAATCGTCAAAATATATTTTATAGGCTTTTTTCCGGGATGGCCTTCAGCTCTCGCGTCGAATTTGTTTTGATGATTTCAATTGAGTCGAAGCGTGTTCCCCGAAGTGGATATTTCAGTGTGGAGAATAAGAAAAAGTCATAGGGGGCCATATCAGATGAATACGGTGCTTGCTTAATGATATTTGTTGAGTTTTTGGCCAAAATTTAACACAAATACGTTAAAAAATTTTGTAAAATTCGACAAACACTTCTGAGGTAGACTGACATAAACAGCTGCTGTTAACACACTGATTGACAGATCGCGCTAATTTTTGTCTTCATAATTAAGGACAGTTGTACCAACCTAGAAAAAGAAATGTACCTGTCTTCCATATAAGCGGGAGATGTGAAGGGAAAATGAAGAATTCCCGATACTTTCTTGACAGGGTGTATGTTGAAGTCATAACAAATTGTGGAACATTATGTGATAGGTGGTCTTTATCAACGCTAATTTTTAACCTTTCCTCTTATAGCGCTAAAATATTGCATATCGGGGATTGGTTAGGTTAGGTTAAGTTGATAGGCCATTAAGCCACACATAGACCAGTTTTGGTCCTTTGTGATACCAGATGGAGTTCAGTTTTTAGGTCTAAGAAGAGTAGTCATTCCATCCTCCAGTGTATCATTTCGTGGGTACCTCAGATGCTTACAGCGTAGTCTTGCCAATGCGGGACTAGTACACAAGAGATGGTCTATTGTTTCCCTGGTGCCCTGCTCTAGATATTTCCTAGTTCCATCGGGTTTTGATTTTCTTTACCATACCTCTGTCGAGATCGTCGTATAGACAGACAATGCATGATTGTGTTTTCGTTTGTGTTGTGTTTGCATTCTTGGCAATATCGTCCACTATTTCATTGCCCTCGATGCCTTTGTGGCCTGGCGCCTAGTAGAAGTAAAGTTGCTTACTTCTGGCAACCCTTTTCATTGCTGCCCTGCTTCCCAAGTTTCGGGCCGATATGCGATACGAGGTTATATTCCCGCACCAACTTAATCGTCCATTTTCGAGTCATCCGTATAGATATTTAGAGTGCTCCGCGTAGCTAACATATGTATGTACCTCTACGGAATCCATTTTTTTTCTATGTTTACTTTGAACTTTCTTTCCCCGTTGAAAAATATCGATATAATTGTTGGCATCATTTTTTACATGAAGGAAATATATTGGTAATATAAGGGTTAAAATTTTACTCTGCTAATACCCATTATTTGTCCACTATCAGTTGGATCACGATCTACTCCATGGGATCTAATATTTAACCAGCTGTGATTAAAAACTAGACGCGCAGTTCTATAATTAGAGAAATGTAAAAAAATCGTTAATAATTTTGTGTAATCAGTAGCCTTGGAGTAAAGAAAGTTTAATCGCGATTTTCGGCACTTTACAGCACAATTACCTTTACGAGTGGAACCGTAGATTATGTTAACATATTGTACATTTACATGTGCAATAAGAATGCTATTTTTAAAGAGCTAAAACGATAAAGAAGCCATTGAACCATCATTATTTGGGTTCGCAGTTTTTTCCCTTATTCGTTTTTGGTAATTATCGCTGCAATCAGTTATGAAATTCTTACTTAAAGTAACGAGCTGTTTAGCCAATCAGCATGCGCTGCGTTTTCTATTTCACAACAACGGACTAATAGTAATCATCAACTCGATTTCCAACTAGCGATTTAAGCCAAGTCATTATGGGACTTAGTGTGAATTCCAATGTACAGCTGAACTTGTAGTTGTTTTTACACTGCTTCTATAATTAAACTTGAATAATTATTTACTATACTTTTTTACAAACTGTTTAATTGTATTTTTTTTTTTTGTATTTTTTGCAGCAGTACACGAACAATCCAACGAATTGTCACAGACTGCAATGGACATCATAACCATAGTTTGGTATGTGGCCACATTTCTGGCGCTGGCGGCATTCTTCCTGCTCATGGCCTGCTCGGATAGACGCTGCACAGAGACCCGAGGCAGCGTGCTGCGCAACGAAACGCCAATTGCACCGCCCACACCCTCGCCCTCGTACAGCGAATTCGCACCGCCCAGCTACGATTCAGTGATCAAAATGCAGCACGACGCCAAAACCAGCGTCTTCGTTATACCTTTCGCGCCCATGGATCCATCAGCGAACAAAGATGTGAGCAATAACAGTAATGGTGGCGGTGTGCACACGCCGCAGACACCAACCACGCCAGCAATCAATTTCTACACAGTGAATGAGTTGGAGAAATTCAGTTGTTAGTTGGGCAGCTGGGCAGCTGGGCTAACGGTCGCCAATATGTGCGCATGTGTTTATACATTTAATCGATTTAAATGTGACAGTATGTGTCAGCATGAATCACACCCGGCGCGCTTAACGTAAAGCGTATTCTAATACGTCATAGTCGATTTGCGCAAGTGATAGCTCTAACTAGTAACTACCATGTTTAACTGTATAATAGTGTATATGGAGAACACATTTATATATATGTATGTATATATTTACACCGTAAAACGAATCAAATTTTCTCAAAAGAACTGTGATATTAGTTAAAGTTGCTTCTAATTGCATTTGTTGAATACATATTTAAGCAAGCTCTGTTATTATTATGTTTTGCAAGTGAATGAGAATAACAAAAGTAACAATCGCCATTAGTATATGTACATATGTAAATATATGTAAGTAATTGCAGTGCGTTTGTAAATGAAAACCAAAACACCATATGTAAATATTACTTTGTAAATAATATGCGTGCGTACATATGTATGTATCATTTCTATTACGTAGCCTCAATTACGTAACGTAATGCTAACGTTATGTGCATACATAAAACGACTTAGCTTTACCTTGATTTGTAAGTATGTAAGCGAAAGACTGAATTATTTGCGAAGATATGCAAAAACCATATTTTCCACTGTAATTAGTCGGTGCTTTAAGTTTTGCTGTTATTAAACTATATGTACATACATAAATATATATATATATTATTATAAGTGTTTATTTGAAATGAAAAACAAAATATGTTAAACAAATAATTAATATTTTTTGTATTTAATACAATTAAGTGCACAACGTGCGAACAAGTATTATGTAGTATATTAAGAAAAGATAATAAAATGAATTAAATTATCATTAACAAATTGAATGAAAATTAAAAATGGCACGTTTTTATTTGATTATAGTGCAATATCGGTGAATGGATTGTTCTACTGAAAATTTCAGGGTCTACTATTTGTAATAATTAACTTTTATGTCCTTCACTTATAGTGGAGGTGAAAAACTTACGGGAGCCAATAGAATTTATCAGGGAACTACTCATTACTAACTCATTCATAAATAACAACTATTTGTGCTATGTATTAATAATGAATTCGGTAATACGACTCATGAAGGTCAAACAGATTAGTTACATTACGCAAAGTCTATAAAAATTACATATCATAAGCATAGCCATAAATTTTATGAATCATATAGATGCGTATCAACTAGGGAAAGTGCAAAAAGATCAAGTAAAATGCATCCATGAAAACATCAAATTCGTTAAGTTTGAGTTAAGGGATCGTTTCAGTGTGACCCTCCGAAAAATCACTGATTTTCGCGATTTTTTTATGTTGGAATCAACTAATCAGTCCGATTTTTTTATAAATAAATACATTCATGACGAATACAAAATGGTTGTTTTTATGTTTATTTATTGGTTGTATAATAGTTAAATAAATTGTTGAAATGACATGAAAGATTATTAATCTGTAGGAAAGTCGATATCGCGCTATGGAAGCTTGTTTTTTTTTTAATTTGACAAAATAGCGGCGGTTTGAACAAAAAGTGTCGAATTTTGCTTGTTTTTTCGATAGCGTTTTAGTTAAAACCTTAACTTAGAATTTGGATGAAGGTAAAATTAACTGAAATTTGGATTTTTGACAGACATTTAAAAAAAAAATTAAAATTTCAGTGAAAATTTCGGTAAATTTTTTTTCAAATAGTTTTAATCGAAAAAAATCATTCGTACAAGTTTTTAAGAGTTTGAGGTACAACCTGTATAAAATTTCATGAAGATCGGTTAAGTAGTTCTAGAGAAATCTTGCTAAGAGCGCACAAGTTCTTAAGGCTGTATCTCCGAAACTATTACACGAATTCTGACAATATTTTAGAGGTGTTGTAGAATTTAATAAGACTAATCGATTTTTTGAAACCCGTAAATCCATGTAACCCCTGAAGTAAAAACATTTTGCTCAGGAACGTTCGGAACTTAACGGTTGTTTAACACAGTAAACTAATCAAATACTACTCGATAGCATTCTCAATATCAAAATATTCTATATATATGTATGTACATGTAGTCGAATGAGTTGACATCTATTTCAGATCTTAAAAGCTACGTAACCATTTTGAAGAAACTTTGAGCTTTCTTATTGCTCTTTGACCCGTTCTTAATGAAGTTTGAACTATGGCAAACTCGGATCACAACCATGCTCATTTCCTATCGGAAAAAGTTTTTCGTTCCGTTAGCATATTCGACAGTAGAATATATATGCACGTAAGTCGCCTTTTATATTTCCGGATTCGAGAACAAAAACAAATTTAAATCCTCGAAAATCGCTTTATTGTTTTACAAAATATTCTCCATTAAGATCTATATAGCTTGCTTGCTTTTGAACTCCTTGTGAGAGCACTTTTGACACTCTGTTTCAGGTATCTTCCAATACACGTTCTCAACGCATCAACCGCGTGCAGAAGGTTTCGAAAAACGTTGACCTATTAGTTTTTCTTTTACGTGCGGGAATAAAACTCGGACATTCGGTCCAAAGTCAGGACTATTTGATGATGATTGATGTTTTGAGTACTCAAAAATGCAGTTTTTTCAGTCGATGTGTGTGAGCTAGTATTATTGTGGTGAAGAGTGGTCCGTCTTTGTGAGTTGGTTTTCTGAATTTTTTGAAAGACAAATGGAAAACAAATGATTGTGTACACCCATAGAGTCGAGTGCTCTGTACTTTCGGGCTCATACGCGTAAATGCGGGATTCATCAATTATCACAATGTCATAGATGTGAACATATGTATGTATATAGTTCGAAGCATCGCTTTTGTATTTTTTAACTTTTAGTTAATACTTACTTACATACTATAATAATTCTCATTTTGGGGCGGGGACAGGAAATTTTAAGTAGTTTTCCAGTGTACTTTTAAATGGATGTGATGTTGGGACCAATTTTGAATTAGACACGATTCAGTTATCTTTATTAATTATTTTAACATAGCTTTTGATAAAGCGCTGTGAGTAGTTATGTTATACGTACATACATATAGTCCGAGTTGGAATCGGTAAATGAAAGTTTTTGTATATCGATCTGTGTATACTCGTATTTATCGCTATTAGTATATTCTAAAATCTTCCGACTTTCTTCACTCTGACTCAATTCGTTATCTATGAGTTATCATATATTTTTTATTGACATCTAGCTGACTTGTTTTCCTAAAATTAATGTTTTATAAATAAAATTACGATTAAACTTGTCTAAAATTTACAGACTAATATTTCTTTAGCTTCCAGAATCTCATATACATATGTACATTATATGTATACAATTGTGAATAAAAATCAACAAGAAAGGAAGGGCTAAGTTCGGGTGTACTGAACATTTTATACTCTTGTAACTTGCAGATTAAAGCCGGAGAAATACTCACAGGTTTTGGCTATCAACATACTACTGCGATCAAAGTGAAAGGCTTTTCGAATGATGAAGGCTCTGATGGTCATCACAACGGAAGATTTTTCCAAGTGCTATGATGACGGGAAAATTCGTTGGCATAAGTATATTGCAGCGTGAGGGGATTACTTTGAAGAAGATGAAATGGACAAAATTCACCTTTCAATTTGATCACAGTAGTATATTACGGTGAATAGATAACAATAAAGTTTGGTCTTATTAACATACATATATTCAAAGTCATGTACTCACTTGTTTTTTTTTGTATGAAATATCAGCTCTTGAATCTCTTTAGGTTGCTCTATATTCCGAATGCGGCAATTTTGCTTGTTTATACTATACCCATTGAGCCAGAAATTGGCCTCATTGCTGAACAAAATGTGGCTCGACGTAAAATATGCCAAGTCTTTACATCTCGATTGCCTACTCAGTTCGAAGTAGCACCTGTAAGTGGCAAAAGTTATAATGCGTTGGATTTCGATGCTGACATTGTTGTTGGTGTTAATAGTGTTCCAAAGTAGACGAAATTATCTACAACTTCGAAGTTATAACTGCCAACAGTGACGTGGGAGTCAAGTCGCGATTGCGATGACTGTTTGTTTGATAACAGGAAATATTTCGTCTTGTCCTCGTCCACTACCAGATCCATTTGCTTTGTTTCCTTATCCGTTCTGGAGAAATCAGAAATAATGGCGCGGCTGTTGAGGCCAATGATATCAATTTCATCCACGTACGCCAGCAGCTGTACACTCTTATAGAATATTATACCTGCTCGATTAAGCTCTGCAGCTAGAATTATTTTCTGCATCAATAGATTGAGGATTGAGATGCCGCGCGATAGGCAGTCGCCTTGGCTCGGGGAGGTCCTTCGCGATCCTGACGGAGCTTTTGGTATTGCAGTTGACTCAGCTGTTTAATGCCAACACCGAACAAAAATAACATGACAGCTTGGCTTCACGCGTGATCTGTCAAAAAAGGTTAATGAAAAAAGTACCTCTTCTTGAATCACTCGTTACAATATAGGAATAATTCGTGTATATCGTATAGGTTCAACTAGAAATTTCAAAATTGTATATTAAGTCTATGGATTCTAAGGGATCGATCTATTGATCTTAGGTTTGAGAGTGCCATCAACTCTATTAAGAAAAGAATTTATCGATTCAACCCATTTTTGACATTCGGGTTTGCTCAGAATTTCCCTCGGAATTCAACTCGTTCCGTCATCCTGATCGTTTATATATACATATGTAAGTACTCCTAAACCAAACAATCTCTATGTAAAAAAACTATGATGTAGAGTCTGTAACAACATGTTGCTAGAGTATAAATTTAGAAAAATGCTAACACGTTAAAAATGAAATGAAAACGATCCGTTGAAAAGATTTCATTGTTACGGTGCCCAGCTAATTATTGCCTTAATAAAGTAATTATTTTGGGTTGTTAGACTAATATTTGCTTAGTGAGAGACTGACAGCTCCATAAAATAAACTGAATATAATTAAGCACATGAATTGCTTTTATTTATTCATTCAACGCTCAATTTAGATTAAACTTCGTATGTGTGTTCATATTTGTGCAACATTTACCGGCAAATTGTCTTGCTGATAAGAATAATATTTAAAACTTGAGGTATTTGCCTTGGTTTGATGGCAATAGAACACACCTTAGCTTTCGCAAACTGGGCGGCAAATTGGGTGAGGAGGCTAATCAACTCAAAACTCGAGTAAACAATCATGAATTTCACTGTGTAACACCTGTCATGCAAACATTTTTAGATTTCAAAAAATTGTGTAGGCATCAGTTAACAATTCGACAGAACGAAAATCAAAAATTAGAAGAAAATTTGCCCTTCGACAAGCTCAATCAAATTCGGGATTATATTTCTGAAATAAAAAGCAATAATATTATTTTTCCTTTGCTATGAAATGGTATTTAATGAATGTTATTTTCGGTTCCATCTAATGCTCTTATTTTTTAAAGGAACCACCACTTTTCCTTCAACTCAAAGAATCAAGAGAAATAACCCTAAATTGAGACTTATAGATATATAACTTGATAATTATCACACATGCTAAAATTGTGATAAATTCTTTTATTGAATATTTAATTCTGTACTCGAAAATGTAGAGTGAAAAGGTAAAGAAAAAGCATTAACTTCGGTTTCACGCTTCACAAATGCAAAATAGTCCTTACAAGAACTTTGATCGTTCGGTTTGTGTAACAACTGTATGCTCTATCAATCCGATCTAAACAACTTCTTCGGACATTGCATCATTGCCTTAAGAAATAATCCATAAATATGGTGAAGATATTTCGTCAAATGAAAAAACACTTGATTCCGATCGTTCAGTTTATATGCTAGCTACAAAATGCGATAGTGGTCCGATATTGGCCGTTCCGACAAATGAGGACTAGTTCGAATATGTACAAACAGACAAACGGACGAACAACGGCCAGACAAACGACCGCTAAATCGACTCAGCTCTTCACGCTGATCATTTATGAGTGCCAGAAACAAGGTTTAAGATCATATTACTAACAGCGTTTTCTTTTCTCACAATTAGATACATATATTGCATTTATTCTGTCCTATGCCCGGGTCTTCAAAGTTGTGTGTTCTTTTCTCAGAATGTAGGCGATTTCTATTCTTCGTATTTGATAGTTATTTTTTTAAATCAAAATTTTCTACTAATTACAAAGAATCGATCAGTTTTTGAAGCCCAATAATAGATTTATTTTATTGTATTCAGTTGTCATGTCATGAATGGAAAATTTCTTTAATGTTGCCATTTTCAGCTAGAAAAGAAAACGCTATAACAGCTGACTTACTGCTCCTTCACATATGTACATATATAAATGTTAGTCATATTATGCAATTATGTATATGAATTCTGTAATTTAACGTTCCATAGAATGTAATCGTTAGTGATTTATTTTTAATTAAAAGTAAATCTGTTGTTTTTAATAAGCACATAGTGCTATATGCTAACGGCTTGGGAACGAATGGGGTATATAGAACCAGTTGAACTTGAAATTAAATGCAGTTCAATTTGCGTTAAATTAATTTTCCATTATTATTGGCTTTACCAGATGCATGCTCGAGAAGTAGTTAGTAAATTTGCATTTTTGCTGTGTTTGCTTTGTGTGTAAATTCTAAATTGCAAACACGTGTTGTTTACAGTAGAGGTTGATTATCGATTAATTCTTCAAAATTTGTATATATTGTGAAAGCCACTTTCTTTCTGATCCCAAAGAGCTTGAATGGTGAAACTTTCGATTACGACTACGTTGCTTTCGAAATTTTAGTTACGGGCTTCTCATTGTTTTAGAAAAAAATTGGAAATTCAAAGTTTAATTTCTCGAAAAGGTAATTCTATAGAATTTAAAAAACTATATGAACCTTTATTGCTGACAGAAATAGTTCGCCTCTATATCGACCCCTTGGTTCGCTGTGCATGACCTTGCCACAATCAAATATGCGCCGGAAAACTATACAAATTTGAATTAAAACAAAATACTGAGATATAAATGTGATATGAAAACTACTTCAATAATTCCATGGTCCACATAAAGTATTTCAACTTCTATAAAATTATTTTAACGCGCTATTATATGAGTTTGGCTTTATAGTACTTCCAAAGTTTGCAATATTTATTAGAGGGTGTGAGCACAAACAAACTTTCGTTTGTTTACCGTAACTATTTGAACCATTAATGAAAACAACTCTGCTTTTTGCGAGTTTCAGCCTAGTAATAAGATTCTTATATGAATTATTTTATATTTCGTGGAAGAAAGGACAATTTTTAGTCCACAACATCCGACCATCAATGCTCTTCCGACTAAAGAAATGGAGCTGTTTAAAAAAAGATATTGAATAAAAGTAAAATATTTTTATCAACATGTTGCTAGAATATGGTAAGTTTATATACACATGTGTATAAACATATCAGAAGCTTTCTCGAAAGTTTATGTCTTCAAACGTTGACACAAACCGGAAGTTGGCAAACATGAAACATCTCCAAAAGTTCGAGACACTGTCAAGAGCTCGCATATCAAGCTCAATTATGAATGTTAAAAGTAAAGTGTGACCAAAACTATAAAAAAATTATATAAACCAACTAATCTAAATTAGGTAGGTACTTAGATAAATGAAACGTTTTGATTTTTTTTTTACAAATTTTAAAGATTTCAATTACATACATACTATACATACATACATACATATGTATACTCGTATATACATAAAAATGCTAAAAAAAAGTTTGCCACTCGATGTTACGTTCACGATTTGAATATTCGTTTTAAATATATATATTTTTTAATATATACATATGTATGTATATAAGTATATTTATACCAAAGCAAAGATTGGCAAAGCATTGACAGTAAAAATAATCACTTTCACAATATTGCTGCAATTAGATGCCCAAGCGATATTCAGAAGCGAGAAAAGTGAGCTAGCCCTGGCTTGTGTAAAGTAAGCTTAGATTCCGGTCTATAGCAAATTAATGAGTCCATTGCAAAGATAAGCAGCTAGGGATTGGAGTTAGAAATGATGTACTCCGCATACGCGGTCATGAAATTCTCTCTGGGGGTTGCCACAGTTTCAAAAGTCCTGGAGGAAGGACAGATTGTTCTATGTCTTTTATGGCTTACTGTGTCAAGAGCACGAACTATCTGGGCGTTATAAGTGCGATGGTGATGCTGTGACCTTTATGGAATTTATGTTGATGCTCTGCTTGACTCAGATAGTGGGTGAAGGTGGAGAATAAAAATTTCTAACTACAAGGCGATTTATTGGACTTCAATACTGTACCTTGTGTTGGGGGATTTTCAGGATTCAGTATAGGGTGCAGTGAAACTGACGGCTAAAGTAGCTCGCGCGTTTCTTCGAGTCAGAGGAGACATATCTTTATTTTGTTAGTTGCGACCTCAACTTTTAATTAAATAAAAGCAATAAAGCAAAATATTAATCTATTCAAGTACAATATAGACTGCTGTTATTTCTTACTAAATCTAAATTACATTTTTCTTACATTTGTTAAGGAATCCATTACAAAAATTGCTCAAGTTCTTTACGTCAGTCTTAACCCTCTAACAAGCAAAACTAAAATCGTGGACAGAAAAGATAGGGAATTTTTTTCTGGGGTAATTAGGCTCCATAAACCTCAAAAATATCATCATGTGATTTTTTTAAATTTTTTTGTGCTCACAGGTGAGAATAATCTGAAGCCCGCTTCAGGGAAGCCTTGTGGTTTCTATTAAAAATTTATTTTATTTAAAAAAAAAAGAGAATAAGAAAAACAAATGAAGAATTTCAGTAACTGGGGGATTCAAATAACAAAGTTTCTTAATTTTTGCGATGATAGTCAAACAGTTTTTCGTTACATTTGGAATAAAGACATTGCGTTTCTGAACTTAAGCATAATTTACATTTTCTTTTTCCACCATCTTTAGGAAGCCAGTTGGGAAAGTGATCATACTGATCAAAACGCACATCCGCGACTGGATGTTCTGTTCTTTTCCCCACATTTAGTTTCTTTCCTCCGAGTGTTGATGGTGTGAAACTTGGCCGAACAGCAGGACGATTGAGTTTGTAAGCGTCGAGACCAGCAGCAATTTCTTTACGGAACTCAGGCAACTTTAACAGCTTGTCATCTTCCGTTGATAGATTGTTGTAGCAATTTTAATCTTTTGTTTTCGATCGTAGCGTGCAACTTGGACCGATTGCTCGTGTTCATTTTTTTTTTTAATGGCTGAATGCCAACGTAAGTTGATGCCAATCGGACTGCCTTGTTGTCTTTCCATAAAACCGTGTTAATATCGACACCATATGCAGCACCCACGTACTCAATTGAGTAGCCTCTTTCTTCGTTCTTAACATGCTTATCCAACGGAAGCTTACACTTTGGTATTCAGTTCGCTCGTATTGTGCCCAAGCTGTAGATGATCCTTGCGCGTAAATATACCAACAAAAGTAACGATGTATAGAAATTGTCGAAGTAGAAAATGTGATGAGCAAAATCAGGTATTGCTTGTGGTAGTCGTATAACGCCATTTGCAGTACTTCCAAGATCCGGTTGATCTGATAAAATGACACGAATCGATACGCAAATCCAGTGGAGTCACACAAGACGAACAATTTTATTCCCCACTTGTGTGGCTTATATGGCATATACTGCCGAAGATGATGTTTTAATTTTATGCTACAAACGGACATATAAATAAGTAAGTCCATGTATTTAAAAATTTCTTCAGCGTCGATCTTAAACTGGCTGTTGACGTTAGAATTAGTTATTTTGTAAAAAAAATAGCAGAACATTTCCATCGGTGTGTCAAGCTTTGTAATACGCGGCGGTAGGCGTGAGTTGCCGCGGAAAACCACTTCAATCCCATGCAAACACATATTTTTGTTTCGCCAAATAATGTTTAAAAAATCATTTGCACTTTTCGAGATATTTTCAATATCTATAAAACACGTGTTATCGATTGAGGCAATCAAGTGCAAACTTTGAAAAACATATACCTGAACCTGTAAAACCACCAGAAGAGGGAATGACTAAGTAGTTTCCGGGATTGGTAATGGAGATCGAGGTACGTTTTTTCTTTGAAGTGTATTGCTGCCAATGACCTTGCTGCGGTAGAGGAATTTGCTTAAGGTATTTCAGTAACCGTTGATGATCCCAGAGGTATATCATCTATTGAACTTATACGAGTATTCAAGGACATATCGGTGATTTGTATAATTGAATCAGTTGCTTCATTCATTTTCTGAATACACGCTGAACATGCTATGCTCATCTTCCATAGAGACTTCATCAGGCATATAATAGCGGTCGTCCAATCTATCGTCACTGTTAAAATCACTATCATCTTCGTCTATTTCAACTGATTCCATTAACTGGAGCAACCCTTCATCACTAAGTTTACTTGGATTAAATGCCTGCCATTTCTGTGCCCCATTTTTATACTCTCGCAACAAAGTTGCTAAGGAGAGTATTATAGTTTTGTTCACATAACGGTTGAACGTATCTCCTAAAACTAATCGAGATAGACAGATATAGGGTTATATGTATGCATATATACACAAAACATCATTAGCCGAAAACCTATAAAGCGCCATAATCAAAGACTAAATTATGATATAAAACTCTAACAAAAGTGATCGCAGTAGCAAGGGCACCTGTGGGCAAACAATTTTGAAAAAGTAGGCCAGAGACATTAAATTTCACCTCCGAGATGGAATGAGAGAGGTTTATGGGAGCCGGTGTGAAAATTATGCGCGTGGCACCGTCCACATTTTGGTTAAATCACATATCTCAAAACGCGACCTAATTTTAGATGCTTTTTGATTCTTTCACTTTCCAGTACACAAATCAATATGTAATTAATATAACGAGACAAAAGTTTTCAGTAATAATTTAAAGTATGCCACCTCATGACCAAAAATTACGAAAATCCAACCAAACCTGTACCGGAAATGTCGGTATGTGAGGTACCTTAATGAAACCCAGGAAACATTTTTTTAGTATGTGGCATGATAGTAGTTATTAGATAAAATCGGGTCGACACTACCCCAATTCCCATATACTGCAAATAATGATTTTCGTTTTTCTAACTGAAGCCGGTTTGACTCGACTAGCTGAATATGTCGGTCAGTGTATAAGTTATATATAGTA
The DNA here is from genome assembly GCF_024586455.1 of Bactrocera neohumeralis. Lineage (NCBI taxonomy): Eukaryota > Metazoa > Arthropoda > Insecta > Diptera > Tephritidae > Bactrocera > Bactrocera neohumeralis. The sequence continues at coordinate 35,797,288 of NC_065921.1, forward strand.
TATGTGTATATACAATTGCTTGGATTCTGATCCTTTGGTTGACATTTTGCACTCTAAAGTATTTCCCTGGCTTTAATTCTAGCAAGTTGGAAAAGTATAAACTATTTGTGTTGCACCCGAACTTAGCCCTTTATTAATAATGGAATGTCCTGAGCTGTTACGAACATTCTCCAAATTTTTATTTTACTCAAGTGTCGAACTTGGTATACTTAGTTTTACGGATTTAGCATTATTCTGCGGTGATCTATATATGTATGTACATAAGGGGCGATATATACATAGAAGTATATATATATATACATTAGGGTGTTTTTGTTTTTTTTTTTCGAAGTATTAATTTTTTTCAATCACGTCATGAAATTTCCGTGGATATACCCTAAAAAAATTCCCTGAAAATTTGAACCCTTAATTTTAACATTAAGGACTGGACTAAGGCATATAAACATTTTCCATTGAAAATACACGTAAATCGTAATTTTTTATCTTTAAATTTCTATAGCTCAGAGGCATTTTATGTCATCGCTATGACTTTAGACACATATGTATTCCTCAGAATTGAACACTCTACAAAAGTGCCCATAGCGACAAAGTCGAAACTCACACCGGCGAGGTAGTACGGGGCTCTGAACCTGATTTTCCCCCGAAAGAGCATTAATACGTAATATACTTACATATAAATATATATATATTGCCAGAATATATAAAGTTTATAACCTGTTTTATATGCTCGGTATACTTACAGACACATACACATGTATATATTCTAATCAGAAAGCTTTCTGAAAAGATTATGTCTTCACAATTAGACACCAACCGGAAGTTGGCATACATGTAACTTATCTAAAAGTTCGAGACATTACGACGTGCTTTTAAAAGCTCGCTTAGAGTATGCTCTTATCGGTTTTTGTTACTTTTGCGTAAAAAAGTTTTAGAAAACATAAAAAAATTCTGAACTAGTTAATATCAATGACATAAACATATATAAGAAATCTCCTAAAGTTTTGCTCAAAACTAAATTTGAAAAAAAAAAATCACTTTGAAAATGTTGTTGCAATTACAGCCATGGACACATAAATAGCACACTTGGTCATCAAATAAAAAAATATGTATTCCTTAAGTTTATCACTTACGAATCCTCTATGGCAGCTGGTATACATAAATAGCACACACTGAAAAGGGTTTGTATGATTAAAAATTAACATAAGATAAAATAATATCACTTTCTTAGTATTTTGTACCATATCCACCCTTTTTAATCACCCCTTCACATCTTCGCTGCCTGTTGTCCAACAGCTTTTAACATCGTTCCTTTAGGGTTGAAAACCAACGTTTTTCAATTCCAGCCCATAAATCATCAAAATTTTTGAATTTTTTGCTTGCACTTTGGCCTTGACATCATTCCATACGTTTTCTATTGAATACAGATCCGGCCTCAATCCAATATTCTAATTTTTTCATTGTTTCATGTTTTATTACCTTTGCGGTATGCTTCGGTTATTTGTCTTGCATAAATGTCTAGTTTATGGGTATGGATTCAAATACAAATGGCTCCATTTTTTCATATGCATATATCCAATACTGAAACCGGTCCATTTTGTCATTTATTCGAACAATTGTCCCACGCCGTGCCATGAAAACGGGCCCCAGATCATGATCCTTCCACCGCCGTGCTTAAGGTTTTTTTATTTATTCCTAGGGTTAAAGTTTGATCTCGTGGACGACGTACAAATGTTTTTTTTCTGGGTTCATGCTATTATTGTGCTGGCTTGTCTCTGTGAGCCTCTGCAAATGCCAGTGAATTTTGATGTGACAAAAAATTGAGCTTCGTTGAGTTGTCTTTCTACAAACTTTCTGGACACGTCCACACTATATTTATACCCTGAACAGGGTATATTAAGTTTGTCACGAAGTTTGTAACACCCAGAAGGGTGTTCAGTATGTTGAGCTGAGTCGATTTAGCCATGTTCGTCTGTCTGTCCGTCTGTCCGTCCGTCTGTCTGTATACAATATATACGAACTAGTCCCTCAGTTTTTAAGATATACTTTTGAAATTTTGCAAACGTCATTTTCTCTTCAAGAAGCTACTTATTTGTCGGAAAGGCCGATATCGGATCACTGTAACATATAGCTGCCTTATAAACTGAACGATCGGAATCAAGTTCTTGTATGGAAAACTTTCACATTTGACAAGATATACTTACGAAATTTGGTATAAATTATTTTCTAAGGCACCAATGTAATCTGTGAAGGGTATATTAGCTTCGGTGCAGCCTAGCTATGTATGTACTTTACGATTAAAGAAATTAAAAGTAATATTGGATTCGGATTTGTGCTATTTATATGTCCATGCCTGTAGATACTCCTGCCGTTTTTAGAAGCGAGCAAAGTGATGGCTAATGTAAAGTAAGCTTGGATTCCGGTCTTCAACAAATTAACGAGCCTTTGCAAGATATCAATTAGCTTTGTTAATATACATATTTCTTTCTTAGCAAAACTAAGAAGTAGTGCTAAATTTTCAACATTCAACTTACGTTTTTCCTATGTGCCAATCAATGGTTCATAATTTTTGTATGACTTATGAAGTGAAAGATTATTTTGCCGTACAGATTCCATTGCTTTAATATTAAAAATAAAATTTTCATTTGCTTGCCAAGCAAAAATTTCGACATTTCTCAGGTGTTGCTTCTAACCAGGCAAAAATGCAACATCTGAAATTTCCAAGGGTTATTAATCAAGTTTTTGCACAAAGTAAAATGAGTCGGTCAATTTTATTAAACTCGTTATTGGTCGATTTGTCCGCATCATCATGAGAGAATGAAATGGAGATATTAGTTGTTGAACTACTCAGACTCAGAGGTAAAATAAAAAATGTTAAATGAGAAGCTTTTTTTTATTATTTTTATAAATTACAGTTTAAAAAGAACTTTCGTATCAGTAGTGACCTTTATAACGATCTCGTAGTCAAATATGCATAAGGTACATGGTATGTCACTTTTTTATGGTATGCTGCTATAAAGCATTATTTGAGGCATATTTGTTGAGAAAGAGACTGACAGAGATAAAGAAATGTCCAACTCATCGACCTTGGAAGGCAATAACATTAAATTATATGCGCTTTTCTTCTTCTTGAAAACCGTATGTCTTAAAAAACATTCTTTATAAAGATTTCCGCGCTGCTTATGCTGGCTCGAAACCGGTTTTAGAGCCATGGTACGGTCTCTTAGGCAAAGTTGTACAGAATCACAATCTTGGCTCGATAGTGCTTTATCATCGTGCAAATTTCATTAATTATTTTTCCACAATTCCGGCCGCCTCAATATGGCCAAAGAGAACTCCTTATTGACCGTTGACCGTCCTTCCGAAATAAATTCGTGATGTACTAAACCGCGAATATCGAAAAAAATAATGGGCATCTTATTGATTTTTGAGCGGTTTTGGTGTGGTTTTTCTGGTTTTAGCTAGTTTTTTTCCCACCGTTTCTTTGGTTGTTGACTTCTTTGTATATCTAAACACATGAACCCATTTTTCATCGGCATCGGGATCGGGCTTCGCAAGATCAAGCAAGTGCAAAGAGATCTGTTCACGGTACTCTTTTAAAAAAAACGCGTTTCATACCCAAAATATCTACCAAAATGATTCAAACAGACTCGCAAGAGCTGTTGAGCTCTCTTGCCATCTCTCTAACACTTGCCCGACGATTTTCTCGCACTATAACCTTCACTTTTTTAATTATTTCATCAGTTGAAGTGGTCGAAGGTCGTTCAGAACGAAGCATGTCTTCAATGATCTCTCGACCCTTTTTGAAGGCTTAGTAGTACTCGTAGACTCTTGTTTTTGATCAAACTGAATCTCCGCAAGGCATTTCCAACATTCGGAACGATTTCGCTTACAAAATTTGGTTACAATTACAAATTTTGAGGCAAATTCTTTGTTCGATATTTTTATCCATTGAAAAAATCGCAACGCACAACTGAGGGTACCGACTTAAGGGGGTACTCTCATGTGAACGCATATATTTTACCACTTTTAAGGAAAATTTTTTTTTATGCGACAACAAAATTCAATCATTTTAATTTTTTAGTATATTTTTATTTGTATTTTGAAATGTACAAAAAAAAATTTTTTTTTTCGTTTTTTATATTTTTAATATATGTATATTTTTTTTAAATCAAAGTAGTCCCCAACAAAAAAAGTAGTTCACTGGTCATGGTGATAGCGGCTGTTCATGTTGTCTGAAATAAAAAAATCGAATGGATTATTATTCAGTAGTTCTGCGGCTATCGTCCCTACCAAATATAATCAATTTCATTAAAAAAAATGTCGAACTTCAAAAAAAAGTCACGAAAATCTTGTTTTTTTTTCGTTAAAAATCGTTTAAAAAAATATGAAAATATTTTCGAAAGCAAACAATTCTGGTAGGGACGATAACTATAAATGAGTAGAAGAACATATGTATGTAATTTTAAAGCAATCGGTTGAATACTTTTTTTTAGGACCATGACAGTTTCAGAAAATGATGATTCGAGAAAAATGCGTTTAGAAACGTAGCAGCTGCAGACTTGTCATGACGCCTGGTAGACAGTCGCTTACGACACATCGGCGACTATGAGCTGTAACTTATCAAATACTATGAATTTCGGTCTGAATTTTTCACAGCATGTTTTCAATAGGTTTTACTTTCAAAATATAAAAAAAAAATCGATTTTTCGAAGTGATTATATGAGAATACCCCTTAAGCAGCTGCTGAAAACAAATTGGTTGATGATCGCGCTCATATTTGGCATAGCAAATAAGGGCAGTCCTACCAACTTAGCAAAATACATCTTTTGAAATATCATTTACACGGGAAATTTAAATTACAATTTCGGCGTGCTTTTTTGGCTAAATATACTTATGCAATTTTAATTTTTAAAATAAAATAGGAGGTTTTTGAAACTTATACTTAGTTTATTGGAAAAATAGTCTCAAAAAGCCGAGACTTATGCTTGTATATACATACATATGTATATACTCCAGTACGTACGTATGTATGTATGTATATATTTCTTACAGTCGTTGGTATATTACAAGTATGTAGTTTTTTTCATGGAAATACCGGCACAAAATAATTAGTATGCGTGTTGCATACATAAACGCGCCATTGGTGTTGTATTCGCCACCAAAACAACCAAAAAAAGTCGCTTACTAAATGGCATTATGGATCTACTAGACGAGTCAGTGTGTAAACACTTTGACGTGATTGTTTGGTGCTTGTCAATGGTCAGCGGTGTACCCACATTCCTACATACATACGTATATGTACTTGTAGTTTGCTTGTTTGTATGTGTGAACAGTTGTGTTCAAAATAATAGGAGTGCATCACAAAATTTAATAAAACTAATAATAAATAAATAAATAATAAATTTTGACTAGTACATAAGTTAGTTTTCTTAATATTTAGTCGAGTAACCGCCATTTTTAATTACTGCAGCACATCTGCAGGGCAGGAATCGATGAGATCACAATATCTTTTCAGCGGGATTTGCTGCCATGCCTCGTGGACTGTGCTCAATAATTCCCTTGTATTTGATGGTCTACTCTCAGCAACACCTTTTTTAATATCTGCCCATAAATTTTCTATCGGATTAAGATCAGGCGACTGAGCAGGCCACGACATAACCTCAACTGTATTGACCCGAAATCATTCCTTTGCAGATTTACTTGTATGTTTCGGGCCGTTATTATCATGTTCTTTAAAATGATAAAATTATTAAATATTAAATATTTTTCTCAGGGGCACTGCTATTATTTTGAACACAGCTGTATATGCCCATAAATTGATTGTGTGCAATAAAAGATGCAAATATTATTGCACGGCGATATTAGGAGTTATTAATAGATAATTACAGCGCTTGTAATAAAGTTCAATAACTGCAATTTTATAGCACAGTCCCACATTTCAATAGTTTCTTGAACTTTTCTAGCTTATTTATACATATACATATGTACATTATATGTATCATATATTATATAATTGTATCATATATTATATAATTGTTTATGCAGCTTATTTCGACTGAAAAATACTCCCTCAATTTTGTTGTTATTGTTTCTGTTCTTTGACTGTTCAATTAAAACCCAATATAACCGGAACTCTTCCTTGTCTGCTGCGCTGAGCTGCTCTCGAACTATTTGCAGCGCTATTGCTTAAGGCCACGTGATGGCTTTGGTCTCATGACACACATGAAACATTGAATTAATGAAAGAATATGGGTAACGTAACGCCTTCAATTGCAAATAATAATCGCATATTTTTATGACACACATAACAACAAAAACACGCACGCGATTTGTTGTGACATGTGCAATTAAATAAGAAACTCTAACCGAAGTAAAGCAAAAGATTGTGAAAAACAAAAGACAGCATAACTCGCTAATTTCACACTGATAACTCATCAATTCAATAAGATTTTCGATGATCTTCAGCCAACATGAAAACGAGCAAGAGTTCACGAAACACGCACACACACACACACCCGTGTTCGCGCAATTCGTGCCATGCGCTCCCAAGAGTGGCACTCTCTTTGGCATTGGCGATCGCCAATTGTGCGAATCGCGCGAGTGCCAAGCGCCAGCGGCAACATTTACCATTCATTCGAACTGAGAAGAAATTCATTCATCGAATTGCAACGAACCGCGAAAGAGCGTTCTTTCTTAGTCGCTGAGCAACGAAAATAAATAAAAAATAGAAAATTGTGCTAAACAATAATTAATCAAATAAAATATTAAAGAGCAGTGCCCACACACATACAAACCGATATACATGTGAATATACATACATATATAATATATAGTGCACAAACAAACACATACACAACTATCGCATAAACAAAACGTTCAATACTAGCGAGCAATTAAATGTTTGTTGTTAATTTGGAGATTTGTTTAAAAGGAAACATCGCATAATTTAGAACATTCAGTTGTGAACGAGCTGGTGCGCAGTCAAGTGTGGCAAAAATAGAAATTGAAATTTTTGGAAGATCGTGCTAAGTGTTATTGTAATCACATTAGAAATCATCAAATTCGAGCTGATATAAATAACAGTGTCAAGTGCATAGAAACCTGCGAGTTTTGCGTTCGATAAGTGCATTTCAAAGTATCTCCAGGAGCGTTGCGCTTCAGTTTGCCAAGCTAAGCCATAAGCAATATTAAATAAACAAAAGAAAATATTATGTCCTGCAAAGTGTTCTCATATCTGCTAAGTGTTCTACTTATTGCACAGATACCGATAAACGGCATCAGCGCCGGCACGGATGATAACGAGATCGACAATGCGCCAGAATACTACTGTGAGTGCTCACTTCAAGTCATTCCATAGTTTTATGTAATTTGAAAAAATAATACAGGAAACCGTGAGTGCATAAAAAATTAATCGACGAAATTTTGATTTAATCTCAGCGATTTGTAAAATATTTGTGCTTTCAAAACATAAGGTTTCTGAGCAGTTATCAGCTGCAAACTCGTGATCTAAATGACATTTTTTTGCTTTGTAAAAATATTCTGCGTTTTGAGTTTGTCGCTGCTTTATGAAAACATCGCGCTTTGAACATCAAAATAAAGCTCAAGTCCATATATTGCACGAAACTGTCTGTATACGTGAGAAGCTAGAAAATGTGATAAGCATAATTTAACATGAAAAATGTGATTAACCGCTTGTTTTTAATTGAATTATTTATATTATAATATTATTTATTTATAATACAAATTTTACTAAAGAAGTTTTTCTGTGTAATAAAATTCGTAATTTTAGTGCAAAATTTTTATTAAAAATAACAGCAAAAAGTTGAAAAGTTACATGGGACGGCTGATTGCTTTAAATTCATGCAGAGAAAGAATTTTTACGAACATATTTTTTTATTTTGAAACATAACAAATATTTGGGAATAATAATTGTTAGTCTAACTATCGCCAATTCATTCCATTAAGCAAATATATTTTTAATTCTTAATTAAAAAATTGTAATACTATAAGCACTTACTAAAAATAAAATTAATAAATATTAAAATTACTTAAAAACTATTTGAGTATATGAAAAAAAGTTCAAAGGAGTGAGCTTTTGAATATGATTTTTTATAACACGATTTAAGTTCAAAAATATTATATTTGGAAAGAAAGTATTGATTTTTAACATAACCATAAAATTATATGCCTTTCAAAAAATTGAAGAAATAATTAATTTATATATAATATATGTACATTGAAATGCTTTTCAGTGAATTTAGTTTTAATATTTTTTTTTAATTTTAAATTTTTTTTGGTTTTAATTTATATACAATTTGGAGAAAAGTGAGATATAACAATTTCTATATAATTAAAAAACAAAAAATAATAAATATAATTGCAATAAAGTTGGTTTACTGTAAAAAGTGTTTGAATAAAAGTACAAAAAATATATGAAGTAAAAATATTTGGAAGTGCCACAAATAATTATTAATCATTAACACTTAAATAATTCACTTATAGTGTAAAATTTATCATTTTCATAAAATTCTTATTAAAAATTATAAGGAATGAAAACTTCAAAATTTTCATACAGTTTTATAATGTATTTCTAATCAAATTTTAATCCAAATTATAAGTTAATTACAACTTAAATTAAAAAAAAAATTGATTTACATTTTAAGTGTCTCATAAATTTGAAAAGTAGGAAACCCTTAATTGCAAAAAAAATGTAAAATAAAAAAATTTAATTAAGTTAATATTTAAATTAAAAAATTTGTTTAAATTAAAAAAATTATTTGAATTAAAAATATATTTTTTTTTATTTGTTGATTGTTGTTTATAAATTTTAAAACTAGGAAACCCTTAATATTTAATTGCAAAAAAGGTTAAACAAAAAACAATTATTCCTTATTGTAAAAATATTTGTAAAAAAATTAAGCAAAAAATAATAAAATTTTTTATAAGAACAACATTCAATTCAATTTTTGTTTCACAATGCGGCAATAAAATTATTGCATAATATGAATTGTTTGAGATCGCAAAAAATAAAAGTTGATCACTTGAGTCAAGCATGTAACCGACGATCAGCACTTGAAAGTATGGCTTAATTGTGTCAACAACTTTTAATTGTAGCCACAACTGTTGTTTACAAGCATACGCGAGTACCGTTAGCGTAAAAAGCAATTGTGGTAAAATAAACAAAAGATTTGAAGCTGAAATTTTGTTTTAAGAAATGCAAAAATATTAAACGAAAGGTTAAGGCTGAAGATAGTATAAAAATTATAGATCGATTATTATTATTTTAATTTTTGTCACTGGATATTTTTTTAATTCAGAAGGAATATTATGTAGTATTTCGCAATATATTTAATTTCTAATATATTCTAAGTTTCCAACTGCTAACAGTGAAATTTTTTGTTTTACTAAGTTTGGAGAAATTAAACCATCTTATAAGCGACTGTTTTTAGAAAAAAACACGTAAATATTTTTTTGGTTCCAACATGGCGTACCATTATTTATTTATGTTACTCTTAAGGACTAGTCCGTATTGTGCGAAAAATTATTAACATAAATTCTCTGCCAATTCTCAGTGTTACAGGGAGTGAAAGTCTATCCCGCCGACCGCGAGTGTGCCCTCCTTGGCGGTTTGTGTGTGCACCACAGCGATTGCTTGGAGCCGACTACGAATCGGGGACTATGCCCAGCCAACAAACATCGTGGCGTGGAATGTTGTTATGAATGTAAGTATATTGCGCACACTTACACTGCTGATGGGGACATAACTAACATTTGCATAATTTTCGACAGTAAATCCTGAAAATCTCTAAACAAACCACACAAAAATTTCCAAAAACTCTCCTTCCTCTACAAAAACTATATATATACACTTAATTCCATTGTGTTGGCTCCACACAAATTCTATACTAACATATAAAATCGGTATTTCACTTTCATTAATCCACTGTAATATTTGTATTCTTCTTCATTGTTATCCTTTCTGTTACCTCCACCTGCCACCACCTTCTGCTATATTACCACACTATCCAAAATCCAACAAACTCCTATGATGATGATTTTTCTAATGCAATCTAATCGAAAACATTCAACATTCGCCGTCACCGCAACCACGCCTCCGCCGATATGAATGCATTCCGTGACTGAACTCATTCGCCACGCTCATCGACGACATCCATCCGAATAACTCGCATCAACCCAATCACGTCATATACGCATTTTGCATACCGAGTAGTGCCACTGAGGCCCGCACCGTGTGAGCAGCATTTGGGCATCTGCATGAACACCTGTGCCGAGTACCTACAGCGACCCGGCACCGATTGCCAAGGCGGACAAGTCTGTTGTGTCCTAGTCTAAGCCTAAAGAAGGTTCTCACATCTATCGAACGTGTGCGCATATTATTAATAATACGAATATAACTAAAATATTTTGTTTAAATTTATATACTATATGTAATATACTCATGTACTCCAGTGAGTATATCGAATTAAACTAAACTAAGCTTTAACAAAGATCGTTCGAGCCAATCGTTCTGTGCAGAGAAAATAAGGAGGATGCATCATATGCAACTCATTCGCTCGTTCGAGTAATTACTGAATGTATTGTAATGTACTTTTCCTATATGTATATTACTTTTTATGATGAGTTTTTAGTTTTCTTGGTTTAATTTTAAGTTAATTAATGGCAATTGCTTATCGCCCACTTGTTTCGCAACTTCATGCCCATGTGGGTTGACTTGTATTTATGACACACTAAATATACCTATATATAAAGAACAGTTTACTTTGACAGCAGCTAAAGAAGGAAAAAATGCAAATGTCTGTAAATAAAAAATGTTGTATTTAATTATAAAAATCTATAAGGAAAAGCTTTGTGGTTTGATTTCTCTGGTTGGTGTCCAAAGGGTAATTACAGGTAGGTTTGAGAAGCAGTGTGTTTGATGAATTGTCAAAGGAAGCGTAAACCCCTCCTATTTTTTGCAAACTTCTCGCAATGTAAAGTTATCTTGTGAGTCTTTGTCTCATTACTAGAAATACGTCCTTGTGCTCCTTATAACAAAAACTAGACGTAATATGGAGACCACAGACAACATTTTCATCGCGATATTAACGATAACAACTCAACCTGTCAAAGTATTTCAAATTTAGTTGTTATTCTATTTAAAATGAAATTTAATTTTCAGAAATATTTATTCGAAAATTGATTCTATATGTATGTTTCAAAATCATATACTCTCGAAATATCTGTCAAATCGTCACCTTTTCCATATCAACATTAATACAACTTCAACTTAAATTAATAGTGCCAAAATACCTACATATATTCAGTTATTTTGAAGTCAAGTTTCTCAACTTCAATTCAATTTTAGTAGATGATTAAGAAAGATTTCTTCTACATTCCTGGAAATACACATACATATTATTCAAGTACTTTCTTCTTGCGAAACTTGTTTTTAAATTATATAAAACTCTGTATAATAATTAATTTTACTTTTTCTTAGAAACGTTATGAGCTTTTCAGCCTTTGGTTAAAAATGGTGTGTAAAATCGGTGCGAATGTTGATTCAGTTTTTTAAAAACACAAGCATACGAGCCTTCAAAGATGGTAGAGAGGTCGTTGAAGACATACCTCGTTTTGGACGACCTTCGCCCACTTCAAATGATGAAAATATTAAAAAAGTGAAAGATATGGTGCTTGAAAATCGTCGGACAAGTGTTAGAAAGATGGCAAGAGAGCTCGACATTTCTCGCGAGTTCGTTCGAATGATTTTGGTAGATATATTGGTTATGAAACGCATTCTTGCCCGACTCTTCCCTACAAAGCTGAATTTTTTTTCTAGTCGTACGATTCTGAACGAATTTAAAGCCAAAAACGCAATGAATACAATCGATCAACCACTTTATTCAACAGAATTTATTCTGGTTTGAGTCTAGTGGTTATGATCCCTTTTTCCATAAATATAACGTAGAGAGAACATTTCTATTTATCAATTCATGACAGAGTGCAAAATTGGATATTACTTTATCCACTTTCAATTCAACGATATGAACAGAAATGGGGTTACAGTCACGTCAACTCTTATCTAAAATTTGTAAGAATCGGATACGGATAGTAACCAAAAACCGAATATGAATCGTTGGTACCTATAGCTGAGTTTACACCGAAAATCTTGTTAGTTTAATTTACTTCATAACGAACATATCGTTTCTATCTTTAATTATGTTGTTTGTTCGATTCGCAACACTGCAGGGTTTAGCTAGTCGAATACTGCTGGGATTTATCCCAAAAATACTAACTACTTGGTTTTAAGAAAACGCTAAACAAATCGAATGTGGGTCAATGTCATCGAATGTAAGTTCTCAATAAACTGGGTCAATATACACATATTCGATAATGTAAATAAATACATATTCGCACGGATAAAAAACAGACGCAAATCGAAGATATGGCCTCTGCGCTCTGAACATTATTCAATGGTACTTATATGCAAGCAAAGATACTTACGCATGGATTTCGAGCTGACATCATTATGCTGATTATTGGGTTTAGGCGGTGTGCTCAAAATGGTGATGGATGGTGTTTATGTATGTATTTTATGTCGAAATTAGAACTGTGAAAATTGTAAACAAAGAGGCAAGCAATTTCTGGGAATCCTACTACACTTTTCCTTTTCATTATTCCAGGAATTGAAGGTGTGAGATATTTTATTCCGAAACTCTGACCTAATTTAAGACTTTCTTCACGTTATTTCTGTACATAAATATAAATTGACCTAATGACAGATTTTTTATACTTTCTGATTTCATACAGAATTTATTAGCTTTATTTATGGGATATAAATAAATATGCTTACATGCTTATTCATGGGCGTAAGTGCTTAAGTTCAATGTCAAGTTCATCTTTATTGAATTCGCCAACCAGCCCGGTATCAACCAAATTAAAATGATAGTAGAGCCAGCATATATACACATATGTATGTACATATATATACATTATATATATTTATATGTATGTCTGTATAAGAACCTATGAATATATTTAATAAATAGACGCGCGTTGCTTTCGAGGCAGCAACAATCAAATGCGTCTCAATTTATGAAGTAAACAAAATTATATTACGAATTATCGGTTATTTATTGTTGTATATATAGTATAATACATATAACCTGCTGACTAAAGCATGAATCTTCTGGAATATTTTAAAAATATTAATTTATTCACAGTAAGTTAGATGTTACAAGTACTAAGATTTGGTTAGAATTCAAATGTGGATTTTTAAAAGTTTTTCGAAATATTATTTTTTCAAGAACACACGCCATAAAAACTACTTAGGTACGTTGAACCACATACATATATTTTGGTCTAGTGACCTTACGATATGGAAATAAACGACCTTGTAAAATATTTCGAAAATGCTCCAAAACGATTGGAGACGGTTTTATGGTTTCAATATGAAAGTGAGTGCTGAAAAGAGAGATGATACTCATAAACATCTTCGAACTACACTCATATGTGAGCATGCAAATAGTTTTCGTTTTCGTTGACGTTTAGAGATCATGTGTAAAAATAGCTCTTGCAGTGGTCACACTTTTTAATGGTTTGAAATTTAAAATATGATTATTACAACCGTCTATTATTGTGTCTAACATAATTTTGGTTTGCTGATTGTAGTGGCAATGGCTCTCCTTGTAAAAATCAACGTCACACGTTTCCATTGCAAGTATTTTAAGAAGGCACACAATTTGTTTTCACTGAAATCTTCAAAGCAGCATTAAAAAGTGAGTTATTTTTAAGACTCTGGCTTATGGTCCATATAAATGCAATTTTTAATTATTAATAATTTATTTGGTAATTACATCGGCACCCTATTTAACGAAGAAACCATTGGACTTCAACCGGACTTAGAAAATTTTTCACTGTAGTGGAAAGTATGAAGTATCTTAGAACATGTTTAAGATGAGAGAGATTAAAATTTGAGTGTGCTGGCATACAGGAAGTGTTCTTATAAAAAAGTCCCGGAAAGTTAAAGCGAAACTAAATGAGAGATATAAAATAAGTAAAAATTTAAATTTCTTGATATAATCACTTTTTCACTTCTTGCTGAATAGAGAATGCTCCTTCATTCCCTCCAGTATTAGTTGTGAAGCATCCATCCACCTTATACTAAGAACTCATACTTAAAGTCAAGTGTACTAATTGTCTACAGAATCAACTTTGAGGTGCGTTTTGATATAATGACAAGATTTTTGATTTCACAGAGGCCGCTGGCCTTTAGATGATTGAACAGTTCCAAACCCTTGAGCAGACAGGTATGCATTTAATCTTATTCTGGACGGGTCTATTGTTTGCTCCCCACAGCGTTGGTATAATTCTACTTCTTTTGTAGTATTTTCCTTGCTTAATTTTGCTTTAAGTCTTGTTAGAAAACTGAGTAAAGAAGCTGTCAAATATTTAAGGCGTAGTTCTAAAAAAAATCGTTTTTTAGGTAAAAAGTGGTCGTTCTTTAATGCCAAATTGACAATTTTCAATCAATCAAAAACCAAAAGATCGTATGTTATTGTATAGTAAATTTATTCAAAAATAATCAGTTTTAATTTGAAGTCGATCGATCAATTTCCCGTTGAGTTATGATGTCAGCAATTTTGAAAAATGTAGTTTCGAGAAAAACGCGTTTAAAGATTCCTCATATACTTGTATGTTTATGTATACCTGCCGCTGAAAACGCTGAACGCTGCCATTCAAAAACTATTCAAGATACGTCCTTACCGATTTCACAGGATATTTTTGGAAATATAAACTATCGAAAAAACAAACAAAAAAAGTATTTTTTTTGAAAGTGTCAAAAATGAAGGGGGTATGCTCATATATGGATATTCAAGTCATTACATAAAGGACTGCAATTATTCTCCAAGAAAGTATACAAACAGGCGTCATCCACAAATTATTCTTCTCCGTCGTACTTGATAAGACTCAGTTAATATTAAGTACAAACTGACATGTTCCCTTACATCATTGCGCAATTGATGGAAGACACAGTAGCATACAATAAATATTAAACTAAATAAAATATATTATATAAGAGCGAAGTAGGGAAAAGTGCATTATACCGGATGCAGTTGATTCATTGCGCACAGTCTTGGGATTGTACTTGAATTTGCGCTCGTTGCAAAATAAAGCTGAAAGTAAAACAATCACGCTTGAGTAGAGGCTGCTTAGAGCGTCAAAAAATAGTAGTTAGGGAATAAATAAATATGACGAGAAGAAAGTGCGCCATAAGTGGAAAAAGAGGCGATTAAATAACATACTACTATATTTATATTAAATAATTGATTGAAATATGTATATAAAAATATTTAAAGCTATTAATACTCATATGGCCTCTTAGAGCATATGTGACTGTGTGGTTGTATGTGCTTAAGTCATTTTGACAGTTGGCAACTCAGTCGCCTCTAACCATGCCGCGTCGCCCATTGCTATCACGTGCCCATGTCGACGCTCATGTGATTTTATGCCATAAGGTTTGAGACCGGAGAGTAAGTGATAAGCGAAAAACGCATTTGTTCGCAATATACAATCAATGCAAGCTTCAAAAGCAGTATGTTTACAAATATATGTATGTATTAAGTTTGCATAAAACAATGATATGGTGAACACATAGAGCGCGACAGACTGCAAACTACATCTGTCAAATATTAAAATACACACCTTCTTATGGGCAGTGTTATTTTGACAGCTGCACGACTACACGATTGCAGGCCGACAGTTGTCGTTCTCGCTAACTTCAATATCCTCCTATTTTTGCCAACGACAGTAGGACGACAGTAGAGTTGACAGTAGAATGGAAGATAGAAAGAGGAGGTGGAGTGGTGATGCCACTAATATGTAAAATGTAAAATTATTCACAGCTCTAACAAACTTGACGTTATTTTACAAATAAAAGCATAAAATAGCTATATTATAGCTCTATTATATCATTTGTAATAACAATTGATAATTTAAAGCAAAAATATTTACCGATTTCCTTATTTTTTGCATAAAAAATTTCATTTTGAACAAAATATTAAAATTTCATTGAAGTGAAAGGAATTAGTATGGCCACAACGAAATTGTGTACATACAAAATGGACAACTGCGTTGTTTTGTGTACATGCCGGCCATTGTGTTGTTGTTGCCTCTCAAAATGTACATGTAGTAAGATGAACAACGACGTTTTCAGTTCACTGTCGTGTTGCTGCAGTCTGTCGCGTTCTATGTGTTCACCACTTGAGGGAACATGCGACAGCGCATTGAAGATGAATATCGATTTTATTTATTTATGGACACATTCTTAAATATGAGTCAAAATTCCAGCACTTCAACACTTTGGAGCTGTTTTCATATATTGCAATGCATTTTTTACAGCCGCAGATGTTATAGAATTCAAATTCCCAAGACCCTTGTAAAAATATGTAGAAAGCAATTTTGAGTCTTTTATTTATAATTTCTTGTGAACCGCTATCAAGCGATTGTGGCAAGCGATTTACTTCTCAAGTAGTTACTCAGCTCAAAATGGCACTTAGAAATTCAATAGGGATTCAAAACTTTGAACGGTGATACAAATTGTTTTAAGGAAAAAATTCCCAACTATCTTTTTGATTACGGTTCGAATATGACAACCTAATGCTTCCTCATAAATAGTGACAAATGTTTCTACTTGCCTTTGACAAGGATATTTAATTCCTCTCTTAAACGAAGTACATTTTCCTCTAAATGGAAAGACCGATTTAAAATCCTTTTGCATAAAAATATAAAATGTTAGTAACTATGTGTTCAGTTTGTATGGAAGCTATATGCTATAGTTAACCGATCTGATCAATTTCTTCGGAGATTACAATGTTGCTTTAGAAAATAATATTTACCAAATTTGGTGAAGATACATTGTCAATTGTGAAAGTTTTCCATACAAGCATTTGATTCCGATCGTTCAGTTTGTATGGCAGCTATATGTTATAGTGGTCCGATATCGGCCGTTCCGACAAATGAGCAGCTTCTTGAAGAGAAAATGACGGTTGCAAAATTTCAAAACGATATCTTGAAAACTGAGGGACTAGTTCGTATATATACAGACAGACAGACGGACAGACGGACATGGCTAAATCGACTCAGCTCGATATACTGATCATTTATATACAGTGGCGGACAAAAGTCTACATACACCCCCTGTTTTCTTTGATGTGAGAGTACAAAAAATTTTTAGAAAAATGTGTTGATACAGTTTTATTATAATCTTCTTTCTAATAACAATAAACTTAAAAAATCCATTAATTAATATAAAACTACAAATTTATGGAATAAAAACTCAAAAATTGTGTTGACAAAAGTCTACATACAAAACAAAAATATCTTAGTTCAATGCGAAAACTTTACAAAATGCTAGTTATTACGACGTTATAGTATTTAGTTGGGCCCCCATTGGCATCTATAACTGCTTGAAGACGCCTTGGCATTAATTCTGCTAAATTTGTCAACGCTACAGATGTAATGCTGTTCCAAGGTTCTAATATGCGCTCTTTGAGTATAGCAGAGCTAAAAATTTGGTGCTTTCTTATTCTACACTCGAATATTTCCCAGACATTTTCAATAATATTCAAATCTGGACTTTGAGGTGGTGTATTTAATTGCCTTGGAGTATAATAAAGCAACCACTCCTTAGCAATTTGCGCCGGATGCATCGGATCGTTATCTTGTTGAAATATCAAACCGGAACCGAGCCCTAAATTATCCACCAAAGGCATCAAATTATGTTCCAACAGAGACTTATAATTATAACCGTTCATTTCACCTTCGATAAAGTCCAACTTTCCAACTGCAGAGGCCACAACAGCTCCCCGAACCATTAAGCTGCCGCCACCGTGCTTCACAATTGATACTACGTTCTTCGGTTCAAGCGTAGCGTTAGTTTTCCTCAAAACTCTAGCCCTTTGATCGCTACCAAAAAGGATGAATTTAGGATCATCTGTAAATAAAACCACTTTCCAAAAATCCATCTCCTTTTCTTTGTTTTTTTTGGCGAACTTTAAACGAAGTTTCCGGGTTTTTCAGAAATAAAAGGTTTCATCCGTGGTGTTCTACTGTGGGATCCGATATCGTTTAGAGTTTTTTTGTTATTGTTCTTGGTTGGATACTCTTTTGTGACGTACTTGCTATGTGTTCGGCTAAATTTGGAGAATTTACTTTTGGATTTTTGTCTAATTCTTTGAGAATCAGGCTGACGTCTCTACGAGAAAGTTTTTTTGGGCGTCCACTGCGCGGTTTATTTTCGTTGGAACCATTATTTTTAAAGTTTTTTACAATTGTCTGTACTGTTACCTTACTCAAGTTTAAAATTTTAGAAATTTCACCATGTGACTTTTCTCTTTTTTTGTTTTATCACCAAATTTCTTACATCAATTGATATTTCATTTCGCGTAGCCATTATAGCTAATGAAGTGTTTAAACCACAACTAAATTCAATAAATGTCAAACAATAAGCATATTGAAATAAAAGAAAAAGGCTAACGGTACCTTACTGTTATCATAACAATGTTCAAAGTATGAGCTTTGAACTGTATGTAGACTTTTGTCAAAGCACTTTTTGAGTTTTTCTTCCATAAATTTGTTGTTTTATGTTAAATAATGGATTTTTTTTAGTTAATTGTTATTAGAATAAATATTAGAATAAAACTGTATAGATACATTTTTCTAACAACTTTCTGTACTCTCATATCAATGAAAATAGGGGGTGTATGTAGACTTTTGTCCGCCACTGTATATACTTTATAGGGTCTCCGACGATTCCTTCTGGGTGTTACAAACTTCGTGACAAACTTAATATACCCTGTTCAGGGTATAATAAGAGAGCGTGGGGTACTCATAACAATATTTCTTTGTGCCTAAAATATACCTAAAAAAGGATTTTCGAATTTCGGAGTGACTTTACTCTATATGATTGGTTTTATTTCTTCTTCTTAATTGGCGTAGACACCGCTTACGCGATTATAGCCGAGTTAACAACAGCGCGCCAGTCGTTTCTTCTTTTCGCTACGTGGCGCCAATTGGATATTCCAAGCGTAGCCAGGTCCTTCTTCACCTGGTCCTTCCAACGGAGTGGAGGTCTTCCTCTTCCTCTGCTTCCCCGGCGGGTACAGCGTCGAATACTTTCAGAGCTGGAGTGTTCTCATCCATTCGGACAATATGACCTAGCCAGCGTAGCCGCTGTCGTTTAATTCGCTGAACTTTGTCAATGTCAACGTATATCTCGTTCATCTCATCGTTCCATCGAATGCGATATTCGTCGTGGCCAACGCGCAAAGGACCATAAATCTTTCGCTGAACTTTTCTCTCGAAAACTCGCAACGTCGACTCATAAGTTGTTGACATCGTCCAAGCCTCTGCACCATATAGCAGGACGGGAGTTATGAGTGACTTATAGAGTTTGGTTTTTGTTTGTCGAGAGAGGACTTTACTTCTCAATTGCCTACTCAGTCCGAAGTAGCACCTGTTGGCAAGAGTTATCCTGCGTTGGATTCCTAGGCTGACATTGTTGGTGGTGTTTACGCAGGTTCCAAGATAGACGAAATTATCTACGACTTCAAAGTTATGACTGTCAACAGTGACGTGAGGTGATGATTGGTTTTACACCTTAAAGTATTTTCCTGGCTTTGATTCTTGCAAGTTGCAAAAGTACAAAATATTCGGTTTCACTCGAACTTAGCCCTTCCTTACTTGTTACCTTTTGCCTTACGCCATCTCCGATGGGACTCTAGGCTAAGTCTAGCTCCAAACATTATTGCCCAAGTCGCGGTACAACCTCTGAATAAATTGGTCAGATCGGATCACTATAACATATACATATGTACAAGTACATAGCTGCCATACAAACTGACCGAACAAAATCAAGCTATTCTGTGTTATCTTTTAGGCCTTTAATCGCTAATATTTAAACAAAATCAAAAATGCAATAATTCTCTTATACTTTCAGCAGTGATTCAGAATGAAAGAGAGCGTCACTCAAATGAAAACAAAATTAAGTCTTGTTAAAGCGGGAATAGAAAAAACTATTCAATAGTAAGTCTACATATATATGTATGTATGCAAATCGAGCAGCGAAAAGCGATAGGCAAGTGGCGAGTTGGAAATACGTTCACTAACACTTGACCGACTATTTTACATACACACATACATATGTACATCAATTGCTGTTGTTGTGTAATACATAACAAAAAACAAAGCAATTGAGTTTTATTGTGTTGTCATCCATTCCACACTGAGCTTGGTCACATCATTATCTGCGCGACTATTAATACCGCCAGCAATTTGAACAACCATTTAACCTCAAACAATGCCAAGCGAATGTGATGAATAACCTTGCTGGAGATCGCGCGTTTTTAGTTTGAGAAAATAATAGCTTGCATTCGAGCAATCTTTATGTGAGAGTCAAATACACACACAACAAGGTTGAGAAAGACACTTGCAATTTCTAAATTACATCTAAATGCTGCAGCCAGAATGCAGGGTTTCCCAAATACACAGCGCTTTTATGCTTTTGCTTTACTTGTTGCTCAGTGCATTAGAGTTATGATAAGTACTAAAACCGAAAAAATCTTGGCGTTTGAATCGAATTGTTTTTCTAAGCTAAAGTAATTTAAGGATATATTTTTCTCAAATAAAAACCTGCATACTCCTTTACTCGTAAAAGCAACAACAAAGTTATTGAGTTGAATTCGCACAAGAGAGTACAGTCAAGTGGTATAGCACTATCTTCAATACTGCCAAGTTTTGTGTCTCATAGTTTTGATCAGTTTTACTGTTGTGAATGGCTCAAATGACAAATGAAATACAATTTCCTGTTTTTAGTTTGTTCGAATATCTGTTACAGTTTGTTCGATTTGCTCCTTTTTAACTATGACGAATATAATACAGCTAAATAAAGGAGTTAAAGGATTAGAAGCATTTCATACATTTTTCCATCGTACTATTTATACATTGTCAGGAAAAGTTGATTACATAGTTTCCATAAGATTTCTTGCTTATTCATTGATATTTCTAGTACCAAGTTTGCATTAACATGGAGGTCTCTACTTCGTTATTCGGTTAGTATAGTTAGGGAATGATCAATAAAACGAATAAATCTCCCGATTGCACTGAAGCTTAATACCTTTCACAAATACATGACTTTCCATACAAGAAATTGATTCAGTTTGTATGGTATATGCTAACACTATAGTATGAAAAATTTGTGAATATGCGTGGTGCGTTCCAAAGTAAAAAGGACTTTTTGAATCTCGCGCTCACTGGTGGCGCCATCTATATGTCGACTGGTGTGTTAGAATCTGCTATCTTTATCGATTGTCCGTGAGAATTTCATGACATTTCATTGATTGCAAGTGAAGCTATTGCGTTTTAAGTGTCAGTATGTTTGTGTTATCGGTGCGAAAATGAGCTTCTAACAAAGAGCCAACTTCAAATTTTGTTTTAAAATTGGTAAAACTTTCACCGAACGTTTCATTTGATGAAACAAGTTTATGACGATGATTGCCTATCCCGTAGCTGAGTGCACAAGTGGTTTCAACGTTTTCAAAGTGGTCGTAACGACATAAATAACGATCAACATGTGGGCCAATCAAAATCCGTGATCACCGGAAATTTCATCGAAACTGTGCGTGAATTCATCAAAAATCAGCCGAAATCGTCATTGAAATTCATGGAAATGGAATTAAACAACTCCAAAAAATCGATTTATCGCATTTTGACCTAACATTTGGGCTTACGAAAGGCGTGTGCACGGTTTGTTCCGCACAATTTGACTGACGACCAAAAATTGCTCAGAATCCAACATTCGAATGACGATTATTTGACCAAAAATCACATTTTAACCATAAACCACTCCCCGTATTCACCTGATATGGCACCGTGCGACTTCTTCCTTTTCGGAAAAATGCATTTGCCCATGAAAGGAAAGCGTTATGCAGACGAAGAGGCCATTGAGTTTATGACAGCGCGTCAATTTTTTCTCTTTGTTGCCAATTGGAGTTTCCATGTGTAGCCAGGTAATTCTCCACCTGGTTTTTGCAACGGACTGGAGGCCTTCCTTTGCTTCCTCCGCTTTGGTACTGCGTCAGAGCTGGAGTGTTCTCATCCATTCGGATGACATGACCTAGCCAGTGTAGCCGCTGGCTCTTAATTCGCAGAACTATGTGAATGTCGTCGTATAACTCGTTCTATCGAATGCGATATTCGACGTTGCCAATGCGCAAAGGACCTTTCTTTCGAAAATTCGTCGACTTATCAGATTTTGCCATGGTGCAGCTGCATGGACGGGTGTGGAGTGACTTGTAGAGTTTGGTTTTTGTTTGACGAAGAGGTGATGTGTATCGCTCTTCTTTTCACAGGTCTTTTCCAAGATTTGGCGCAAGGTGAATATCTGATCAGTTGTTGATTTTTCAGGCCTGTGGTCACACTGATACAGTTAAATCAGTTTGTTTTTGTTGTCCACTGCGACATGGCACTCCTCTTCGTACCAGCTATTTATTTATTTGATTAATAAGCAGCAAGTCTAAGTTTGCAATTTTTGAGTTGGGCCAGAAGTTAGACGTTCTTATGTACATACATTATGTTTTCTTACAGAAGTAAATCATAGATAGTTCTCAGAACAAATGGTTATGCGGATAACTGCTATCTTATTATTTGAATTTCTAATCGTTAGTTAAAACAAAGTGTTTTTGTTTTGGTGCGTATTTAACGCAATCTGTTGGGCATATATACAATATATATGTACATATATACATACATATATTGTATATAAGCACACATATGTATATGTATGTAGTATACTACTTACAGGCGAGTTCTAGATTGCCTCATTTAATTCATTAACTGCGTCTTAGATTTACATTCCCCCATATTTATTCATAATTACCCAATAACGAAAGTGACTTCTTGCCAGCTAACTGTAACCTCCTATTAATTATTTTGCTCTATTACACAAATTCCGCGACCACCAATTCCTGGAAAAATATTGTAGTATTTTGCTTATCAATTTCACTTTTTCTTGTTTACATATTTGCATATTTAATTATATATACGAGGACGGTACGATAATGTACGGAGATGGATCGGTCGGCGATTAATTTCTTGTTTTTGAAACTTTACTGACAGATGGTTTCTAACAAGACATTAAGAAAACGGTCCTAAGTCCTTATACTACTATATTAGCATTATATTGATAAAGATGTCGGCGCGATATTTGATGTGATTGCTCACCCCGAATAACGAGCCAATACGGCAACTACGAAAGAGAAAAGTATACTCTCCAAAGGCTAAGGATCAGTGGAGAAAGTGGATTTCGCCTCGTGTGACTTCGTTTTGTTTTTAAACGTGAAAAAATCACTCACCGGGTAGAAATTTTTGTCGAACGGCGAGATTATCGTCAGGGATATACTCTGACGACCTCCAGGAAACTTCTTTGCAGTTGTCGAGTCGCTGAGTCACATATATCGAATTAAAAGATTAGAATGTTAGAAATAAATTCAAAATTTTCGTTTTTCTACTGTAGAGTAAATAGTTATTTGACCACCCTCTTATATGTATTAATTATGTACATTTGTATGTATTTTTCAATGTGATTCACATAATTTACTCAGATGACTTAATTCTTTCTATTAAGCTGAAATAATTTCATTCTAAGTTATTTTCAAAACAGATTGTTTACAAAAACGTTGTGACGGAAATGCTTGAATTAAAAAAATAAGCGTATATATGCATATATGTATGTATATATGGATTAGAGCAGATCGAGGCGGAAATCTACGGATCAATTAAACTTTTGAATAAGAAACTATGTAAGCAGTAAAAAGCTCGACTTAAAGTCGTTAGCTCCACATAGATTTTAGACTTCTTCTTCTTTATTGGCCTAGAAACCACAACAGCGCGCCAGCCGTTTCTTCTTTTCGCAAGGTGGCGGCAATTGGAGATTCCAGGTCCATTTGCCTCGCTTCCTTATCCAGTCTGGAGAAAGCAGAACTAATGGCGCGAGTGTTGTGGCCAATGATATCAATATCATCAGCATACGCAAGCAGCTGTACATACACTCTTATAGAAAATG
Source organism: Bactrocera neohumeralis (assembly GCF_024586455.1). Lineage (NCBI taxonomy): Eukaryota > Metazoa > Arthropoda > Insecta > Diptera > Tephritidae > Bactrocera > Bactrocera neohumeralis. The sequence goes on from NC_065921.1 coordinate 35,821,406, forward strand.
GAACCATCTCGAGCTCTTTAGTCCTGCAGCTCGAATTATTTTCTCCAGAAGTAGGTTGAAGAAGTCACACGAAATATTTTTGGTATCGAACGGCTCGGAGAGGTCCTTCCCGATCCTGACGGAGCTTTTGGTGTTGCTCAACATCAGTTTACACAGACGTATTAGTTTTGCGGGGATGCTCGTTTTCGTGCTGTCAAAAGCAACTTTGAAATCGACGAAAAGGTGGTGTTGTTGATTGTTGTTGTTGGCTGTTGATTTTCCAGGCCTAGAGCCACACTGACAAGGTCCAATCGGTTTACTGACGGTGGGCTTTAATCTTTCACACAATACGCTCGATAGAACCTTATACGCGAGGAGGTTGAGGAGACTTTTCCCACGATAGTTGATGCCGATTGTGGGGTCACCCTTTTTGTGGAATGGGCAGAGCACATTTAAATTCCAATCGTTGGACATGCTTTCGTCCGACTAAGCTTTACAAAAAAGCTGATGCATGCTCCTTATCAGTTCTTCGCCACCGTGATTGATTAGCGCTAACGGCAATCCATCGGTTTTGTTGTTCTTCAGACGAGTAATTGCTATTCGAACTTCTTCATGGTCGGGCAATGGACCGTCTACTCCATTGTCATCGATTGGGAAATCGGGTTCACCTCCTCCTGCTGTTATATTTTCACTGCATTTCAGCCGGTTGGAGAAGTGTTCCCTCCATAATTTTAGTATGCTCTAGGTATCAGTCGCTAGATCACCTTTGGGGGTTCTACAAGAGTATGCTCTTGTCTTGAAACCTTCAGTTAGTCGCCGAATTTTTTTCGTAGAATTTTTGAGCATTACCCATGTCGGCCAGGTTGTCAAGCTCTTCATACTCAAGTATTTCGGCCTCTCTCTTTTTCATTTTGATTGCTTTCTTCCGACCGTATTTTACAAAGAAGCTAATGTATGCTCCTTATCAGTTCTTCGCCGCCGTGTTTGAATAGCTCGGCGGACCATCCATCCATTCTCCCGCCGATTTGTTGTCTTTCAGACGGGTAATTACTATATATTAGTCGACGCATCTTTTCGTAGAATTTAGAGCATTACCCCTGTCGGCCTGCTTGTCAAACTTTTCGTTCTGCCCATTCAGACATTTCGACCTCTCTCTTTTTTTGTCTTCAAATTGCAGTCTCACTTCCCTCTTCAACTCTCGGTATATGTATATTCCATCCCGCACTTTTTTTTTCTCTCCGCGGCGATACGGCACTCCACATCGTGCCAGCGGTTCTTCTGCATTTTCCGAGAACCAATGGTTTCGGCTGCAGCTGTACCTAAGGAGCTTGAAATGCCGTCCCACAGTTCCCTTATTTCGAGTTGTTGACGAGTGCTCTCAGAGAGCAGGAGTGCAAGTCGAGTCGAAAACCTTTCCCAAAATTTTCAGATATTCTTTGTTAATAGTGTGTATTTGTAACAATAAAAAAAAAAAAACAAATACAATTTTTATTTTTTATATGAGAAAAAGTTGTTTAAAAAAGTTTGGAAGATATTTAAACTAAACTATTTAGGGGGTGAGGTCATGCCCACTTCTTAATATAACTTCTTATGGTGCCAAGGAACATGTGGACGAAGCTTCATCAATATATCTTAATTTTTACTCAAATTACAGCTTGTCCAGAGAGACGAACGACAGACAGATAGACAAAACTAATATAAAAATGATATGTATGCTATATAAACTTGACCTTCAGCTCGGAATATAATAACGAAAATAATTATTTGCACTATGGCATAATTTTACATATTTTCTATTAAGAATAATAGTATATTAGTTATGTGTTCAGATAATTTTGCTATGGTTTCTTACATATTGGTCGATATATACGATATGAACCGGAATTTTGAAAATCGTATATTAGGTATATGGGAGATAGGATTAGTATTGAACCGAGTTTCATTAAGGTACCTCATATACCATCACTCCTATATGTGGGAAATCCAATAATAGTTATATAGGGCAACGGAAAGTTCTATCCTGACTTTATTAATTTCGGACGCAAAGACTTACCCTTATTGGAAAAACACGCTAACTCGATTTCATTAACATAACTCAATATTGACCAATAAGTATATGCGATATAAAGACTTCCGGAAGTTTTGAAAATCTTTATATATGGGGCCTGCGGGAAGTAAATATCGGCTTCAAAATACTTTTTTGCATTCAGACATGCTATTATCAGGATAGAGAGTTTCCGAATTTTCATCTCACAGATTTACCGATATTTTCGATAAAGAGTTCGTAATTGGAACTGTGATCCACATACTCGGCATGTAGGCTTAAATAGTTGTAGTCCAATTTCGACAAATTTTGGTCACAAGGTTTCGATCTCTATATATTCATTGGTGCTTGGTTTGTATACTTCCTTAAGCCTAGCTTCTTCGTACTTTCACAACGAAATTTCCGAAGAGGCTGATATTCGGATCAGGGCGAAATGGAGTACTTTAAACACATGCGGGATCGCCAAGATTATGTGCAAGAGCCCATTAGGATTTCTCGCTTGTTTTTTTACTCACGCGGCCTCGAAAGGACTGGGGGCTGTTGGCTTCTTGACGGGTCACAACCTACTGGCATCAAATGCGAGCCGGATGGGCATAAGTAATGACGATACATGCAGAAAGTGCAAAGAAGTTGTCTTGAGAGAGATTCTGAAACACCCCCATGCTTGTATCCAGATCTATATAGAACTCGTCTTAACTATCTATGAGCTTCGTAGTTTAAGAAACTAGAGAACTATTAAACTTAGATCTCAAGTCGCTCTTAAAGTTCACAAAAGGTTTGGACGTTCTGAATGATCAATACTTCACCACAAACTAAACTGAATCTCCATGTTACATTACTGAGGACCAGTAGGTCTATGTATGGCGTGACATCCGGAAATCATTTAGAAATAAATTATACAAATGTGGAAGTATCAAATTCAATATTATAATGGTTATATATTTATTTTTTTGATCAAATGTATAAGTCAATAACAGCAGTTATTCGCCCAATTGTTTGTTAACTAGGCCTTGATAGACTAAATTACCAAATTTTATGCATTTTAGAAATTTTCATGCATACATACCTAAGGGTATCGGAATGAATAACCATATCTTTATATGTCTGATTTGAACTAGAAGCAAAGCACCTCACGTTACCATGAATTTACACACACTGTCGCACAGAAATCCTCATATCACACTACGCATTATTTAAACCATCGCTTGGAGACAGCCATTAAAAACGTTGACACCTGAAACCCAATTAAGCCGCCACCGATAGCGCTGATAGGACAATTTTGTTTCAATATCATCAATATGTGTAAGCGTTGCGCGCAAATTTAGTTCTCCACCTGTTACACATCCATATGCGAGCATAGTGTACTAAACCGTCCTTATGTAGGTTTGTATGATTGCAATAGGTAATTTAAGTACATATGTAACTGCAATTTTGGCTGACTTAAGCCACGAAGTATACATATTTCAGTATTTAATATGTGGGACCACCTCTGCGGACTTACATATGTACATACATATGTATATTTATACCTATGAGTAGCCAGGTATACATACCTACCTAGCTATACGACAGCAACTTGGTTCAAATTATAGCCGACAGCAATAGTTGCAGTGACAATAATCGGCACGCGAGCTTGAGTTTCCGTGAATCTATAGATATAAAGGAGCATAATGGGCTGATTTGTAAACTACGTACAAATTACGTAATCAGTCGACGCACAAATACGACGTCGCAATAACAAATGTTCACTAAGATGACAAAGTATGATTGAGCTCATGAACTATCTTGTTTTGAAAAATTATTAATATTTTGTTTATTAATTCTACTTCCTCTCAGCAAAACTAAGTTCTGCACTCACATACATCTGTCATGTAACTTCTACCATTAGTAAACAAAAAAATATTCATGCGTACTTATAATAAGTTTCTAGTAACGGGTGTTTTTTTGACGTGCGATTTTCAATAAGGTAATACTTGTTTCGTTGTTGGTCTTTTTGAGTGATGTTATGTGGTTTATACTCATTTGAACTTACGCACTTGCTCCGGAACAATGTTTGAAAATCGTGCGAATTTTTTACTAAAATAATGGTTTGGACTCGCTTTGTCCAATATCCGACATAATCGTTCAACAGAGCAGGTGTTTCGATCAACTACGTATCGGTTTCGCACCTCGGAAAAATCTTGGTTTGCGTGTTTCAAAATCCCACCACTGCAAAGATTGGAAGCGAAACGTTACGGTGAATGGGCCCAAAACAAAATGGTCACCGATCCCGATTTTCACAATAGAATTTTGTTCAGTGCTGAGAAAGTCACTATTTGGTGTGTTCCGCGAGCAATATTTCTTAAAATGGTAAGCCGGCCATAATGTTACAATCAATGGAGAACGCCATGTAGCTATGATTAATGACTTCGGGCCTGAATTGGAGGATGTTGATGTGGACGACCTTTGGTTCTAACAAGACGGCGCTACATGCTATAAGCCAATGTTACAAATAATCGTGGTGTGGGCCTCCAAAATTGTGCCATTTAATACCGTTGGAGTATATTTTGTGGCGTTATTTGAACTCGCTTGTCTACGAAGATAAGCCCGAGTCGATTGACGCCTTGGAATAGAGTATTTGGCGCGCTGTTGCTGACATACTGCCTAAATTACAGCAAAAACTAAAAAAATGCCAATCAAAGGAGGTTGGTAAAAACCGAAAGCATTTCATTTCGTGCCCTGAAAAATCGATTGATAGACTCCTCATATAAAGGCTGTCCAAGTATTTCATTTTGTGGATTTTATAGGAAATCCAATCAAAGGATCTATAAGTAATTTTTGAAGGTCAAAGGAACCAAAAACATCTTTTTTTGACCCACCTCAATATGCATATAAACATTTATATGGAGTAAAGTCAGCCGGACGTTTCAAAACCCTGAATATCAGTTAAATGGGTGCTAAGGAGGATAATATTATGTACCAAATTTGGTTGAAATTGGTCCGGTAGGTCCGAAAATAAGTTGTTTCAAAAACGCCCATGATTTAATTACTGATTCATAGCACTTTTCGCGGTTTTTAGCAAAACCGTTATATAGGGAGTAGGCGGGGTGTATGTGCTTTAATCCTATTAAATCCCATTTATGAACTCAGCCTTACTTTTTTGCCGATAATCACGTATATAAAGTTTCATTACGATATCTCCATTTCTACCCAAGTTACAGCTTGCACGGACAGACAGACAGACATTCGGATTTTAACGTAACCCCAGACCTAAGTTAATTTAAGTTTGTCATAAGTTATATTAAGTTTGTCACGAAGTTTGTAACACCAAGAAGGAAGCGTCGGAGACCCTATAAAGTATTTTTATAAATGATCAGTATGTTGCGCTGAGTCGATTTAGCCATGCCCGTCTGTCTGTCTGTTTGTCTATCTGTCTTTATATATACGAACTAGTCCCTCAGTTCCGGACCACTATAACATATAGCTGCCATACAAACTGAACGATCGGAATCAAGATCTTGTATGGAAAACTTTCATATTTGACGTGGTATCTTCACGAAATTTGACATGGATTACTTTAAGGTAATAATATAATCTCCGAAAAAATTGTTCAGATCGGATTATTATAGCATATAGAAAAGCTTCCGTATAAACTGAACGCATAGTTACTGAAAGAAATGCACCTGTGGAGGGTATATTAGCTTCGGTGCAGCCGAAGTTAACATTTTTTCTTGTTTTTAGGTGATATCAACAATCGTTAAGAGAACAAAACTATTATACACTGTAGCAACATGCTAAAAGGGTTAATAGGTACTATAATAAATTTAAAAGTTTTCTTAGAAAAAATTCTGAAAAGTTCAGTTTTTTTCGACCTTCTAACTGTATATATCCTTGTCGTGTATATTGTATTCCCTCTCATGTACCATAAATCATAAACCGCATCAAAAATGCAAAATATGTATATACATTTCCTCTTATCCGAATATGACATATATCAGATCTTTATAAATGCAAAAACTATTCTTAATAAAGTAGCAGATCATGTGATTTTTCGTTAGACGAATCGATTAGAATCAATAAGATGCATTTAAAGGCATGTAAGGGTTGACATTGATTTCACTGGGCTAAATATCGGGTACATGAGTTTCCAGGTTAAGACATTTTCCACTATTTGAGAGAAATATGCCAAGAAAAAGTTATGGAGTTAAGTGTCATGGTACCTGTGAATAGGATGAACTGTATCTACTTTAAGTCGAAGTTAGTACAGTTTAGCGAATAAAAAATGACTGAGAATAGGATGAACTGTATCTACTTTAAGTCGAAGTTAGTACAGTTTAGCGAATAAAAAATGACTAAGTGGTACGTTGTAGTGCATTTCTCGGCCCTAATTTATAGTTATACCCTAAACTTCTTCTTCTGGAGACTCCAAGTGTAGCCAGATCTTTCTCCACCTGGCCTTTCCGACGGAGTGGAGGTCTTCCCCTGCTTATCCGGCGGGTACTGCGTCGAATACTTTCAGAGCTGGAGTGTTTTCGTCCATTCGGTGACATCATTTAGCTAGCGTAGCCGCTGCCTCTTAATCCGCTGAACTATGTCAATGTCGTCGTATAACTCGTACAGCTCATCGTTCCTTCGAATGCGATATTCCCCAGAACCTCTGTACCAAATAGTAGAGAGAGGACTTTACTTGGCAAGAGTTATTCTGCGTTGGATTTCGAAGCTAATATTGTTGTTGGTGTTAATACTGGTTTTAAGATAGACGAAATTATTAACGACTTAGAAATTATGACTGTCAACAGTAACTCCCCCTGCGGGTACGGGGGGACCCCTCCGGGTTCGAGGGGAAACCGAATATACCCGCGGTAAGGCATGCCTGTTGTAAGAGGCGACTAAGATCCTGGGCTGTATGGAAGCTCAACTGGTCGTAGCTTCGGCTACAAGGTCAATACCAAAGACTTTAACCTGGTACCACGGGGAGCAGTAGCCTCTGGAGTTCGCTCCAGTCTGCTCATTGGGTTTGGCCCTTTGTGGAGATTCGTGGTGGCTGTGGTTAAAACCCAAATAACTTTGTCAGTCGAATGTGGGGTTGCATTGCAACCGGGTGCCGGACCCAAAGTACGGCAGAGGTTTTAGATGGGCCTCGAGCCCTACCAAGGTGGTTAGTGTGTCCATGTCACACTGCCGATTGGTACTGAAAATCGTTACCCAGTTTTCAGGGCGCTGATCGACGCATTGTATTGATTCGTTGTGCTTTTGAGCACCGTGGAGTTAAGCTGTCGCCAGCAGGATCCCACGTTAAACACTATCAGACGTTGTCAACAGTAACGTGGGATCCAAGTCGCGAGTGCGATGACAGCTTGTTTGAAGCCAGGAGACATTTCGTCTTGACCTCGTTCACTAGCTGCCACATTCGCTTCGCTTCCTTCCCCAGCCTGGAGAAAGCAGAACTAACGGCGGGGATGTTGATAAGGAGTCGCCTTGAATTTTAGTATGCTCTGGGCATCAGTTCTGTTAGTCGCCGCATCTTTTCGTAGATTTTTCGAGCATCATCCCTGCCAAGCTCTCCTTTTTTGTCTGCAAATGCGTCTCACTTCCCTCTTCACCTCTCGGTATTTATCGCCTCCCGCACGTCCTGTGGTCAATTGTAACGTTGACAGGTGTTTTCTCTTCACTGAACAGGGTAAATTAACTTTGCAACGAAGTTTGTTAACCAGAAGGAAATGTCCGAGACCCTATAAAGTATATACATATATTTAAATGATCAGCATGACGAGCTGAGTAGATCTAACCATATTCGTCTGCATATACTCGAACGATTCCCTCAGATTTCAAGATATCGATCAGAAATTTTGCAAAAATCCTTCTTTCGCCACAAGAAGCTGCTCATTTATCAGACTCGGACCACTATGTGATGACACTTGAGTCCATATAGAGAAAATTTTATAATTTGGCAAGATACCTTTACGAAATTTGGCAGCACTATAATCGCCGAATAAATTGTTTATATCGGATAACTACATATAACAGCCATACAAAATGACCTTCTACCTTCGGTGAAGCCGAAGTTAATGGTTTTTCTTGTTTAATTTCTCAGTGGTGCAAAATTGTACTTAACAAGAATATAATAAGTTTTTTATTGTAAGCTATAACGGCGACCGCATTTCAATTATTATTAGAAGTTCTCTGAAATCTATCTTTTATGCAGAATATTTTTGTATATACTTACCAATGACACAAATAGCTTAGTACTTAGTCTAAGAATACATTTTTTCCACAGACATTTTCTTTTATGAAATGGCGACTCTCTGAACTTCTATGTGGCTTTGGGCATACCATGCATGTTAGTTAGTTATGGCATAACGCTATCGCGCCATACATTTGCATAAAATACGGGTAATTATGAGCATTTCAAATGAACGAAGCTATCTTCGAAGCACTAAAGCGGCGACACCGAGCAACTAGTGCACTGGAAGCATGGTGGTGTTATGTGCGTAACATACATGTATACATACATACATATGTGTAAGTGTATATGCCACACATAATTATCACCCGAAAAATTCCGAATAAAAATGAAAAGGACCAGTTTTGTGGGAGCAGATGAGGCCTAGACAAATAATTGGTGGCGCTACGTAAGCGCCTATCTCCATGTCCCGCATTTCCGATAAAAAACATAAAATTGGCACACTCAATTCTCTGCTGGAAATATGTATGTATGTGCGATTGCTTGAGTTGATTTACAGTGGCTTTAAATGCATAATTTGGTCTCTACCTCTTCGATTACTCTATGTAATCTATTCATACAAATCCTTGGTCAGTATATTCAGTGCAGCTCTTGAGATCGTAAAGAGTTGGGCCATTATAGTGATTCATTATCTTTTGGTAAAGACGTCCACGTTGAGAAACTGAAGGAAACTAATTTTCAAAACCAATTTAGAGAGGATTCTAGTTTTGGATTTAAGAAATTCCTTCTTATTGAAATTAAATTTTTGGTTTAAACAAAGATTGGAAGTAGAGGTAAACAGATCTTGCTCAGCCTTCCTTGTTGCTCTAATACAACAACTTCACTGAAGAAACTAAAAGTCGTTCGGTGAGCCCAATAAGACGATTTAAAAGCATATTTTCTAAAAAATAAGGGTCCTAACCTTTCATTATTGAATGAAATAATACATTGTTTAGCTAACCAATTATGTTTTATACCAGCTTTTTCAAATTTTGTCATAATTTTCCATTTTAACTCTGTCTCTTAAGTTTACTATACCACTGTACTACCTGCTAAATAGCTGCCTCTGCGCAAGTTGAACATTTAAACCGACACACAGTGTCTGAATGCTAACAGTTTTAAATATTGGCGCAAATGAGCAAATATACGCCACTAACGCGGCCTGAAAGCATTGTTTTCGGATGGCGGAAAATGACTATGTTAGTAGCAGATAGAGCAAAGGGTTATGTGTAGCGTTGCCAACTCATAAATAAAATTTTTTATGAAATCTCCACACTTTATTGAAGAAAAAATCATAATTAGAGCTAAAGAAGTATAAATACATATGTATTCATCATCTTTATTAAGAGATCTCGTTTATTGGTCGATATACTTGGAATTATCTATCAATTACGCCCATTTTTAAAAGTAAATTTCCTTGGGTTACTGACCTGAGCACTTCATTATACCATTGCAAGTTCCTATGTACTAAAGTTATTAAAAATTAATTTTTCACGTATTTAAAGTGATTTTGACCTTAATATATTTGTTTTTAAATTGCTCCTGGTACATCACATGATGAACCAGACTCTAGACTTAAAGAATGTTAGTTAAATTACATTCCCATACTCTCCAGAACAGGCATTGTGTCTAAGATTTTGGTCTATAACTGTATTCGTTTTTTGTACTAATTGAACTTTTTTCTGAGACAAACATGAATACTTGAAGTACTGCCCATTAGAAGCTATAACATTTTCCCATCTGTCTGGCAATTAATGGATTCCATTCGAAAAGAACTACGCAGACTTGGTAGCCAAGAATGAATCAAGTTAAATTTTACGTCTTGTTCTGATGTGAACCAGTGAGGGTGTTTTGCATTGACTGCAGTTTTGACATGCAAAATCGTCTTTCAATGTCTCTTGGTTTCAACTAATACGGCAACCTATTACCTTGCCTTGAATTTATTAGGCAAGCCTAAATCACTACTTTCAAACCATTTAAATTACTTTTGACACATTCGGGCAGCTGCTTGGATTACGATAACTTCCACCAAAATACAATGACTTTGGGCTGAAGTTTTCTTGATGTAAAGGTTATGAAGAAGAACTCCTAGCAAAAACACTTTTTCAGGCACAAAATTCCACATATGTGACCTGGTCTACGGAAAGGGGGCTTAGGTGTCAAAAAAAAAAGGATAACAAATAATGAGATAACGAGAAACTGACGATTATTTTTAACAGCTTTTTCCAGAAAACTAGTTTTCGCACGTTAGCTCCCTTTTCGTAGACCAGGTCACATACATATATTGAAAAGAAGAGTAGTTTTCCAACGCATGTCTCGATTATTGGCGCAATGTAATAATTATCAAATAACGCCATCTCTTGTCTTTTCTATCGTTTTCAATTTTTCATCTAGATGTGGACAGACAGATGTCGCGAAAGCATATTATGATCAAATCACCCTAAATTTTTGTCTAGTACTGCATCTCGATACCATTATAAATTGTGTTGGTAGCGGTTTTCAGCGTAATTGCTAGTAAGTGGCAACACTGGTGGTATGAATGCAATCGGGCGAAATGACAATTGCAATTGCTGCCACTCGGTTGTAATTATTGTGTTGGTAACGATGCGAGTAAGCTGCCAGAATCACATGGCTGAAAACACACACACACACCTACAGCGGCAGATGCACACAGGCCCATTAAATTGTGGCACTTCTGTGACCATTTGCGAGTTGGCTGCTAGTTGGTCACGCTACGGCTGCGGGGCGTGACATTTGCAAGCATTGCCATTATCGCAATACGCCCAAGTCGCAATTTCAGCTTGCTACTGATCGAGGATAGACACACTAATTGCACCATATTTTCATTTAATGCTTAATGCAGCACATTGTGCCCATGCAAAAGCGTTAGCAAATGATAATACGCCTGACTATATGCGTGTGTGTGTGTGTTGTAACAGTTGCAGTGTGACTTGTTGCCACCATATCAGCGACGGCACTGGCCGTTTTGCGAGCGCAAATGCAAAATGGGCTTATAATTAAAAGGCCATCAATAATAGGCGAACGCTCCATTTGGTTCGCATTATCTCCTTTGTTCTTATTGTTGTGCACATATCTACATACATACACACATAAGTGTGAGTTTTGCATATTTGTGCACTCCAAGGACTTTTGTAAAATGTTAGTGGCGTTTTGACAATTTTTATTAAAAGCGCATCTTTGAGTGCTTCATTTACATCTCAGAATATACTTATTTTCAACTCAGATACTTGTAAGTTATTCACACCAGGTCGTTAAAGTAAAACATATACGAATTAAAGCTTTTACTGAACTCTGAACATTGACAACAGTTCCATATATTTCGTGAATAATCCTAGAGTCGTTTAAAGGGATGTTGCCACTCGGATGGTTTCAAGATGTATAAGATAATCTAAAACTCCAAAAAGGCATCTGTCTATTGATTTATCTACAGTAGGTTTAATTCTGTAGCTGGACTTAGCTGATGCATTAAAATTTTAAGCTCCGAATCGAGTACTTTTGTATATTTTGTACATTTTCAGTTTGTTGCAATTAGTAGACAGTTTACCTTCAGTTTGGTTTTCTTTATTTGGCTGTAAGGGATTTTAAATTTTAAGTTTCAAAAATACAAGAAACAGATTATGAACTGCTAACTTTGGGTCTAACCGAAATTTTATACTCTTGCAATGACTAAAGTCATTCACTTACCGCCATATCCTGCTTGAGGTTTGTTAGAATAATGTAAAATAATCATATGTGGTATTATAAGGGAATTTGGGTATTTCGTAGCCCAATTTCAGTATATCCAATAATATACGTTCAGTTAATTTTGATGAAAGTTTGAAGTTCCTATGCTATATAGGAGTTAGCATTGATCCGATTTTATCTATTTTTTGCCAATAATACGCAGTAAAAGGCCTTAGACTAATATAATAATCCCAAGGTTTCATCAAGGTTTCTCACATACAATCATCAACCATAAGAATGTCACGTACTAAATTTAGTCAAAATCAGTAGGTCGGATCTCGAGATGTGTGATTCAACAGAAAGTGGGCTACGCCCATATTCCAATTTTTATAGCAGCTCCCATTAAGAATTAAATATATACATTAAACATATTAGAGGACGGGGCCGGACCCACTTTTCAAATTGTTTTTGCCCACAGGTGCCCCTTGCCACTGCGAACTGATCATTTATATATATATAATATAACCGCATATCTATCTCGCTTAGTTTTAGGTGGGCAACAGGTTGCTACAGAATAAAAATATATTATTTTATTCTGGCACTTCCGTTTTTTAGAACTTTCTAGAATTATATTTTCAATGTCTTCAAAAACCTCTAAGTTATCTAAATTGTTATATGAAAACAAGAAAAAACGTTAACTTCGGTTGCACCGAAGCTAAATACTATTCACAGGTGCATTTCTGTTAGTAACTATGTGTTCAGTTTGTATGGAAGCTATATGCCACAGTAATCCGTTCTGAACAATTTTTTTGGATATTATATTGTTACCTTAAGCAATCCATGCCAAATTTCGTGAAGATATATCATCAAATGAGGAAGTTTCCCATGCAAGCATTTGATTCCGATCATTCAGTTTGTATGGCAGCTATATGCTATAGTTAACCGATCTGAACAATTTCTTCGGAGATTACATTATTATCTTAGAAAATAACCTGTGCCAACTTTTGTGAAGATACATTGTCAAATGTGAAAGTTTTCCATACAAGAACTTGATTCCGATCGTTCAGTTTGTATGGCAGCTATATGTTATAATGGTCCGATATCGGCAGTTCCGTCAAATGAGCAGCTTCTTGAAGAAAAAATGACGTTTGCAAAATTTCAAAAGGATATCTTAAAAACTGAGGGACTAGTTCGTATATATACAGACAGACGGACATGGCTAAAGCGACTCAGCTCAACATACTGATCATTTATCAATATAATAGCACCACGCATAAATTTATACTGACTCCGTTTATATCTCTTTAACTCTTGGGCCAATTCAACTCATAACAAAATAATAAATTCTTTGATGCTAATAGTTCATTATCATAAAAAAATTATTTGGTTTTTTTAACAGTTTATAATATGTTAATGAATTTAAACAAACACCTTAAAAACTACACAGTCAAAATAATAGCACTTCAATTCATTTTTAACAAAAATAATGGTCTTTCTTAAAATAAATCAAAAATTTTAGTCAGATATCTTTTAGATAAATTAATTACATATTTTCAGTACTTTGTCGCGTGCCCTTTGTTTGCTATTACAGCGGCACAACGCCTTCCAATGGAATCCACTAAATGCTGGCATCTTTCAACTTTTATGGAGCTCCAAATTTTCTGCACAGCCTGCTAGAGCCCTTCAACAGTTGTTGGTTTTATTGTAGATACACCCTTCTTTATGTCGGTCCACAGATTTTCGATAGGGTTCAAATCAGGGGACTGTGCAGGCCACTCCATTACATTGATGGAGTTATCGTTGAACCATTTTTTTGCCATTTTGCTGGTGTGTTTGGGGTCATTGTCTTGCTGGAAGACCCACACCAGCGGCATTTCGTAGGAAGCATACGGCAGCATAATTTCATCAAGGATTTTTACATAAACCGATGAATCCATAACGGTTTTGATCCAATATATGGGACCCACACCTTGATATGAGAAGCAACCCCATACCATAATACTATGATCTCCATGTTTGATAGTTTTTGATATGAATTGTGGCTTGTATTCGCTGTTAGGTGGCCTACGGACAAAACATCTGGAACCCTTTCCACCAAAAAGAACAATTTTGGATTCGTTAGTCCATAGCACATTTCTCCACTTTTCCTTTGGCCAATTTAGATGTGCTTTAGCAAAAGATATTCGTTTAGCAATATGCTTAGAGGAAAGCAGCGGCACTTTTCGAGGACTACAGGCATTCAGGCTGTTGTCTCGAAGTCTGCGGCGAATAGTTTCCACGCTCGCCGGCACATCCAATGTTTTTTTGAGCTCCGTAGCTGTCATAAAGGGATTTGCTTTAGTCGTCCTTACTAAACGTTTTACCATTAAGGGTGACAAAACTCGCTTTCTACCACGGGATTCAACTTTTTGTTCATATCTTACAGCATTTATTATCATTTTATTGGAACAGCCCAGCATATCCCTTATCTGGGAATACGATTTACCCTCGGACGTAAATTTTTTTCTTAGTTCACGTTTTTCCGGCGAACAATGCTTTCTGCGACCCATAACTATACAATTTTTTGTAAATTATTACACGATTTAATAGAAAAAATATAAAAAGATGTTTATTACCTTCCGTTTTCACTTTTTTCCAAAAATTTTTGCAAAACAAACAAAAAAGAGTCTACTGGTGCTATTTTATTGACTGCACGAAATGAGAAGTGTTGACAAAAGATCATTTATAACTCATTAACAGTTACGAAATTTGACAACAAATGCACACACTCTGAGAGAGCATAAATAATGTAACTGTTTTTTACACTCAAAAAAATAACATAACAAATAGCTGAAATTTTTACATCACTCGAATCAGATAATTGCAACTGGTGCTATTATATTGACCGGCACTGTATATACTTTAAAGGGTCTTCGACGCTTCCTTCTGGGTGTTACAAACTTCCTGACAAACTTAATATACCCTGTTCATGGTATAAAAATAATTTGAAGTTTGAACGGGATATGTTAACCGTTATCTTCGATTTTCGAGGAGTGGTGCACTCCAAACTCCTTCCGACCGACAAAATTGTCAACAAGGAATACTATGTTATGCGTTGTTTGCGCGGAGTTTTTCGACAACTCTTGGTTTTTGTACCACGATAATGCACCGTCACAGAAAGCAAATGATAAGTTCGACCAAGTTTGTTTAAAATAAGTCAATTTAGCCCGGCTGTCTGTCTCTCTGTATATAAGTGAACTGGTTTTCAACTTCGATATATTCATCTGAAATTTGGCGCAAGTTTTTTAACCTCAGTAAACGGCTCATTTTTCAGAATCGACGATTTCGAACCAATAAAGGATAGGGCTGCATTACAAGCTCATCGATCAAGATCAAGTCATTGTATGGAAATCTTTTTATTTGAAAATGTTTTAGATCAGACCATAATAGCACATATGTACGTAAAGGTGCTATATAAACTGGCTGATCAATATCAAGATAAATATCTTCTAAAACCATTTTATGCTATATGAATTGCTACTCAAAGGGTTTATAGCTTAGGTGTTGCCGATGTTAACGTTCCTGTTCCAATATTTCAAAACTACACTTATCCTTTTCCACTGTAACCCACTATGCTATGGGTTATAGAACTTTATCCGTTTTAGAAAAAATACGTTCTTTGCCAATACTGTCTTTCATAGATGACAAAGACCACATTACTCTTCTTTTTCGACCGTCAAGATACTCCAATTTTTAATGACATTACAGAGTTTGTACGGAAAGTAATAGGACTGATTTTCTTTCGCCGCGACTATACTTCGTAGCGTGCGCACAGCGACTAAATTCTGTAGAGGGCTTTCCTAGATAACGAACGAGCGGCTGGTCAGTTGTCTCCGAGCACCCGGAGAGTCAGGATAAACATTTTCGCGCGACGGGTTTCTGTGAGTGGTGCAAGCCGAAAATACAGTGTTCGTTAGAGCAGAGGTACGCAATTAAATTCTGTGTGAAACTCGGCAAATCTACGACAGAGACGTTTGATATGATCGAGCAGGCTTACCCGCCGGGCAGACTTTGCAGATGAAGACCGTGCTTGGAGACCTGCGACTTCGATAAACACCGACAATGTGACTCGTGCACCAAGTTTTGAACCCAGACCGTCGACTAAGTATTCGTTTAACTGCCCAGACTGACGACCAGAAATTGTGGCGAGTAGAAGTGTGCCAAGAAAATTTGAACATGTGTGAAAGTGACCAAAAGTTTTAAATAACGTTACCACAGGTGACGAGTAGTGGTTCTTTGAGTATGATCCCAAGGCAAAATGGCAATCTTGAGACGACAAAGGGGGTCCAAGCAGCATGCACCTCGGCTCTCACAGCTATTCCGTAAAATGCCTTCCGTGACGCCTTCAATGCTTGGAAATCGCGCAGGTAGCGTTGAATCGATGCAAAAGGAGCCTATTTTGAAAGTTTTTAATGAATTTTAACGATTTGTTCAATAAATTTTTTAAATTAACTTAGTCCTATTAAATGAAAGGATAGGCTTTTTATGGTGCTTGAGTATCATAAAGTAAAAGAGAATAATTTTATTATATTGAATCGACTCTATGAAGAAACATGTTTGTTACGAAGTTTTAATGCCTTTAACTCGAGCACTGGCTTATCCACGATAATATTATGCTATTTTCCGCGACGCATTTTTCACTTACTCCTTATCAACTCAAAGACGAGTTCAGGCGCACATGCATACAATGCCCGAGGTGTGAAATTATTAAGAGTGCCCGAAGCTCAGGCACATGTGTGTGAATATCTACGTGCAAGTAGTCCCAACCAGATGGTCACCGCAATGCAAGACTACATATTCATGAAAACACACACTCCACATACAAACAAGCAGACTTGCAAGGGCCTTAAGAGCCCAATAGGCTACTCAAGAGCAAAAGAGCGCATGCGCAACGCCACAAGCGTTTTCATTGAGTAACTAGGGTATATGTGGGACGCTTCGTGTGTTCATGGCGCACAGGTTTGGGCGAACGCTGAGCGGTTGGTATTCCTGGCCCAAGCACTACTTTTGCTTCTGCCGTTGCTGCTTCTGCTGCTTCATTTGGCTGAGGACGTGGTAAGCAAAGCAACTGGCTGCTACTGCACTCAAACCCGTAATGCCATCTCATCGAGTACCTTAAGGTCAAATTTAAAATTACAAAACTGAACGTCAGTGGCGTTGATGAGAATATAGTGGCTACACAGCGGCGACAACAGCTGAACCAACGGAGCGAGGACAATAAGTAAGCGCAAGGACGTCGGAACGAATGTAGGAGCGGCGAATGAAGCAAACACACAAAGCACCAAATCACCAAAGGGCAATGCAAAGAAGATGACGACGAAGAAGAAGAGTAAAAGCATTGCTAGCAGAAGCAACAGCAACAACACCAACCGATGATAACCGGAGCATCAAAACCCCTCACAGCCCCGTTTCTCGGCCTGCTGTTGCAGCGGCCAATGCCACGGGGATTTTTGTGGCACTGCATGACAATATGGAGACGCAAAAGAGCTCATTCCTTTGATAAAGTAGCGGTGTTTGCGAGGGGAATGAAGAGTGTACCGGCTTGAATAGCCTCAGGACACACCTACGGAAATAAAGCAAATAGCACAGTAAAGGGAAGTACAGTGGGGAGAATGGTACAAACTATTTTGTGCCTTGAACATACGGGTATCTTCAATGATATTTTCAACAGCTTGTCCAGTGTCAGATATTTTAAGAGGTAGCCACCAATATATAATCTTAAAATATATTGCAAACTAAAATCAAGTTGCATTAAGCTAGAGCTCAATGATTTATTTCTTTTATCTGTTAAGAATACTCCACTGTGCTAGCACTCTCAGCTGACTGTACTGAAATTTGTTGAGGTAGTGACGTGATTGTGATGAGGCAGCGGCGCACATTTAATGGCTTTATTCCTGTCTTTGATTTGCTGCTTAAAAGTGCCGCCAGCTTTTTTACCATTAAATCACCACAGGCAAAGCTGTTTCCAGCAATCGCAGAATAAGTGAACGCTTCCTCTCTCCGCCACTTTTGCACTGTCCTGAGACTATGCCCGTGTGTGCAGGCACGTCGTAGCGTCCCATCGGCAAGGGAAGTCATCTAAGCTTTAGGCGGTATTTGTATTCCGCTCGAATCCTGCGTCGCATCTCGTTTTCTGGATGTCTGGAAATTGGAATAGCAAGAAGGTTTGCCGTAGGCTGACTGGAACTTGGAAAGAAGCAAGCAGGAAAGGATAAAGGAGTTGGAATAAGAGTTAAAGACAATTTATTATTTAAACTAGCAACATTTCGTGTGATTGTGGCAATGAAGTTTATTATGGTGTACAATTTTTGGGCTAAATAACACAAAGAACTTGAAAAGAAGGAGTAAGACATTGCTGTTATAAAGATTGTATGTTGACTCTGTTCAAGTGGGCCCAAAATATTCACCGAGGTCACCGAGAACTTTTTAAAACTGTGTTAGCCTCTTAATTCCAAAGTTTGTAGTGGCAGCTATGCAGGTCCCATACCACTGCGTCAATTAGAGATATGACAGGATCAAATTAAGTTCTTGATAGGAAGGTTTTTTTTTCGAAGGAGATACCGTTTATAACATGTAATTATGTGTAAATAACTGTGAACTTAAAATCAACATAGTTATATATAATGGTCAGGATGACGAGATGAGTTGAAATCTGGATGTCTGTCTGTCCGTTCGCGCGTCTCCCAGCATGGTTTTCTTCAGCGACCTCTTCCCGGCCCTCCAAATAGGCCTGGTGCCACCACAACACACCACTTCTTGCTAAAGTAACATCTACCGAGTTCCACACAGAATTTAATCCCGTACCTCTGCTCTAACGAACGCTGCATTTTCGGCTTGCACCACTTACAGAAACCCGTCGCTCGAATATATTTGTCCTGACTCTCCAGGTCCTCGGAGACAACTGACCAGCCTCTCGTTCGTTAGCTAGGAACGTCCTCTACCGAATCCAATCGGTTCGCGCACGCTCCGAAGTACAGTCGCGGCGGAAGAAAATCAGTCCTGTTACTTTCCGGACAAACGCTGTAGAGCTGTAATTTGGCACGGAGGATCGGAGTAGCCATAGAGCTATATTGATATTTAAAAAAATTGGCGTGGTTTAATGTACGTTTGTCCTAAGACACTAAAGCTACAATAACCAAATTCACCTAGAGAAAATTGTATAGGAACTATTCCCTTTTCAGCATGCAAATCAAGCAATCAAATGAATATTTCGAGATAAAACCTGTGACAAATATCAACGTATCAGCAAAAGTTGTCCAGAACTGTTCAATATGTGGACCCCAGCGCCCATAGTCGACATTTAAGCTAAAATATCGGTCATTTTGTGAGATATATAATTGAAATTTGTCATTGTGTGAGATGTATCATTAAAATTTGAAGAGAATCCAAGTTATTGGCCTGGCGCGTCCGAACTTTTCACCTGCTAGCCGAATTGGTATTAGTAGCGACGATACATACATAAAGTGCAGGGAAGTAGGCATGAGAGAGACGCGGGAACACCTCCTCTGTTTATGTCCTGCTTTACCTAGAACGTTGGCGTCTTAGATATCTAGGAGTTTTGCTGGTTAGGGACTAGATGAAATGTCAAAATTAGAATATTTGTATGAGGAATACTTTAGCTCAACTTAAGGGGGTATTCTGTCTAAAAACTAAAAAAAGTAAAAAATTTCAAAAACTATGAGCTGACAAAGCGGGGGCTCTCTAAAAATTTCCACGTGACCATACCCATGATTTCAACCCTCCTAGTTATCTGAAAACAAAAAAAAAAGATTATTAATCTAGAATAATGTCGCAATGGCTGGAACTACGTAAAAGTGGGAAGACATTTTTTTCACAAAATGGCGACTGCCTGAAAAAAAAAGTTTTTTTGATCACTTTTTCTGACTATTTCGAATTTTTCAAAAATAATAAAAATAAAAATTTGGGGTTGGGGCTAGTTCCAACCATAGACAAGTCTATAAAGAAGACTCTATAAAAATTTCAAGTAAATCGGTCCAGTAGAACCTGAGAAATCGTGGGTATCGTTCCGAAAAAGTCAGTTTTGGGTTAGTTCCGGTCGAACCAGTTTAGATGCCGGGTCAGAAAAATGCCTATATCTCCGAAAATAATTTGAATTTTGAAAAATCCTCTTGTACACATATTCTTGAATAGTTAAACTTTGAAAATATAAAATTAATTTAAATTTCTAGACCAGAATACCCCCTTAAAGTGAACCAGTAACTGGCCTTACTGTGAATCAGTATGTTTATGTATGACTTGACAGACAATCAATATAACTTAACGTATTTACCTTAACAATTCCATCGGTCCAATCCAAGAGTGAAACCCTTCTCTCTAATAAGGCGCCGATGCCGTAGTCATCGTAGACAGCAAATAATCTGTTTTTGATGCACCTACACAGAAAGTAGTCTAACTGTATGGTAGGTATAGCTTCAGGAATCAGAAAGCTCGATATTAGTCTCAGTAGAGTCGGTCCAATCTTCGCTTTCGGATCTTGTTCACATTTTAAACGTACGTATTTCCATATGCACCCCTTCAAATAGAAATGTACCTTATCGCTGATATATAGTATGTAAATTGTTCCGTAAGTCTAACGAACGTTTACAATTAGACACTATTGATGTGTTTCTTTAAAATCAAGTGGAAGACGCTGACCAATTTTTAATTCAGATATCCCATAAATTGACTGTGCGATGTGAGTTTTGGTATAAGAGGTTTTACGTGGGTTTTTAAAGGGTGTGTGAAAGACTTTAATTATGTTGTTTTTGTTTTGGAAAATAATATTCCTATAATATAACACTAGTTTACAGTATTGAACTTTTTGTCTGTTGCCGCGAATTCTGCGATTGATATTGTTCACTTATTACTTGTTTTTGTACAATCTACCCTCAAAAATTTTTGAGCAGCTCGAGTTACTTTGTTTTTGGTTTTTATCATTTAAGCATATATATACATATATTAATCGAAAACAGGCGTATTTTACTGTGTTAAGATTAGTTTCTCAAGTTTTTGCGTCATGAGTAGTTCAAGAAGACGTTGTTTAAGGTGGGGGGGTAAGGTTTGACAACTTTTTTTTTCCATTTTTTTATTTTTTTTTCTGAACCATCAACATCTCAAGAATATTGTGTTAAAGTTTTAGGTTATTCGGAGAAAAACTAACGAAGTTACAGCAGGCTGAATAACGGTACCTCTAACTACCTGCGCTGGGTGTACAAAACTTTGAATCGATTTTCCCAAATATGTCATTTTTAAAGTCGGTGACCAGCCTACAGAAAAAACTACTGTATCGATCGTTTTGAAATTTTGTACAAATATTTTACATATATATAGCTCTCGAATGACGTCGAGTTTTTCCAAAAATTTTAATTTCTAAGAATTTTACAATAACAAATAGGACGATTTTTTCGTCCAAAATCGTCATTTTGGCTTGAAAATGGTACCAAAAATTGAAAAAATTGAAAAATTAAAATAAAACTCGACGTCAATTGAAAGATAAACTAATAAACTAAAGAAAGCATTTTAGCTTTTTGGTTTCAGATGATCCAGTGATGCTGTAGGCTGGTCACCGTACAAAAACTTTTTTTCGAAGTGCCTGCAGAGATCGACGATAAATCCGTTATTCCTCGCTATTTTTCGATACAACTTTTTTTTAGTATCTTTCAAATGTTGTACTTTCATATAATAATAAGTAAAATAAACCTGCAGCAATAATTTTTTCTAAAAAAACAAACGACGAAACAAACCTTATCCCCCCCCCTTAAATAAATCAGACCATTTTTGCTACATATGCGGAGAATATGTGTTTAAAAATTCTAGAAAAGTTATATCAGAGTTGGTGAAAAATAATTTTGAGTATTTTGGGGTGTTGGATAAAAATAAACCCCAATTGTGTTTGTAAAACTTGTGCAGAATAATTAACATTATGGAAAAGTGGTAAAAGAAGTGCCTTTAAATTTGGAACACCGACTATTTCGCGAGAACCACGAAATTATATCGTGGACTGTTATTTTTGTAGTGTGAACATAAACGGTTTAAACACTAAAAGTCGAGCTAAATGGCAGTACCCAAGTACTACTTGTGTTCAACGTGCAGTGCAGCGTTCACCTAACTCTTCAGAGCCTAAAAATATATCTGAACTATTAGAGCAAGACATTGAACAACCAAGCTCATCACAAAATGATGCTGATTTTGAAGGTATGTCTAATGAGCCAAAACGACTGGCGTTTATTCATTGACAGCTCAAAACGTAGCCTTAAATGTTTTCTATTACATAATGGAAATAAATACGCTGGGGTACCTATTGCCCACAGTACAAAGTTAAAGGAGGAATATTGTAACATTTCGCTAGTCTTGAACAAAATAAAATACAATGACCATCAGTGGCAAATTTGTGTTGATTTAAAAATGGTCAACATTCTTCTCGGTCAAGAAAGTGGTTATACCAAGTTTCCCTGTTTTATATGTCTTTGGGACAGTAGAGCTAAACAAGAGCATTGGGTGAGAAAAAACTGGCCCTTGAGAGAAAAAAATGGAGCCTGGAAAGCAAAATATGTATAGTCCACAATTCATTAGTAGCTCGAAACAAAATTATCCTTCCACCATTACATATAAAACTGGGCATCATGAAACAGTTTGTAAAATCACTAGATAAAGATGGGAACTGCTTTTCTTACATTTGCCAAAAATTTCCTCAGCTCACTATGGAAAGATTGAAGCCGGAATTTTTGATGGCCCCCAAATTAGACAACTTACGAAAGATACTCAATTTAGAAATTCTATGATTGAGTCAGAACTAAAGGCTTGGACAGCATTCGTGTCTGTGATGCAGAATTTTCTCGGAAATAAAAAATCTGAAAATTATATTGAACTTGTAGAAGACCTTCTACTACAATTAAAAAATATGGGATGCAATATGAGTATAAAACTCCACTTCCTCCATAGTCACCTAGAGAGGTTTCCGGAAAATTTAGGAGATATGGGCGAAGAGCAGGGAGAGCGTATGTATCAATACTTACGCGTCATGGAAGAGCGCTATCAGGGTTTTTGGGATACAAATATGATGTCTGACTATTGTTGGTCTCTAATACGTCATTTTCCAAAGTCTACACATCGGAGAAGAGCTTTAAAACGAAGTTTTTTAGAACTTAATGATTAATTATTTTTCTTAATAAAATTTTTCTTAATAAATTCATGTTTTTTTCTGTGTAATACCTACATAGCTGAAACTCTGAAACTAGAGCTGATAAAAATATTTAAATTATATTTTTGGAAATAGCATATATATGTAGTCAACAACAGCTAAAATTTCTTCGGCAACAAATACTGTAAACTAGTGTAATCGCAAGTATTGGGACCATTGTGTTAGGTGTGATATCTCAATATCTAAAATTTCCGTGACAAAGCTTTATAAAGCTAAAGAATTCGGAAAACATGTCCTTAGAGACGGAATTGTCCAATTTTCGACATTTTCAAAGTCGTAAAATTGAATACTGTGCATAATTGCATCTTAGTACATCTAGTAACGCAACCACAGAAAGTCAGGCAGACAAGGAATTATCGATTCATACTTAAACATATCCGGTGTCTGCGCCAATAAAGAAGAAGATGAAGGCTTATATATATCTTTATGCCATATAACGCTGTAAATCAAACAAAAAAATGTTTGGCGAAACATTTTATATGTAATGGAATTGTTTTTATAGATTATTTTGCAAGCGATGTTTCCCTTATTTAAAGATAAGACAATTAAGATTGCAATCCTTTTCCGATTGCCATCAATTGCAAGGTTATATTTAAATGCAATTTCAGCTGAATTTTGTCATTTCACTCAAATGGTAAATGAAAAGCAAACAACGCCCAACTAACCAATCAACCAAACTGGTTCCAACGCTCTTAAAACACCATATAATCTTATATCCTTTTTCTGCCAGCGCTTACCTCCACTTACCTCTTGCATTAAAAGCTTCGCTGCGAAATTTTCACGTGCACAGTGATTGCAATATTCACGTTTATGTTCACTTATAGCATACATATGTACCATAGATGCTTTCCGATATGGTATGTGGGCACATAAATGCATTCAAACTTATAAATCTATATACTCGCATACATACATATGTACGTACAAAAACACACACGTGAACGTAACGACAATTAACTCCACTGCACCTGCGTCCTCACTGCAGCAAAGTCGGCGCAGCGACGACCAGCCCCGAATCAACCAAACTTATATCCGGCTGCTCAGGCTTCAGCCACGCATCCATCCATTCGTCAGCGCCGCGTAACGTTCTGCTTATAATTGCTTCTTAAGCGAACGTCACAAAGTCGTTTAAAAATCCGTTGGGAACTGCGAGTATCGAGGAAACCGGTGGGAAGGGGCCCGCATATGCACATGTGTGGAAGTATATTTCATTTGAATCAGTAGGACGGTGACATTTTTTTCACGTTTCTGGTTGCATCACTCTCGGTTGCTCTTTCGTTCATTCATATGGAGCTAACTTGCACGTTGGCGGGAAAATCCTCGTGTTTTTTTTTGGCTCTCGCATAAAATGTTTACGTTGGTTAAATAAAAGTGCTGTTGCTTAAACGACTACCCATCCATAGGTACGTTTGTAGAGATATTAATGTGCAAAGTGTGAAGTATAATATTCTCGAAGTTATGGAGCTGGTAACGTAAATGTAGTCCAATAATCATAGCAATAGAGATTGTGACAGTTTTGTACTGTTACTATTTTGGAGTGCGTTTGACAGAAAGTTAAAGTAGTTAGTGGCGTTATGAATGAAATTAGGGAAGAGCTTTGAACACCATTGCAATGAAAGTCTGATATGAGGGTTTGCTTACAAAACTGTGGGCCATAATATGTTCTTTAAATGTTTGAAGTAGTTCTGCTATTAGCCAAAATGTGTGAAAAGGTTAGCAAAATAGGGATTTTAATAACAACCTTCGATGATATTAGGGTTATGAGATTAAGACCAAGGTCAAGACCAATTTGAATAGCAACAAGTAAGGAAGGGCTAAGTTCGGGTGTCACCGAACATTTTATACTCTCGCATGATAAAGTGATAATCGAGATTTCATTATCCGTCATTTATATATTTTTCAAATACCGTATTTGTGTAAAGTTTTATTCCGCTATCATCATTGGTTTCTAATGTATATATTATACAGAGAAGGCATCAGATGGAATTCAAAATAGCGTTATATTGGAAGAAGGCGTGGTTGTGAACAGATTTCACCCATATTTCGTACATGTCATCAGGGTGTTAAGAAAATATTATAAACCGAATTTCATTGAAATTGGTGAAGTAGTTCCTGAGATATGGTTTTTGGTCCATAAGTGGGCGAGGCCACGCCCATTTTCAATTTTTAAAAAAGGCCTGGGTACAGCTTCCTTCTGCTATTTCTTCCGTAAAATTTAGTGTTTCTGACGTTTTTGTTAGTCGGTTAACGCACTTTTAGTGATTTTCAACATAACCTTTGTATGGGAGGTGGGTGTGGTTATTATCCGATTTCTTCCCTTTTTGAACTGTATATGGTAATGCCTGAAGGAAACGACTCTGTAGAGTTTGGTTGATATAGCTATAGTAGTTTCCGAGATATGTACAAAAAATTTAGTAGGAGGCGGGGCCACGCCCTCTTTTCCAAAAAAATTACGTCCAAATATGCCCGTCTTTAATGCGATCCTTTGTGCCAAATTTCACTTTAATATCTTTATTTATGGCTTAGTTATGACACTTTATAGGTTTTCGGTTTTCGTCATTTGGTGGGCGTGGCAGTGAGCCGATTTTGCCCATCTTCGAACTTAACCTTCTTATGGAGCCAAGAAATACGTGTACCAAGTTTTGATATGATATCTCAATTTTTACTCAAGTTACAGCTTGCACTGACGGACGGACGGACAGACAGACATCCGGATTTCAACTCTACTCGTCACCCTGATCACTTTGGTATATATAACCCTATATCTGACTCTTTTAGTTTTAGGACTTACAAACAACCGTTATGTGAATAAAACTATTATACTCTCCTTAGCAACTTTGTTATATTATATACTAGTAGTATAACATAATTTTACATATCTGTGGCAATGAAGTAAATTATACCCAATATTATTATTTACTAATTTTACATATTGACCAGTAGTTCTATAGTACTGACCCGATTTCATCTATTCTTGGCATTACGACACATTATTAACATTAACATGTACCTTACATACCATCCACAATATGTAAGGAGTAAAGTCAACCGAATGATTGAAAATCGGGATATTAGTTTTAAAGTGACTGTGGCAAGTTTTCACCCGCTTACTCAGTTTAAATAAGATAACTCACATATTGACCGATATATGGCGCATAAGTCACCCGGAATTTCTATTATTTCTATTAGGTATATGGCGGCTAACGAAAAAATATATAGCCGATTCAACCCATATCTGAAAAACAAACGTGATGTTATCAAAAAAGTATCCTATGGTGAAAATTTTAACGAGTTTTCAAAGTTACTTGTGATTACTATCCAACCAAGTCACATAAACACTCGGAATCGGACCAGTCTTAATGTAATAGCCAAGACTACTAATAATGTCGCTTGCTCGAAAACGGTTTGCTAACTTTAGCCAAATTTAACTGCAAACTGGTTTAGTTACGGGGTTTCGAAGTCACGACGCAGCAGTGATTTCTTGTCCAAATCTCGTTTTACTATCACCAAAGTTCCACTGGGTTCACAGAAAACATGTCTTCATATGAATACGTATACATATTTATATTGCGAATAAGTGCAGTTGTGAGCGTGATTCTGATGGTCCGTTCTACCACGAAGTATGGGTATAAAGTGAGCGAGCATTTTTAATAGTATTCCGTGTGCCTCGAGGATTTAATTTATGTCACAAAATTATTTTCATATATTGTCGAAGGAGGTGCAGAAAAGGATAACGCAAAAATAAGTACAAAATGATGCAGATACGTGAAAAGAAATAAGCCACAAGCAGTCAGCCAACTAAAAAACGTCAACGCCGTCCACACGAATATGATCACATGCGAGAAATAAAATAATAAAAGCGGGCTGAAAAAAGTTGCAGCTTAAAAGTGCACAAATTGCAAATGCAACTCAGGCGGATGTGATGTGCGGCGCAGGGAACGAGCTGAAGGAAATGATAACCGGGTAAATCGTGGCTTGGCATTGCCGGTGAGTCGAAGCTGTCGTTTCGTTGTCACACCGGTGCATCGAATGCATATTAGTTGATGTAGGTAAAGATTGATGGTTTAGCGGCTGTCTTGCAGGTGCAGTATGAGGCGAAATTTAAGTTGTGCCCATTTAATAAATCTTTCAAGCTCTCATATTAACCAGTAATTTGATAAGAGTAAGAGGGTGTTATTGATGGAAAATAATTAGTTCGCTTACTCGTAATTAGTAAATTGACGTATGAAAATTTGCAGGAAGAAGTTTTTGCTTAAGACGGCGGATTCATGATTATGTTTAGTAGTGAGTAAATTAAAAGCATAACTAAAAAAAAAAAATTGTAAAAATTGGTACAATTCGCAGGTAACCATCCACCCTTCTACGAACTTTTTGTAACTTTTTGTCATTGCTAGTTGATTGCGTTTACATATTTTAATATACTTTGGAATGTTATGACTCTTAAATATAATTTTATTTCGAAAATCTAATCATCATTATTTAAATATTGAGTGCTGCGAAATATATAATATACTTGTATGTAAACACAAATACTTGCGTATGTTTGATCAATTTGAATGTAAATAGAATTTTAATTGAGTATTAAGTGATTAAGGCAAGCCTTTGATGCGCTAGTCAGCGCTCGGATGAAGCGAATGACACAACGAGTTTTCAGCACATTTGCTGGTTGTCGCAACAAAGGAGCTACAGCAGAAGAGCTACACGCGAGTTGTCGTAAATGAAAACAGAGGGGTTGCTTTGACGTGTGAAAATTAGCGTTAATCGCATTTGCGAGCTCAATTAAAAATATGTTGCACGTTGCAAGTGGCTGAACGACAGGTACCAAGAGTAGAGTTAAATAAGTCCGCTACACATTACACGGTATGATTATGTTGGAGCAGAGTTTTTTGATTGCAAAGCTTACACTGTAAAAATGTCTTGAAATGTGAATATCTGCAATTTAACTGTTATTTCCTGAGAAAATGAACAATTCACTAATTAGTGCTTAAAATTCAATTACAAAAAAATATGAAAAGTCTTTGAATAGCCTTTAAAGCAACTTAAAATTAATGTAAAGAAGTTTATTTGGTAAATCCATAGATGTGCCCTATTTTTCTTTTATGCGAGTTTTCCATGTTCGTATTGAAGCAAAAGCTCTTCTTACTAGAAAGTCTTTTTTATTGCTTCGACTGATTTTAGTTTTATTGATAATATCGAAATGTGGCAATATTAACTATTTTTATACTCTCGCAACAATGTTGCTAAGGAGAGTATTATAGTTTTGTTCACATAACGGTTGTTTGTAAGTCCTAAAACTAAAAGAGTCAGATATAGGGTTATATATACCAAAGTGATCAGGGTGACGAGTAGAGTCGAAATCCGGATGTCTGTCTGTCCGTCCGTCCGTCTGTCCGTCCGTCCGTGCAAGCTGTAACTTGAGTAAAAATTGAGATATCATGATGAAACTTGGTACACGTATTTCTTGGCTCCATAAGAAGGTTAAGTTCGAAGATGGGCAAAATCGGCCAACTGCCACGCCCACAAAATGGCGGAAACCGAAAACCTATAAAGTGTCATAACTAAGCCATAAATAAAGATATTAAAGTGAAATTTGGCACAACGGATCGCATTAGGGAGGGGCATATTCGGACATAATGTTTTTGAAAAGTGGGCATGGCCCCGCCCCCTACTAAGTTTTTTGTACATATCTCAGAAACCACTATAGCTATGTCAACCAAACTCTACAGAGTCGTTTCCTTCAGGCATTTCCATATGCAGTTCGAAAATGGAAGAAATCGGATAATAACCACGCCCACCTCCCATACAAAAGTTATGTTGAAAATCACTAAAAGTGCGTTAACCGACTAACAAAAAACGTCAGAAACACTAAATTTTACGGAAGAAGTGAGAGAAGGAAGCTGCACCCAGGCTTTTTTTAAAAATTGAAAATGGGCGTGGCGACGACCACTTATGGACCAAAAACCATATCTCAGGAACTACTAGACCGATTTCAATGAAATTCGGTATAAATATTTTCTTAACACCCTGATGACATGTACGGGTGAAATCGGTTCACAACCACGCCTTCTTCCAATATAACGCTATTTTGAATTCCATCTGATGCCTTTTCTGTATAATATATAGTACATTAGGAACCAATGATGATAGCGGAATAAACCTTTACACAAATACGGTATTTGAAAAATATGTAAATGACGTATAATGAAATCTCGATTATCACTTTATCATGCGAGAGTATAAAATGTTCGGTGACACCCGAACTTAGCGCTTCCTGACTTGTTCTTTTATGTGAGTTATCCATGTACGTATTGAAGCAAAAGCTCCTCTTACTAGAGAGCCTTTTTTATTGCTTCGACTGATTTTAGTTTTATTGATAATATCGAAATGTGGCAATATTAACTATTTTTAAATCTTCTCAAACATCTCGTTAACTATACTTTCAATGGTATATAAAATATTCATATCTTAAAAGTGATACCAATTTTACCAAACTTATCGCTGTTCTGGAAAGTCTTGGAGTCTTTGAAAAGTTTTGTGTTGATAAATAAGAGCAAATCTTAGAAAACCCTTGATGGTTTCAGAATTGTAAGTTCAAATATAACCAAAATAGATCTGAAATCTTAGGCAATGCAGCAGGAAACGTCGACTATAAACTATATACTTGTATGTACATTAGAGTGATTCAAAAAAAAAAAAAATTTATTTCGTTTGGTACTCGGAAAAATAGATTCCTAGACACCTCTAGGAAAGCCTCTCCAAACATGAGTTTTTAATTGTAACGGGAAGGTCCTCCTACATACAGTTTTCTATTTTTTCTTATTATCAGATAAAAAAATTTATATCTCGCTTCCAACTACTTAAAAAAATATATTGTTCCTTAGATTTTATAGGAAATTGAATGCTCTACAAAAAAAGGTGTATTATGATTTTTTCGTAAACCCAAACGTTTAAAAGATATTAACAGTTCAAGTTTGTTTATTTTTGGGAAAATTTTGTATTTTTTATGAATTTTATAACTCAATGAAAAAAAAAAAAATTTTATGAATAGATAAAAACTAAACAATGTGTGTGGCACCGCCTACTACGATACGATATCCTTGAATTTTTTTTTCTGAATTCTATAGACAATAAAGTTCTAGGAAGCTACCTGGAAACGCAAGTCGTTTGCTACACTCTAAATATATTTAAATAACATTTAAAACCAAGTTATGCCTGGCCAGACCCGATGGTTTCGATGAGGGTTAATATAATTAGAAACTCGCATGTAATTACATAAATGTATGTACATACAAGGTCTGTCGCAAAAGAAACAGAACTTTTTAAATATAACTGTTTCTGGTGGCGCCACCTATTGGTGGGTATATGAAGTAAAAAGCTTGATCTCTTGTTGACATTTCGTGAAAATTTTAAGACAATTGGATAACTACAATCGATGTTATCGATCAAAAAGTGACAGCAGCTTTTGGTCATCGGTCGTAAAATGCATTTTGAACAAAGAGCAAATATTAAATTTTGTTTGAAACTTGGGAAAACGTTTCCTGAAGCATTTCAAATGATGAAAAAAGTTTATGGTGATCAGTGCCTATCCCGTAGTAATGTGCATGAGTGGTTTAAGCGATTCCAAAAAGGTCGTGAGGACCTCTGTGACGATTAGAAGTCAGTCGCCGTCAAGCGTCAAAAATAAAGACAATGCTGATTTGTTTTTACGATTCCGAGGGTATTGTGCACCGAGAGTTCGTCCCACCTGGCCAAACGATGAATGCTGTGTTTTACCTTGGTGTTATGAAGCGTCTTTTGTCACGCATTCGTCGTGCTCGACCACAATACCGTGAGACAGCCTGTGTTGCACGATAATGCGACGCTTGTCACTGATTTTTTGACAAAAAAACTCCATATTAACCGTTAATCACTCACCCTACTCACCTGATCTGGCACCCTGTGATTTTTACCCATTTGGAAAACTTCATTTGCCCATGAAAGGACACTGGTTTCAGGACATTTCAAGAGCATTCCGAAGAATGACCTTTAACACTCATTTGAAATGCTAATTGACCGGGCTAAAAAAATATAACTTTTGAAAAATATTAATATATTATTGTTTTTTTAACAGTCCTGTTTCTTTTGCGACTGACCTTGTAGGTATGTGATGTTTTAATGCTAACAGCAACTTTAACGGTAAATCTATTGTTTAGCGCTAATGTGAATGTTTCTTCACAATATATAATATCTTTTGAATAATCAGGCTAATTGGAATTCCTATATACAAACGTACATACATACACATATACATATGTGTATGTAAGTATTTATTATGGGAAATTGAATTCCACTCAAACACCTTCGTCATATTTTTAATTGCTTTGCGAAGGGCGAGCGAAAGGTGAACGCAGCGAAGATGAAGACTACAAAGTAGAGCTTTAAGAAGTGATGGAAGTGAAGAAGATAAATTTGTACTCCCCACCCTCCCTCTTTGTTCTTGTGAACTGCGTCCGCTTTGGGAATGTGTTAAGAAATATTTTATTTCGTTGCCGCTTCGTCACTTTCATGACATTTTTAACTTTTAATATTTATTAAAACAATTTTGCGTGAAGAATTTCTACAATAACAACAAATAAATGCGCACTGGCAACAAACTGAAAGGTTGGCGCTGAAAAAGTATTAACATAGGCCGGCGGGCATAATTTCACCTGAATTAACCGCAATTTCTTTAATTAAAAATTCTCAGTCGCAACGAAATAAAATGCATGGTTATGCTAAGAAAAGGTACAGGCAAAGGCACGGGCAAAGGGAACGGGGGAGGATTGCCGCCGTTGGCTGTGAAGAAAAGTACTACAAACAGTCACGCAAACAAATAACCAAATGATTTAAATGAAACGTTTGAGATACAACGGAAATGGCTAAAGTTGAGAGGGAATTGTTTGCATATATGTATGTATATGTATGTAGGTATGTAAATGTATACTTGTATTAGTGTAAGTGTCCAAGCAGCTGAAATGCAATTTATTTAAGTATGTTTGTGTGAGGGAAGAAGTGTATTTGGCACTGCTTCCACTGACCGTTACGTAGTTGCTGATTCTTTACCCAACTGCCAGCACGTCATCTCTATAAACCTAAGTCAATTTAGGTTAGTTCAACTGCTAGCTGTCAAAAACAATTAAAAACGGTATCCAAGGTAAATGAAAATAAAAATTAATTATACAAAATATGCAAATATAACCTTTTTATATTTTTTCAGAATGTTTTTCATCCATAACGAATGTTAGAGCTGTTTACTTGTCGGCGTCTACAATTAGCTAGATGGTTATTATAATCAATGGATATTCATTTTATTCAACGTAATTTTTGAATAGAGTTTGGTGCTATTTATGAAGATGAACCTTTAAAAAAGTTATAATTTTGTCACACGTATTTTAAATTAAAAAAGTCTTACTATTTTTTGGACACAGTGGTATACATACACACCGATTCACTTGAATTATTTTATTTTTAATATACTTCTCTGATATAGGTTGATCTTTACATAGGTATTAGAGAAGCTCCGTTTAAGCTTGGATCTATTTTGAAGAAATGTTGTGAAAATCAAAAACATACCTTTCATAAATTTGTTTATATGCGGTGCTTCAATGATAACTTAAAAATTGTGCTGATAAATTTGAGGCACTTGAAAAGGATTTAATTAGATTAATTACAAGAAAAAATCTTCTTCTTCTTCTTCTTAATTGGCGTAGACACCGCTTACGCGATTATAGCCGAGTTAACAACAGCGCGCCAGCCGTTTCTTCTTTTCGCTACGTGGCGCCAATTGGATATTCCAAGCGTAGCCAGATCCTTCTCCACTGGTCTTCCAACGAGTGGAAGTCTTCCTCTTCCTCTGCTTCCGGCGGGTGCAGCGTCGAATACTTTCAGAGCTGGAGTGTGTTTCCATTCGTACAACATGACTCAGCCAGCGTAGCTGCTGTCTTTAATTCGCTGAAACGCATACATGTCAATGTCATCATATATCCGTACAGCTCATCGTTCCATCGAATGCGATATTCGCCGCCAACGCGCAAAAGGACCATAAATCTTTCGCAGAACTTTTACCTCGAAAACTCGCGACATCAACTCATCAGATGTTGTTATTGTCTATACCTCTGCACCATACATATAGCAGAATGGGAATAATGAGTGACTTATAGAGTTTGGTTTTTGCTTGTCGAGAGAGGACTTTGCTTCTCAGTACCTACTCAGTCCGAAGTAGCACCACCTGTTGGCAAGTTATCCTGCGTTGGATTTCGGCTGACGTTGTTTGGTGGTGTTTACGCTGGTTCCAGATAGCGAAATTATCTACGACTTCAAAGTTATGACTGTCAACAGTGACGTGAGTTCCAGGTCGCGAGTGCGACGACTGTTTGTTTGATGACAGGAGATATTTCGTTTTGCCCTCGTTCACTTCCAGACCACATTTTCTGTGCTTTTGTCCTGTCTGGAGAAAGCAGAATGCGGCGCGGGTGTTAAGGTGATACCGATATCGCTATCGGCTCAGCGCCACGCAGCTGTACACTCTTATAAAAGATAGTACCTTCTCTATTAAGTTCTGCAGCTTGAACTATTTTCTCCAGAAGCAGGTTGAAAAAGTCACACGATAGGGAATCGCCTTGTCTGAAACCACGTTTGGTATCGAACGGCTCGGAGAGGTCCTTCCCGATCCTGACGGAGTTTTTGGTGTTGCTCAACATCAGTTTACACAGACGTATTAGTTTTGCGGGGATGCCAAATTCAGACCTCGCGACATAAAGGCAGCTCGTTTTCGTGCTGTCAAAAGCAACTTTGAAATCGACTAAAAGGTGGTGTTGTTGATTGTTGTTGTTGGCTGTTGATTTTCCCGGCCTGAGCCAACTGACAAATCAATCGGTTTACTGACTGGGGGTTTTAAACTTTGCAAATCGCTCGATAGAACCCTTTTTGCATGTTGGGAGTAATCCCACGGTATTGGGGCCGATTGTGGGTCCCTTTTTTTGGTTGGGGTTCCTTAAATTCCCCAACGTTGGGCATTTTTTGTCCACCATATTTTACAAAAAGCTGTGCATGCCTATCGTCGGCTCCCTTTGTTGTTCTTCAGGGGATTTTTATTCGAACTTCTTCTGGTCGGGGAAAGGGTCTCTTATCTCACTTGGGGAATCGGTTTTTCCTTCTCCTGGTTTGTGCGTTCACTGCCATTCGGGGGCTGGGGAATGTTCCTTATAATTAAGTATCTCTGGGCATCGGACTGAAATTTGGGGGTTTTAAAAATATCTGGTCTTGAAACCCCTGACTTTTTTTAAATTTTCGAGCATTACCCCCGTGGCCCGTTTTCAAATTTCTACTCGCCCTTTGCCTCTTTTTTCTTCTGTCTACAAATGCGCTCCCCTTCCCCCTTTTCCCGGTACATCCATCCCGCATTAGTGGTCGATCGTAACGCGGGGGGGCCGTTTTCTCTCCGTCGGGCCTCCGTCGCACAGCTGTTGTTGATTTCCAAAACCAATGGTTTCTTCGCTTCGTAAGGGGGTTTTGAAATGCCGCCCCAAATTCCCTAACCGGGTTTACGAGTGCTCTAGACAGCAGTGCAAGCCAGTGAAAAACGTTCGCGTCGTTGGATTGCAGCTTCTGACGTCGAACCTTCCTTTTTGTTTGGGGGGCGCGTTTTGCTGCACAGAGGCGGATCGGTGCCGGAAAGGGGCAGGGGTTTGGGCCTGGAGCCACCATCTAAAAAATGGGGACTTCTTCCGTCTATCACAACATGATCGGGTTGAAAGTTTCGATCCGGAGCAAGGTTTGATGAATCTTCTTTGCTGGGAAACTAGTTAAAATAACCATATTTCGGCAATTAATCGAACCCCG